>NC_057802.1:216073592-216373592 GCF_018294505.1 Triticum aestivum | reverse complement strand
ATTAAACATGTAATTTGCTTTTAAATGTGGCATTGCATCAATTTTCCAGCAGCATTATTAGAGGGTGTTTGTTTACAGGGACATTTTGGTGGAGGGACTAAAAAACTCCGTGTTAGTCCCATCTAAACCAAACAGGAGGGACTTTTAGGGACTAAAAGTGGGTATTTGGGACTAAATAAAGAAGACCCCGAGGGAGAGTCTTTCTGGGACTTCTTCCAACAGTTGCCCCTGCCACGCATCACACCTTGTCTCTATTAGTTCATTACTAGGGGTAACATGGTCTTTTAGCATGTCATTTAATCACCTCTAGTCCATGTTCAGTCCCTGGAACCAAGCAGGTATGGACTAGGGAGTTTTTAACCAAACATGGCCTTAGATTAACAACAGTTAAAGAGTTGCACGGGATAGTGGACGCACCAGCACCATGTGCATCTATCGATGTACTGGGGTGATGCACTGTCTGTTGCAACAAAGAACAAACAACCAAGGAGCATATTTTTGTTGGTCCTAGTTTTGTTATCTTTAGACACCTTTCCCTATGTGAGCACAGCAAATCTAGTCCTGCTCAAACTCTACAGCCTCGACCAACGTAGGTGCTGGATAGCCAGTCTGAACTAGTACTTTCCCCCCTTCCTTTCCTCTTTGAACCACATCCTAGATTTATGCTATAAAACTTTCCCCACTACTTCCCCCCATTCCTTACCTCTTTGAACCACGTCTTAGATTCATGCGATACAACTTTCCCCACAACTTTCCCCCTTCCTTTCCTTTTTGAACCACGTCCTAGATTCATGCTATACTACTTTTCCCACTACTTTCCCCCATTCCTTTCCTCTTTGAACCACGTCCTAGATTCATTGTACACAACTTTCCCCACTACTTTCCTGTTTGTTCCAACACCTAGATTCGAGTGAAGAAACGGAAAAAGCCGACATGCAGCTAGAGCAATGCATGTGGAATAAGTAAATTATACCTTAAGGTACTTGGGGCGTGGTTCGGTGGGCTACCGGAGGCCGTTCGGCGCACACTAGGTACGGCGGTGAAGAAGAAGGGCTCGGAGGCCCTCCCGCGACGCCGCTGGGTGAAAGTGAACAACTGCGCCGGTAGTGGATTCCCTCCCTCGCCGACGGCAACAGCGTTAAGCCTCCTTCCCTTCCCGGCGGATGGATCCTGCCGGGTCTTTAACCAGAAGTGAGGGAAGAGAGAGAGGCCAACGAAGTCTTGTTTAGATCTGGAGAAGGTGAGAGAGTGTGAAGAGAGCGACTACAAGCAGACCAGCAGTGAGCGGAGAGAGAGAGGCCAACGAAGTCTTGTTTAGATCTGGAGAGGTGAGAGAGTGTGAAGAGAGCAACTACAAGCGTTGAGGCTCCAGCATGTATATATATACTGGAGAGAGTGTGAAGAGTGCAAACCCTAGAAAACAAGCACCGAGGCTGCAGCTGATCGTATAGCTCTGTATCCATCCATTTTGACCAGTCAAAGAATCCTCCTGGCACGAATTATGCTCAAGTGTAGTTATCGAACCCAAGACCTCAAGTTTGATGAGCGAACAGGCTAACCAGCTACACAACCCTCCCCTTATGTTCAACGAGAGGAAAATAACCTTTTATACATTCCTGCATTCGTGTGACAAGCATGCCGTGTTTTTTTTATGTGGGAGTCATCGGGATTTAAATCATAACCGTGTCATGTGGCTTTAGTGGTAAGACTATCCACAGTGGTGCAGAAATAATGTAACCTTAGTCACCTTACCTCTCTCCACGTAGTACGTTGGGTCCCACCAGTCAAATGGTGAAACAAACAAATTAATAAGAAAAATGAAAAGCGCCAGTGGTGTATCTTACCTCACACATATCGCTACTACTCGGGAACACTGTCCAATTGATCCCCCTGTTCGCTCACATACTATTTTAAGTGAATCCTTATTATAACATGCACACAATTTTGGGCACTTGTATTCGACCAAAGTCAGTGTGCCACCATATCTCGTACGACTCCCTCCGTCTAGGTGTAGTAAGTCATGTTAGAAGGTGCAGCGGGACCAAGGTGCAAGCAGATTGGAGGAGAAGGAGAAACTTGACCGGTCATTCCTCCAATCAAAGCCCTGATTTCTGTCTCTAAACGCAACAATTAATCCAAACAACTAAGAGATGACGTTTTAGCTACCATGCAGGGCCACGTATTAAATCGCATGCAAGACGACTTTGATTTCTTGACTGATCAATGCGTAGTTGCGCTCCATGCATTGGGTTTCTGGGGGGATAACAAGGCAGAGTAAGGGCATCTCCAACAGGTGTAAGATAGGTGTTGGTAAATTTGCCACCTAGGACATAGTGATGATGTGGCATGTAATAAAGCTGGGGAGAGAGCAAAGTTGTATGTAGAATAACCAACAACCTTTGCACAAGCTCCAATGTGAAATAGAGAGCAATCACATTTATTTTTTCATCATCTATTGGATAGTTTTGTCGGATCACGGGTTCCGGCAAAACCCTCAAGGTTCGAACACTGGGGTGCGAGTGAAGATTTCCTCCCTACCGATCTATGCCCTAGCTCGCTAAGATCTCGCGGACGAACTCGATGAACTCACAACACAAAGAACACAAGGTTTATACTGGTTCAGGCGACCATTGTGGTGTAATACCCTACTCCAGTGTGGTGGTGGATTGATTGCCTCTTGGGCTGATGATGAACAGTACAAGGGGAAGAACAGCCTCCAGAGGTTGAGGTGTTCTTGTTCTCTGCGAACTTCTGGGTGTTAGGATGGAGTGGATCTAGTCCAAGATGAGATGTCTCTACGGTGGTGTCACATCCCTAGTTTTGGTATGCACTAGCCTAGCCCTTCATGTGAGCATCATGTTTAAATTCAAGAAATTGAATTGAGGAATTTTCAAAGCCTCGGAAATTATTTTTATAAAGAAGGTAAAGAACCCTTAAAATTGCATTCAGTGAATAGAAATACCCTAAAAATAGTTTTGTGAATTTTGGCAAGAGTTATATACCAAACCAAAATTCTGGAAATTTTTTAAGGAACTATTTGGTCTCTGAATTTAAATCAATATTCTATTTGAAATTTGAAATTATATTCAAATATATGAGGGATATATTTTCAAATACTCTGTGATAATTTATGTGCCTTTGGAAAAGTCCATGAAGCAACATAAAAGTACTCAGAGAATGTTTTGGCATTGTTTGAATTTTGTTTGAATTCAAAAACAGTGGCAAAAGATTAAATAAAAGAAAACAGAAGGAAAATAAAATAGAACTTACCTGGCTTACCTGTAGCAGCCCAACACTGTGCCGGCCCAGCCCATTGGGGGCACATGCGTCTTCAACCTCCTGCTAGAGCAGGCAGGCAGCTGCGTGTCGCGCGTGCGCTCGCTGCAGCCACCTCTTGCTTCCCCATCCCTCGCCCTGGTCTGCGTCTGGAGACGCCCGAGCCACCTCTCACTTCTCCCTCGCTCTCTGCTCGCTCTAGCACTCTGCCCTCTCGATTTCGAGCTTCACCGAGAGCCACCACTGCGCGCCGTTCCCGCCGCCCGCTGCCACCGTGACCATTGAGCCCGCCTGTCCTCCCCACCGTGTCCGTAGCCTCCGCCGCGACGCTAAACATCGACCCGAAGGAGAAAACGAGCCCGGGAGGCCTTGCTCCATTGTCACCGCGGTCTTCTTCAACCTCGGACGCCGGAGATCCCCCTCACCGCCCCAATCGCTCCAGAGCTTCCCCGAGCCCGCTGACCTGCTGCGCCACACCATGTGAGCTCCTGCTCCTCCTCCTGTGCTCTCCCCCTCCGTTCCCGTCCTCTAGCTTGCCTCCCCACTGCAACCGAAGCTCGCCGCCGCCGTGGCTCCTCGCTGCCGTGGCTCCTCGCCGCTGTGGCCAGGCCCACCGTAGCTGATTTCCGAGCATGGGACCGTGCTTCGGATCTCACCAGGAGCACGTAGGACCCACCAGCGCGTCCCCTAGTGCACCGCAACGCCGAACCCGTCTTTGCCGAACTCCGGCCACCGCGGATGACCTTGCCGCGGTCGTCTCCGGCCACCCCAGCTCCCGCCGTCTGCTCCATCAGCTGCGCGCGAGCAGCAGGTCTTCGTAGAGCCTCCCCACACCCAAAACCATCGCCGTCTGCCGTCTCTGTCATCGTCGGCGACAAGCCGTGGACCGGGTCCGGCGGGTTTGACCCCGCTTGACCGGGGTTTGACTTCCCCCTTGACCCACTGACGTGTGGGCCGCTCCTGTTAATTATTAGTTAGGTTTAGTTTAGTGCTAATTAACCTAGATCAGTGCTTAGCCTAACACTAACTAACTCTGTTAGTTAGTTGTGTCACTGACCAGTGGGCCCCACTGGTCAGGTTTGACCCGGACCAGCCCTGTTGACCTGCTGACATCATCATGACATCAGGCTGACATGGTAATCCTTTTCTGGAATTTAAATAAATCTTAAATGATTTATTTATTTCAGAAAATGTCCAAAACTTCTAAAAATCATAGAAAATCAACCGTAACTCCAAATGAATTAAATTATATATGAAAAATGATCAGCAAAATCCAATATTTCCATCTGTACCATTTTCATGCATGATAAAGCAACTTAACCTTGCTGTATAGATCAAAACATGTAAATGCACTTTGGAAATTCATAGTTTGAATTTGAATTTGAACCTTTGGTTCAAATCAACTCAAACCCTTCTGTTGTAAGCTGTATTAGCTCAAATCACATCATATTGCCATGTCATTATCACGCATCATATTGTGCATTGCATTGATTGTGTTCTTTCTGTGTTTGCCGGTGGTTGTTCCCCCTCGGTAGAGGTATGTTCCGACGATGAGTTCGATGACACCGATGAAGAGCTATATCATCTTCAGAAGTGCTAGGCAAGCAAAACCCCCTTGTTCATTCTGATACAATCCCACTCTCTCGCTCCTGCTCTCTTTTACTGCATTAGGACAACAATGATTCAACTGTTACATGCTGCGGTAGTTGAACCCCTTTTCCTGTGCATGACCTGTCATTGCCACAGTAAATAGATGAAACCCACTAGCATGAGTAGGAGTTGTTTGAGCCCCGATGTGCCTACTCATTCATGCTTGTTTGTCATGCATGCTACTGCTTAAAGTTGAGCCAGGTCTGATTCATCGGGGATGAATTGGAATGGTGATGTCCTACTCTGTGTGAGCTAAGTGTGTGAACACGATTTGCTAAAGGTAGAGGTGAGAGGCCACATAGGAGTACATGGTGGGTTGTCTCATTGAAGCCATCCTCAGGAACTGAGTTCTGTGTTTGTGATCCATGAAACAGCTACTACCATGCATTGGGCCCTGAAATATGACCCCGCTTGACTTCTTAACCACCCTAGTCCTCTGTCTAGGAGTTGCAAGTAGTTTCTGGTGTTTGTAGTATGCTGGAGGCCGTGCGCAGCACTGACTCGAGGGGTGGGCTGTGATGCGGTAGGCACGTGGCCGGGTATGCCGGGCGCCCGTTTGGTGTCGCGGAACCCTATACACATCGTTCGGGGCCGTATGTTGAAACCTCGGCCAGACTCCCTGCGGATGGAACCTGAATAGGCGATAAACCTGGACTAGGGACTTGAGTGTTTAGGTAGGTCGTGGTCTACACCCACGTCGGCTTTCGCTTGAAGTCTGCGGAGCACATGTCGTGTGAAGACGCTAAGTGGTGGAAACATGTGTGAAGAAGTACACCCCTGCAGGGTTATAACTGATCTATTCGAATAGCCGCGTCCGCGGTAAAGGACTTCTAGGTTGCCTGTACAGTTCATAGATAACTTGAAGTGGATACCCTAAAATGCGCAAGATAAGCGTGAGTGCTACGGATGGCCTTCTCGTGGGGAGATGGGAGCGGATCCATAGTGGTGTATTGATATGGTGAATATGTGGACTCGTGTGCACCACCTCAAAAGAGTTACTTGCAGTCATAGTTTAGGATAGCCACTGAGTCAAAGCTGGCTTGCTGCAGTCAAACTCCACCACCCCCTTTGTTGATACTAATGCATATGTAGCTAGTTCTGATGTAAGTCTTGCTGGGTACATTTGTACTAACGTTTGCCTATTTTATGTTTTGAAGAGAGACGTCAGTCTCGCTAGTAGTTCCGTGTGCCCTCGGCAGGATCTGGTAGATAGTCAGGCTTCTCAGCCTTTTTATTTGTAGATGTCGGTACTCAGACATGTTAAGCTTCCGCATGTGCTTTGACTTGTATGCTCTGAATGTTGGGTCATGAGACCCATGTTTGTAATATCTTGGCTCCTTGGAGCCTAATGAATAAATACTTGAGTCATAGAGTTATGTTGTGATGCCATGTTGTATTTACACATATC
The DNA here is from genome assembly GCF_018294505.1 of Triticum aestivum. Lineage (NCBI taxonomy): Eukaryota > Viridiplantae > Streptophyta > Magnoliopsida > Poales > Poaceae > Triticum > Triticum aestivum. The sequence goes on along the minus strand of NC_057802.1, from coordinate 216,367,258 downwards.
GAGCATATTGTGTGTATGATTGAAATGTTTGGTATGTGTGGGATCCAACAACCTAGTTGTTTATCCTTGGTAGCCTCTCTTATGGGGAAATGTAGTCTTGTGCTTCCATGAGCCATAGTAGTCCGCTACAGCCCGGTTCACCGGAGTCCTGATAGCCCAGCACTACTGCTCTGGAACACTTTACTGGCCGGCATGTGATTCACTTCATTCGTGTGTCTGTCCCTTTGGGGAAATGTAACGCGGTGACATCCGGAGTCCTGCCTAGCCTGCTACAGCCCGGTTCACCGGAGTCCTGTTAGCCCAGTGCTACAGCCCGGATTTGCACGCTGCTGACCGACATGCTCGATGTTGATTCATGTATGCCTGTCCCCGTAAGTTAGTGCCACTTTGGGTTCACGACTAGTCATGTCGCCCCAGGTTCTCTGTCATATGGATGCTAGCGACACTATCATATACGTGAGCCAAAAGGCGCAAACGGTCCCGGGCCATGGTAAGGCGACACCCGTGGGAATAACGTGCGTGAGGCCGCAAAGTGATATGAGGTTTTACCGGCTAGATCGATGTGACTTGGAATCGGGGTCCTAACAGCTTTGGTATCAGAGCCTGACTGCCTGTAGGATTACCAAGCCAAACTGGTCAAAATTGAGTCTAGAAATTCTTTAGTTATATAAGGGATTTGGTACAGTACACGTTAGGCTTGTCCGGAAATTTCAACCCATGCCTTGTTAGCCCGAAAAATTTAAGATATATCTTTGTCTCGTTGTGCTCCAACAACACCCTCCATCTCAACCCGCGCCTTGCTATTCCAAAATTACAACGCGCGCGAAAACTCCCACCTCCTGTGAAATCCTGACACGCGAAATGCCTGTGATACCCCTGAACTGAAAGAACCGCCTCAAATCGGTTGGGGTACTTTCGAAACTTACCCCACATTTCGGACAAGCACGTCACTAAGCCATGGTTCCCCACTCCCATCCCATCCGCCCACCCATTCGTACACCGAGGCCGGGAAAACCCGCGAAGCCCCACACCCTCCTCCGTCTGCCACCCAGCCGGAGCCTCTTCCCCGACGACGTCGTCCACGGCAACACCTCGACGTCCCTCACCACCGTAACGGATGAGGATCCGTCGTCGATCTGGTCGTCCTGCCGGTTCAGCCACCCCTTCCTCCACCTCCATGGAGCTACCCTGATGTTCCCCTCGTCTTTCGCGCCACCTACATTCCCACACCGTCGTCTTCACCTGCACCACCGGAAGAGCATCATCCTCACCATTTCCTTGGATGAAGTTGCGGCCTAATCGGCGCCACCAAAGAGGTTGTACACTAATCCCGAGAGCGGCAAGCGAAATGCTCAATTCAGGCCGCAAGTCAACCACATGGGGCCATATCTTTGCCAGAAGACCATCCAAGGGCAAGTTCACCAGCTCTTCGCAGACGAAGCCCAGGAGGACCCGGAAGTCGTCATTGCTATGTTTCCTGTAAATAGCATACCTGCAATAATTTTTTTTGACTCTGGGGCTTCCCACTCTTTTATTTCGTGAAGTTTTGTTGCCCAAAACAAGTTTCCTTGCTCGATTTTGGGAAAGAGTATGATGGTACAATCCCCGGGATCCGTCTCAGAAGCAATCTGGTCTGCCGCAACTTAGAGATTGGCATCAAGGGGGTTATCTTCCTAGCTTCTTCGATCATTATTGAGTCTGCCAAGTTGAATATTATTTTGGGGATGAACTGGTTGACCCAGCATCAAGTATGCATGAACTGTGCGACCATAGAAGTCACGTTGACAAGTCAGGAAGGTCAGACTACAAAATTCCTTGATCAAAGAAGCATACCCAAGAAAGACATGGTCTTCACCGCTGTAGCTGAAGAATAGGAACTAATTCCTGTGGTCAGTGAGTTTCCCGATGTATTCCCTGAGGAATTACCAGGAATGCTGTCAGACCGAGAGCTTGAGTTTGCAATTGATCTTGTGCCCTGGACCGCACCATTATACAAGAAGTATTATCGGATGCCTTCCTCCGAATTAGTGTAATTAAAGAAACAGCTTGATGAGATACTTCAGAAAGGATACATCCGTCCAAGCTCTTAATCATGGGGATCACCTGCAATATTAGTGGACAAGAAAGACGGCAGTCTCCGAATGTGTGTGGATTTACTGTTAGTTGAATGATGTCACTAGCAAGACCAAATATCCACAACCGATGATTGATGATTTGTTCGATCAACTCAGTGGGGCAAAAGTATTCTCCAAGATTGATTTGAGGACCGGATACCACCAGCTCAAAATCAAGAAGGAATATATTCCTAAGAACGCGTTCACTACTCGTTACGGTCTTTATGAATATACAGTCATGTCTTTCAGCCTCACCAATGCCCCTGCCTTCTTCATGCATATGATGAATAAGGTATGCATGGATTTCTTGGATAAGTTTGTGGTGGTCTTCAGTGATGACATCCTCATATACTCAAAGGTGAGGAAGAGCACAAGGGACATCTCAGGGATGTCTTGCAGAGACTCCGTGACCACCAGTTATATGCGAAATTCAGCAAATGTGCATTCTGGCTCAAGCAAGTCGGATTTTTGGGGCATGTTCTTTCAGCAGAAGGCATAACCGTGGATCCAAGCAAGGTGAAGGACGTCCTTGATTGGACGGCACCCACGACAGTAACTGAAATCTGAAGATTCCTCGGATTAGCCGGATACTACCGCCGCTTCATTGAAGGTTTCTAGAAGATGGCCAAGCCAATGATAGAACTCCTCAAGAAAGATAAGAAGTTTGAATGGACTGAGGACTGTGAGAAGAGCTTTAATGAGCTAAAGACGAGACTGATAACAGCACCTGTGTTGACCCTTCCAGACATCTACCGCAACTTTGATGTATACTGTGACACATCCAAGAGAGGTATTGGATGTGTACTCATGCAAGATGGCAAGGTTGTAGCCTACGCCTCTCGGCAGCTACGACCCCATGAAGGGAACTATCCTACACATGATTTGGAGTTGGCCGCAGTTGTGCATGCTTTGAAAATTTGGAGACACTACCTTATTGGCAAAAGATGTCAAATATTTACCAACCACAAGACTCTCAAGTATATATTCACTCAACTAGACTTAAACCTTCGACAGCAAAGATGGCTCGAGTTGGTCAAGGATTATGATCTTGGAATAGATTACCATCCCGGTAAGGCCAATGCTGTTGCCGATGCTCCCAGCCGCAAGCCTGCCAACTTGAACGCCTTAATGGAGTCCTTGCCTCCTGAACTCCAAGAAGAGATTGCTCAGCTTAATTTGGTTATTGTTGATACGGGCCTTGCCAATGTATTGGAAGTTACTCCTACCCTCGAGTATGAGATCCACATGGCCCAGTAAGATGACCCGGCCCTGCAACACCATGCCAAGCGTATGCAAGAAGGCAAGAGCCAGGATTTCTCTAAGGATATGCATGGTACTCTAAGGTTTCGAGGACGGATTTGCGTACCTGAGCAAGCAAACCTGAGAAAGAAGATCTTGGCAGAAGCACACGAATCTTCATACTCTATTCACCCAGGAGGTAACAAAATGTACGAAGACCTTCGACAGATATTTTGGTGGGATGGAATGAAGGAAGACATCGCCTATTTTGTTGCTTGCTGCGATATATGCAACAAGGTGAAAGCGGAACACATGAAACCCGCTGGAATTCTTCAACCTCTACCCATTCTACAATCGAAGTGGGACGATGTCTGCATGGATTTCATCACAGCACCAAGGAGTCACCGAGGCAATGATGCAGTATGGGTTGTGGTGGACACGCTAAGCAAGGTAGCTCACTTCATTCCAATCTGAACGACCTACCGAGCTAATCAACTCGCACAGCTATATGTGTCTAGAATAGTCAGTTTGCATGGAGTGCTAAGAACCATCAGTTCAGACCGAGGTTCTCTCTTTACCTAGCGTTCTGGTCACGTCTCCATCAAGATTTGGGGACCGCACTAAAGTACAGTATAGCCTATCATCCTCACACAGACGGGCAGGCTGAGCGAGTAAATCAAATACTTGAAGATATGCTCCGAGCATGTGCTTTGGCCCAAGGACCCAAGTGGGAAGATTGTCTACCGTATGCTGAGTTCTCCTACAACAACAGTTTCCAGGCCAGCCTGAAGAGATCACCATATGAGACTTTGTATGGCTATAAGTGCCGCACTCCGCTAAACTGGTCTCAAACCGGAGATAGCCGCATTTTCGGAACTGACTTAATGATGGAGGCTGAAAAGCAAGTCAAGGAGATCCGAGATAGACTGCAATTGGCTAAGTCCCGACGAAAGAGTTACTATGACTCAAAGCACCGGCAAATCAGCTTTGAACGCACAGAGTATGTGTATCTCCGAGTCACACCTATGAAAGGAGTCAAGAGATTTTGGATCCGAGGAAAACTGGCACCCAGATATATTGGTCCGTTCTCAGTTATGTCCAGAGTTGGTACCATTGCTTATCAGTTGGAGCTGCCACCAGAATTGTCAGAAGTGCACAATGTGTTCCATGTCTCACAGCTGAGAAGTTATATCTCGCCACCCGAGAAAAGGACTAATATGGCAGAGATCGAGCTTGCTAAGGTGAAACTTTATAATACTGGATGAAACAGGAAGAGTCACTCGCAGTAAGGTGATGAAATTTTATAAGGTTCAGTGGGAGCATGACACCGAGGAAGAAGTAACTTGGGAAAGGGAGGAATTTTTAAAAGCAGCCTATCCAAAATTATTTTCCCGAACAACCGAATCTGGAGGACAAGATTCATCCTAAGTGGGGGAGGTTTGTGACGGCCTAGTTTTTGCCCTCTTTCTTTTTATGGATTTCTTTGCCATTTGATTTGAATTTGGAGTTTTTGAATCAACTCACTTGGACTTAATCACTTGGGCATGTCCTTGATTTACACCCAAGTGACCCATCTCTCTCTCAAAACCATCATTTCCTCTCTGATAAACCCCAAAGTGGCCCTAGAAATATTTTTCATAAATGAAAAATATTTATTTTCCTCTCTGAAAATCATTTCAGTCACATATGCTCCAAAGCAACCCTCATTTTTCTTGCCCACAAAAATCAAAGAAGATTCCCAATTATTCTTTGGACCTTGGCACACCTCCCTGGGCAAAAATATTGCATGGGTACTTGCAATATTTTTTCTACAGAAAATCATTTTCTTTCTGCCTTCAAAATGCAGTTTCTATAGGAAGTATATTATTCCTTGATCCCATGAAGCTGATTTTCTTGAGCTTCATTAACCTCCTAAGAAAACCTTAACCCCAAGAGATTAGCCCTAAACTCCTTCAAGAACCTCTCCAAAAACAGTGCCCAAACTTCTGTCCAGAAACTTGCTGCTTAGCTCTTCTTCAATCCGGTCGGCCTGGTAGTGTGCCATATCGTCTCCTAGACTAAACACTGCATGGACAACACACTAGACACGGTTTGGCATCTCTTGGGCAGTTTGTCCTAGCTAGCATGGTGACCGCATGTGGACACGGGCTCTGCCACGCATTCGACGCGCTCTGCGCTGCACCCGAGCCTCTGTTCAGCGCATGCTCGTCTCAGCGCTCGCCGCCGACTGCCGCACCGCGCTACCAACCTCGACTCATCACCCTTGACCTCTCCCTGCCGCTCACCGACGCTGGAGCCATCGCAGCAAACACGAGCACGACGCAGCCAAAGCCATAGTGCGCCCGTGCCACTGTCTTCGTTCGCGCCCATTGAGGGAGACCTGGATTGGGGGGTCCATACGTGTCCGGCCTATTAAAACAAGGCCCGGTTGATGGGCCGTGAAGATGGAACGGAAGATTCTTCCCCGTGTTCGGATAGGATTCTTGGACACGTGGAGGACAAGATTGGAGTGCGGATATATTGTTTCCTTCCCTTGTAAACCACTGATAGTCTCCAACGTATCTACTTTTCCTAACGCTTTTCCTCTTGTTTTGGACTCTAATTTGCATGATTTGAATGAAACTAACCCCGGACTGACGCTGTTTTCAGCAGAACTACCATGCTGTTGTTTTCGTGCAGCAATAAATGTTCTCGGAATGGAACGAAACTTTGTGAGGAATTTTTATGTGATATATAAGAATTTCTAGAGCTAAGGCCTACCAGAGAGGGGCCCCTGGGTGGGCACAACCCACCAGGGCACGCCCCCCTCTCCTGGCGCGCCCAGGTGGGTTGTCCCCACAGACCCTAAAACCGACGCTATGAAATCCTATTTTTCCAGAAAAAATCAGGGAGAAAGAATTATCGCGATCCACGAGACGAAGCCACCAACACCTCTTGTTCTTCATCGGGAGGCCAGATCTGGAGTCCGTTTGGGGCTCCGGAGAGGGGGATCTTCGTTCTTCGTCATGACCAACCCATCTTCATCGCCAATTCCATGATGTTCCCCACTAGGAGTGAGTAATTCCTTCGTAGGCTCGCTGGTCAGTGAGGAGTTGGATGAGATTCATCATGTAATCGAGTTATTTTTGTTAGGGCTTGATCCCTAGTATCCACTATGTTCTTAGATTGATGTTGCTATGACTTTGCTATGCTTAATGCCTATCACTTTGGGCCTGGGTGCCATGAACTCAGATCTGAACCGTTTATGTTATCATCATTATATCCATGTTTTAGATCCGATCTTGTAAGTTATAGTCGCCTACTACGTGTTATGATCCGGCAACCCCGGAGTGACAATAAACGGGCCCACTCCCGGTGATTACCGTAGTTTGAGGAGTTCATGCATTCACTATGTTTTAATGCTTTGTTTCTGTTCTCTATCAAAAGGAGGCCTTAATATCCCTTAGTTTCCAATATGGACCCCGCTGCCGCGGGAGGGTACCACAGAAGATGTCATGCAAGTTCTTTCCATAAGCACGTATGACTATTTACGGAATACATGCCTACATTATATCGATGAACTAGAGCTAGTGGCGTATCGCCCTAGGTTATAACTGTCACATGATGAATATCATCCAAAAAGTCACTGATCCAATGCCTACGAATTATCTTATATTGTTTTTGCTAAGTTACTACTGCTATCATCAGTGTTACACTTGCTACAAAATTACTGCTATCACTGTTACCGTTACCGTTACTGTTGTCACTACTATCAAAACTATCATATTACTTTGCTAATGATTACTTGCTGCAGATAATTAATCTCCAGGTGTGGTCGAATTGACAACTCAGCTGCTAATACCTTCAAATATTCGTTGTCTCCCCTTGTGCCGAACTATAAATTTGGGTTGAATACTCTACCCTCAAAAACTGTTGTGATCCCCTATACTTGTGGGTCGTCAAGACCTTTTTCTGGAGCCGTTTCGGGGGAGCATAGCTATATTTGTTGAGTCACTTTGGATTATTATCATATTATCACTATGAACAATCTAAAGGATCCAAAGACTAAGATTTATCTCTCTAAGACGAGGGGAGGTAAGGAACTGCCATCTAGTTCTGCTTTAGATTCACCTTCTGTTATGAGTAAACTTGCAACACCACCCCATGCTATCAATTCTAATATGTCGCAAGTTATTGACGATGCTACTTCTACTATGAATGATGCTTATGATGATGCTAGTAACTTGCTTGATAATGATGATGTGCCACTTGGTGAATTTCTTGATGAACAAATTGCTAGAGTAATACAACATGATGTTGTTGAATCTGATGATGAGCTTGAAACTGAAACTCCTAAAACACTTGCTAGAACTAGCCTTCCAAGATATGAATTACCTAAGGTACCGGAAGGTTATGTTATGAATGAGGAGACAACTAGAGATATTCTTGCTTGTAGGGACAGAGATGATCTAGAGAAATTATTATGCATTTATAAAGAAAAATCTCTGAATGCTATAATGAAATGTAATCCTAAGTTTGCTACTTCACCTATCTTTATTGATGATAAGGATTATGAATTCTCTGTTGACCCAGAGTTAATTACTTTGGTTGAATCTAATCCTTTCCATGGTTATGAAACTGAAACTGTTGTGGCACACACTACTAAGTTGAATGACATAGCCACCCTTTTTACTCATGATGTGAAGACTCGCTATTACTGTATTTTCAAATTATTTCCTTTCTCATTAAAGGGTACTGCTAAAGCGTGGTACAATACTCTGGCTCCTGGTTGTGTGCGTAGTCCCCAGGACATGATTTATTAATTCTGAAAAATATTTTCCTGCTCATAAGAAATAAGCTGCCTTACAGGAAATATTTAACTTTGTGCAAACTAAAGAAAAGAGTCTCCCACAATCATGGGGGAGGCTTTGCTAGTTACTTAATGCTTTGCCTGATCATCCTCTTAAGAAAAATGAAATACTTGATATCTTCTATAATGGACTAACCGATGCTTCTAGGGACTTCATAGATAGTTGTGCTGGTTGTGTTTTCAGGGAACGAAATGTTGGACAAGCTGAAGAATTATTGAATAACATATTGAAAAATTATGATAATTGGACTCTTCCTGAACCACCGGCTAAACCCACTCCGAAGAAGAGGGGTATATTATATCTCAGTCCTGAAGATATGCAAGAGGCAAAGAAATATATGAAGGAAAAAGGTATTAAAGAAATACATGGGCTTAATACACCACCACTGCATAAGGTGGTAGAGGTAAATTCTCTAATGAAGTTCAATGATAATGACAATCCTCAAAATATGCATCCTAGCCAATGCCTTTATGAGTTTGAAAACTGCATTAGAAAACAAGATCACTTCAATGCAAATGTTATGAAACAATTGAAATATAATTCTGATATGATTGCTCGCTTGAGTGACTTGTTATTTAGAATATCAAATGATGTTAGAGGTGTTGGAAAACATGCTTCTATGGTTCAAATCCAGTTAGAACAAGTTGCTAAATCTCAAAGAGAATTGCTTGATGAAATGAATCATAATATGCATGACTTTGCTGTTAGAGTTGCAACTAGAGGAGGTAAAATGACTCAGGAACCACTTTATCCTGAGGGACACCCTAAAAGAATAGAACAAGACTCACAAAGAAATAAGACTAGTGCACCAAGCCCTTCTAGAAAGAAAAAGAAAAATAAAGATGATAATACTTTGCATACTTCTAGTGAACATGAAATAGAAAAACCTCCTCATAATGAAAATAAAATTTCTATCTCTGATGCTGAAACTCAATCTGGTAACGAACACTCACCTAGTGATAATGAAAAGATAATGATGAGCTTCATGAAGACACTCAACCAAATAATAAAAGGGAACCAGATAATGATGTTGAGATAGAACCACCTATTGATCTTGATAACCCACAACCTAAGAATAAAAGGTATGATAAAAGAGACTTTGTGGCTAGAAAACACGGTAAAGAAAAAGAACCGTGGGTTCAGAAACCTATGCCTTTTCCACCCAAGTCAACTAAAAAGAAAGATGATAAGAATTTGAACGCTTTGCTGAAATGCTGAGCCCAGTCTTTTTGCGTACTTGCTTGACTAATATCCTTAAAATGCCTCCTTATACAAATATATGAAAGACATCATAACTAATAAGAGAAAAATACCGGAAGCTGAAATCTCCACTATGCTTCCTAATTACACTTTCAAAGATGGAGTACCCAAAAAACTTGGAGAACTGGGAATACCAACTATACCTTGCTCTATCAAAAAGAATTATGTGAAAACTGCTTTATGTGATTTTGGAGCTGGTGTCAGTGTTATGCCTTTCTCTTTATATAAAAAACTTGACTTGAATAACCTCACACCTACTGAAATATCTTTGCAAATGGCTGACAAATGAACTGCCATACCTATCGGTATTTGTGAGGATGTGCCTGTTGTTGTTGCTGCTAATGTTACTATTTTGACTGACTTTGTTATACTTGAGATGCCCGACGACGACAATATGTCAATTATCCTTGGTAGAACCTTCTTGATACTGCAGGGGCTGTTATTGATTGCAATAAAAGCACAATGGTAATGAGCATACGGTGCACTTTCCGAAGAAACAATTCCAAGTGAATGGTATTAATGTTATGTAAAAATCTCCGACAATCACTATTGGAAGTTTTCAAATACCTCTACCTGCTGTCAAAACAAATATGAAATGCTTATTATTGGGGACATTCATATCCCCATTGAAGTAACTTAGTGATTTACGAAAGTTTTTCGGTTTCGTGCTAATCGAAAGTGGTTGTTAATAAGACCTGATCAACCTTATTAATGAATCATTTTTGAGCGGTATGAAGTTGATGAATTTAGTAAGCACTACCTTCTGTCCTTACTCTTTTTTTTTCTATTTTTATTAGTTAAACAAAATAAAATGCCTTGTTTTGTCTGTTTTCTGAATTTCCAGTGCAATAAAAAATGACCCAAAAATAAAAGTTCTCAGAATGCTCTGAAAATTTAATACGATTTTTTCCTGAATATTTCTAAATTTATGGTGCAAATAATATCACAGCGAGGTGCACCAGGTGGGCACAACCCACCTGGGCGCGCCAGGACGCCCTGGCGTGCCCTGGTTGGTTGTGCGCCCCACGAGGGCCCCCTCACTTATCTCTTTAGCCCACATCATCACTACCTCCAGAAAAAAAATCTCCATTGCTCTCTCTCCCGTGTTCTTGCTCTCAAACCCGTGGAGTTCGATCTCTTTGCTCGAAGATCCATTTCCAAAACTATTTCAGGGGATTGTTGCTTGGTGTGTGACTCCACCGTTTGTCCAATTAGTTTTTGTTTTAATGGTTTATATTTTGAATAATTAGCTACTCTTGGGGTTGCTGTAGATGAGCTTGCATGTTGAAATCTTAGTGTTCTAAGTAGTTTGAATGCTTGCTATGGCCTTTAGGTATCCCTATTAGTAGTTGCTATCAATTTAATAAAGTTTTGTTGACAAATTTTTGTCACCCAAAAATTTTTATTTTCAAAAAATTGTACGTGGACATGAATATCTTCAGGAAGTTTGGCTCTAAGAAGAACTCCAAGGGTGTTATTGGGGGGTCTTCTGACATTGATCTCCACCCCTGGAGGTTGGCGGAGGTACGGCCGTGCGAATGGCCGCACACCCCATTCCTGGAAGAGGCTGGAATTCTTCAGGAGTTCACACAATATGTTGCCAATGCCGGCCTCACCGACTTCATCGCAGATGAGTGTGACCAGCACCAAATCCTCACAAACATCTTTGTTCAAAGTTTTACTTTCTTGGCTAGGAACAATCCTCCTGAAGTGAGCTTTGATTTATATGCTGAAAACCATCAGATACCACTTATCGAATTTTGTGACATATGCATGATCCCTTCTGATGGGAGCTTAGCCAAACCTAGGCTGGCTGGGTTTGAGGCCTTTTATCGCACTTTGACAGTGGGAGATGAGAGAGGGGTGTCAGCCACCATGGCTGCTAGCATACACTTTCGTGCCCTGCATTATTTTCCTTTATTTGTTGCTAAATGTCTACTTGCTAGAAAGAAAGTAACATCCCAGGGTGAAATACATGATGGGATTTTTGCTACTCCTTTGGCGGCTCGCTTCAATGTTGAGACCCAAAAGTAACATCCCTGACCAAGGTTTACTTAGACTGTGCAGCCATGGAAAACCATCATTTTCTTGCACAAGATAATCATAACATCCCCATTCCTTATAACATGGTCTTTAGCGTTAAAACTCGTGATATTATTCCCTGGCCTGCACCTGCTTTGTTAGATTTTGCTACCAGGGGCGGATATAGGATTATGCCTGAGGACACCATCGCCTATTGGAACGTTCATGCTGCTGCAGAGGGATGAGTGGATGCCTGCTCCTCAGGATCCCTACTACCATCCAGCCTACTAATTGATTACCAACTTAGGCCAAAAGCCTAAGCTTGGGCATATCATTCTCTTTGTCGGTGTTCACACTTTTTCATTGTGTCATCCATGCTTAGATTTACTTCCTTGCTTTCTTCTTGTGTGTTTTAAAAACTTTAGAAAAAACAAAAAAAATTGTTGCAATAATTTATTTCTATGCATGCTTAGTAGTAGTATTAAAAAGAAAACCCAAAAGGATTTCCTTGTTCTTCTTTTGCTTGTTGGGAGCTTTCCCGTGTAAATTGTTTTTCTCATTTTTGCTTTTCCCTTTTATTTGCCTGTTCAAGAAAACCAAAAACTACAAAAATATTTCAGTGTGTTTCTCGGAATTTTTTTTCTTTTTATTCGAGTCTTACCAAGGAGAAGACCACGATGAAAATGTTGAGTGGCTCCCATATGAATAACTGTTGAACTAATAAAGAGCACATTTTACCTTGTCTTCTCCTGTTAAATAAAATGTTTGCAGATTCCACTTAGTCCACGGCACTCTTGCACTATTATTATTCATATCATTCGGTCATGCAAGTGAAAGGCAATAATGACGACAATCGATGAACTGGCTGTGGCAGAGAGAAACTGGTATGAACTCGACTTGTTGTGTTTGTGTAAATATGTTTAACCTAGTATCCATGATTCAACACATTATGATTAAACCTGTTTGCAATGACAATTAGAGATTATAGTTTCTAATGCCATGCATAAGTAGCTGTGAGTTGATAATGATTTATCTTGGATATCAACATAGCATTAAAATGATTATGATGTAGTATGATGATATGGTATCCTCCTCTGAATGTTCGAGTGGCTTGACTTGGCACATGTTCATGCATGTAGTTGAATCAAAACCAACATAGCCTCTATGCTATTTATGTTCATGGTGTTCATATCCTACTCATGCTAGTGTCCAATATTATTTGTGCATAATGCATGGTTATGAACGTTGTTGCTCTCTAGCTGGCCGCTTCTCAATCTAATTGCTAGCCTTTGCCTGTACTAAGTGGGAACTCTGCTTGTACTTCAAAAACCTTCAACCCAAAGTTATTCCAGATGAGTCCACCATACCTACCTATATGTGGTATTACCCTGCCGTCCTAAGTAAATTTGCATGTGCCACCTCTAAAAACTTCTAAAAATTATCCTTTTTGTGTGTCTGGATAGTTCATGGAACGACAGGCGGTGGTTGGTATTTTCCATGCTAAGAGGGTTATTCTCAGGTCGAGTGTTTATTCACTCGCCATCGCATGAGAAAAGGGCAGTAATAGGGATGCCCACTCCCAAACTGCAAACATGAAAGAGTTAATCTCTTCTATAATCAAACAAAAACTCCCAATGGAGTCAAAACCTTTACTTTTATTGCTCGGGAACCGCCACTAGCGTGCTTAGCATCGAAGATATTAATAACTGATGGTCGTGAAGTAAATGAGAAGGGTGCATGTCTCAAAATATCATTTACCTTTGTTTTAAAATTTGAGCTCTGGCACCTCTGCAAATCACTGCTTCCCTCTGCGAAGGGACTATCTATTTACTTTTATGTTGTGTCATCACCTTCCAAAACAAGCGTCAGAAACTGAGAGAGCACAGCTGTCATGATTTATGCATTGTGTGTAGCTAATGTTGGCTGCATCATGACTGGATCTTTTTTACCATGAATTACAATGTTTAGTCGCTGCTTGAACTTTGGAGGTGCTCTGCATTTATGTTTTGCGGTCTTAGAAAGGGCTAGCGAGATACCACTATTGTCATATTATATCATGGTTGTTTTGACAACGTGTTGTCGTTTGAGGTATCTTATTATTGCTCGCTAGCTGATTATGTCATTGATATGAGTCATTATATTTTTTAAGAATTATTGTCGACATGGTTAGTTATAATGTTGGCTGAAAACCTGGGTGCTATTTTTGCTTATTTATGCAAACAAGAGCAAAAGAGTTCATAAATTTTTTTCTTTTTCACTTTCAGTTTATCAACTGAATTGCTTGAGGACAAGCAAAGGTTTAAGCTTGGGGGAGTTGATACGTCTCCAACGTATCTACTTTTCCTAACGCTTTTCCTCTTGTTTTGGACTCTAGTTTGCATGATTTGAATGAAACTAACCCCGGACTGACGCTGTTTTCAGTAGAACTACCATGGTGCTGTTTTTGTGCAGAAATAAAAGTTCTCGGAATGGAACGAAACTTAGCGATGAATTTTTATATGATATATAAGAATTTCTGGAGCCAAGACCTACCAGAGAGGGGCCCCTCGATGGACATAATCCACCAGAGCGCGCCCCCTCTCCTGGCGCGCCCAGGTGGGTTTTTCCCACCTGGTGGCCCAACAGACCCTGAAACCGATGCTACAAAATCCTATTTTTCCAGAAAAAATCAGGGAGAAAGCATTATCGTGATCCATGAGACGGAGCCGCCGTCAGCTCCTGTTCTTCATCGGGAGGCCAGATCTGGAGTCCGTTTGGGGCTCCGAAGAGGGGGATCTTCGTTCTTCGTCATCACCAACCCTTCTCCATCACCAACTCCATGATGCCCCCCACTGGGAGTGAGTAATTCCTTCATAGGCTCAATGGTCGGTGAGGAGTTGGATGAGATTCATCATGTAATCGTGTTAGTTTTGTTAGGGCTTGATCCCTAGTATCCACTATGTTCTTAGAATGATGTTGCCATGACTATGCTATGCTTAATGCTTGTCACTTTGGGACCGGGTGCCATGAACTCAGATCTGAACCGTTTATGTTATCATCATTATATCCATGTTTTAGATCCGATCTTGCAAGTTATAGTCACCTACTACGTGTTATGATCCAGCAACCCTGGAGTGACAATAACCGGGCCCACTCCCAGTGATGACCGTACTTTGAGGAGTTCATTTATTCAATATGTGTTAATGCTTTCTTCCGGTTCTCTATTAAAAGGAGGCCTTAATATCCCATAGTTTCCAATATGGACCCCGCTGCCACGGGAGGGTAGGATAGAAGATGTCATGCAAGTTCTTTCCATAAGCACGTATGACTATTTACAGAATACATGTCTAAATTATATCGATGAACTGGAGGTCAAGAACCGCCCTTGTACCCCTCCGGTAATTATATAAACCGGAGGGTTTAGTCCGTAGGGGCTATCAGAATTGACATAGGCTAGACATCTAGGGTCTTGCAACCCCCATATTCATCAAAGGAAATCAAGCAGGAAGTAGGGTTTTACCTCCGTTAAGAGCGCCCGAACCTGGGTAAACATCGTGTCCCCTTTGTCTCCTGTTACCTTCGATCCTCAGACGCACAGTTCGGGACCCTCTACCCGAGATCGACCGGTTTTGACACCAACATTGGTGCATTCATTGAGAGCTCATTTGTGTCGTCGATGGAAGGATCGATTGCTCGTCTTGTCATTAATGACAACATCACCTCTGGAAAGGCCCTAGCTCCGGAACAGGTCCTCAAGCTCGTCGGTCTTACCATGGGCGCCCGCTTGGCCGTTAAGCCAAAGGAAGCCCCCAAAATCGCTAAACATCGTCTTCGCATCGGCCTCGAACACTCTGAAAAGATGGATCCGGCAGATGTCTCGTCCTTGCATGAACTGCTAGATCACACCGCCGCCATGGGGGTCGCAACAGACTATGATCGGATTGGGCTTAAACCCGATCAGAGGGAAATAAAGTCCCCGTCGATCACCCATCTAGTAGTGGTCGTGGAGGAACAAGCAGAGAATACTTCTCCCTCCAAGTTAAGAACAAGCTATGTTCATATTTCCGAACCCTACAAGCCGGATACCCATCTTCAGGAAGAGACCTCATGTCCTCCGAACTCAGAATTAGGCGTTGAGCCCAAAATTTACCAGGACTCTCTCGATCTTGGACTAGTGACCTCGGAGATTCTTCAAACTCCGGATCCAATAGTGTGTCAGGGTTCGGATTTTAGCCCGCCCACCCACCACAAGCAATATTCCTCAAGCAATTCAGGTCCTCTAGACGTATGTGACCTAATGTATGTACGAGAGCAACCTCAGGAAACGGTGCATCACTTCTGGGCCAGATTCCTCCTTGTTAAAAGCAATATTAAAGATTGCTGCGACGACGACGTGGTTTTAGTATTTTTCCACAACTGTACGGACGAGGGAATCCTCAACGCCCTCAACCGCTGCCGCATACTACACTTTGTAGATTTGGCACACATAGTACAGAAATACTGCGCAATGGAAAGTGCTTGGAAAGCCCAGACAGCCCAGTGGGAACCTCCTGCCTTTAAGGATCCCACCGGACGGGAAAAAAGGATGCACCCTTACGGGGCACCCGATCATCATCCTATGGACAAGAAAATCAAGCCCTTCACGGGACATAGAACTGTCCTCGACGAATTGCTCGATAAGCCTTGTCAGATACACACAACGCCGAATACCGAACCAACACATAGCCTGCGGGCATGTTGGGTACTCTGACAGGTGGCTAAGAGCGGCGAGGCCATCCTCAACAACACTACCTCAGAGAAGCACTCTTTGGAGGATGATGATCTCAATGTCTTTACGGTCTTTGAGACCTTTTCCTCAAATAATCGGCGCAAAAGTGTGCTCCGCGACCTCGCTGAAGTCAACCAAGTAGCCGCAATAAATCCTTGGAACGATACGACAATAACTTTTACCGTTGATGACGAACCAAGGGCCCAATCAGTCCAAGCACCAGCCGCCTTGGTCTGAAACCCAATTGTGGATGGCTTTCGGCTCACCAAAGTGCTCATTGACGGCGGCAGGGGACTGAACCACATATACGAAGAAACGCTCAATAAAATGCAAATAGACAAGAGTCGCATCGAGCAAAGCAGTACCACCTTTCGAGGCATTATCCCCAGTCGAGAGGCACGATGCTTGGGGAAAATTCAACTTGATGTAGTATTCGGCACGCCGGAGAATTACAGGTCCAAAGAGTTGCTCTTCCATGTGGCACCTTTCAACAACAGATATCTCGCCCTGTTGGGGCGAGACACATTCACATGCTTTCAAGACATACCCCATTACGGGTACATGAAGCTCAAAATGCCAGGGCCCAATGGAGTTATCACTATCACCAGTGATCCGGACATAGCACTCCGTGCCAAAAACAAAACTGCATCCTTGGCCCTCGGGGCACTATCCGAGGAACTCGCAGCCGAGGAGCTAACCACTCTACGCTCCATAGTGGACAAAGACGATGTAATACTCGATAAGAGACCTAAGTCCACTTCTTTCAAGCCAGCAGACGAAATAGTCAAATTTCAAGTACACCCGACGGATCCTAACAAAACATCCTCCATTGGAGCACAGCTGGATCCGACGGTCGACATCGCCTTACGAGCGTTCCTGCGTGAAAATTGGGACATCTTTGCCAGGCATCCTTCGGATATGCCAGGAATCCCTCCTAGACTAGCCGAACATAGCCTCAACATAATAAAGGGGTTCAAACCAGTCAAGCAAACGCTGCGGTGATTTTCCGAACCCGAACGACAAGCTATCGGAGAGGAGCTAGCCAAACTACTTGAAGCCAGGTTCATCAGAGAGATCAAACACCCGGACTGGCTAGCAAACCTAGTCATGGTGTTGAAGAAGGATAAATCCTGGCGCCTTTGTGTCAATTTCAAAGACCTCAATAAGGCTTGCCCTAAGGACCCCTTCCCGCTGCCCCGCATTGACCAAATCTTTGACGCGACTATCGGTGCCAAAACCGGCGGATCTCGGGTAGGGGGTCTCGAACTGTGCGTCTAGGATCGATGGTAACAGGAGACGGGAGACACAATGTTTACCCAGGTTCGGGCCCTCTCTATGGAGGTAATACCCTACTTCCTGCTTGATTGATCTTGATGAATATGAGTGTTACAAGAGTTGATCTACCACGAGATCGTAATGGCTAAACCCTAGAAGCCTAACCTTGTGCGGATAGGGGACATTCATTACCATATACACATAGGCTAGGCTTCTAGGGCTTAGCCATTACGATCTCGTGGTAGATCAACTCTTGTAAGACTCATATTCATCAAGATCAATCAAGTAGGAAGTAGGGTATTACCTCCACAGAGAGGGCCCGAACCTCGGTAAACATCGTGTCCCCCGTCTCCTGTTACCATCGATCCTAGACGCACAGTTCGGGACCCCCTACCCGAGATCCGCCAGTTTTGACACCGACATTGGTGCTTTTATTGAGATTTCCACTGTTCCGTCGGCAAAGGATTCAATGGACCCTTCGATCGGCAGTAATGGCGTTGTTCATGGTGAAACCTTCCTCCCCGGACAAACCTTTGTGTTCGGCGACTTCGTACTGCAGGCCAACTCACTTGGCCATCTGGAGAAGGTCGATAGCCACGCGCCTGGCCATCAGGTCAGATCTGGAAGCTTGAACTGCACCGCGGATACTCGTGGAGACTTGATTTCCGATGGATTCGACAATGCGGCAGTTGCTCCCCCTCTCTCCGATGAACATGACTTAAATCTGTCATCAGATCACACCCAGGAGATGGATCCTGTTGCTGCAACGGCCTCACAGCCGATGAAGATCGTGCCCTCCGAGGCCACAAAGCCCACAGCATTGGAGCCGCACATGGACTCGACATCCTGCAATACTTGCGTCAATGGAACTCCTGAATCATTTCCGGCTACACGTTCCGCATCAGGTGCGCCTACGGACACCGAGCTGGATCGGTTATCGATTTTCGAATTTGGCGCCGCAGACTTCTTCCAGCACTCACCTTTTGGTGACGTACTAAATTCTTTAAAGAACTTATCCTTGGAGGAGGACTCACAGCCGAACTATGTTCGGTTCGAATTAGAGGCGGATGACGAGGAATTTTGCTTCCCACTCGCCACCCACTTCATAGCCACCGTTGATGACTTAACCGACGTGCTTGACTATGGCTCCGAAGACATTGACGATATGGACGACGACGCCAACAAGGAGCAAGGCCAAGACCCGCCATTTACGGGACGCTGGACGGCCACCTCTTCGTACGACGTATACATGGTTGATACACCTAAAGAATCTGGCAACGACAAAGAAGAGCCAGACGCGAATAAAACATCTAAGACGCAGTCCAAGCGCCGACGCCCCAAACACCGTCCTAAGCCTCGTCGCTCAAAGGACGGCAACACCGGCATCGGAGAGAATAGTACTCCAGGCAACGCCGAAAACAATGAAGACCCTGTCGGAGCTACATCCGAGCAGGAGGAACATGACAACAGGCAAGACAACCCTGATGCACTGGCCATAGAAGACGACTCAGAGGACGACAGTTACCGTCCACCCTCCGAGGAGGAGACAAGCCTCGGCAACGAAGACTTCATCGTGCCCGAGGATCCTCTGGAGCAGGAGCGCTTTCAGCTTCAGCTCATAGCGACTGCAAGGAGCCTGAAAAAGAAACAGCAGCAGCTTCAAGCTGAACAAGATCTGCTCGTCAACAGGTGGGCTGATGTCCTGACAGCCGAAGAATACGGCCTCAGGCACCCAACAAAGAGCTACCCGAAGCGCAGACTGCTACCTCAATTCGATGAGGAAGCACTGGAGCACACATCTCCCTTGCGTAATGCGGAACGACCGCCACGTGGTCGAGACAGGGCAGCCGACCTGCCACCCCGCGGCCGGGATAAAGCGGAAAATCCTAGACGATAGAGCAGGACATACAAGATCGATCTACGGATCGCAAGGGCGTGCCTCGAGGCACGACGACGGCTACCTATTCGTACGTGATAAATCTAACCACGCCCGGGCCGAATACCGCAGACAGACTCCGTCAGAGCTACACCACGACGCGGCCCGATATAGAGGCGCCGCACACCCTCTCTGCTTCATAGATGAAGTACTGGATCACGAATTCCCCGAGGGGTTCAAGCCTGTCAACATTGAATCATACGACGGCACAACCGATCCCGCAGTATGGATCGAGGATTTCATTCTCCATATCCATATGGCTCGAGGAAATGACCTCCACGCCATTAAATACCTCCCACTAAAGCTCAAAGGGCCAGCTTGGCACTGGCTAAACAGCCTGCCCAAAAATTCTATCGGCAGCTGGGAGGACTTGGAGGAAGCCTTCCTAGAAAACTTCCAGGGAATGTATGTCCGGCCACCAGACGCCGATGACTTAAGCCACATAGTTCAACAACCCGGGGAATCAGCCAGAAAATTCTGGACTAGGTTCCTAACTTAAAAGAACCAGATCCTGGACTGTCCGGATGCCGAAGCCCTAGCGGCCTTAAAGCACAGCACCCGGGAAGAATGGCTCGCCCGCCACCTCAGCCAAGAAAAGCCGAGGTCCATGGCAGACCTCACGGCACTTATGACCCGCTTCTGCGCGGGAGAAGATAGTTGGCTGGCTCGCAGTACAAACACAGCCAACGGAACAGGCCCCTCCGAGGCCAAAAGCAGCACCGGCAAGCTCCGGCGCAACAGACACAAACGCCGAAGCAATGGCGATAACACCGACGACACTACAGTTCACGCCGGATTTAGTGGCTCCAAGTCCGGCCAGCGAAAGAAGCCCTATAAAAAGAACACCGGAGGACCATCCAGCTTGGACCGCATACTCGATCGTCCTTGCCAGATACACGGCACCCCAGACAAATCGGCCAGCCACACTAACAGAGATTGCTGGGTATTCAAACAAGCTCGAAAGATAAACAACGGAAACAAGGAAGGGGAATCACAGAGCGAGGACGACGACGAAGAGCCCCGGCAGCCGAACACCGGAGGGCAGAAGAAATTTCCCCCTCAAGTCAAAACGGTGAACATGATATATGCTATGCACATCCCCAAAAGGGAGCGTAAGCGAGCACTTAGGGACGTCTACGCGGTAGAGCCAGTCACCCCAAAATTCAATCCATGGTCATCATTCCCGATCACCTTCGACCGTAGAGATCACCCAACCAGTATCCGCCCCGGCGGTTCAGCCGCACTAGTCCTCGACCCAATTATTGACGGGTTTCACCTAACACAAGTCCTGATGGACGGTGGTAGCAGCCTCAACCTGCTCTATCAAGACACAGTGCGGAAAATGGGCATTGACCCCTCACGAATCAAACCAACAAAGACTAACTTTAAAGGAGTCATACCAGGCGTAGAGGCCCGTTGTACGGGCTCAATCACGCTGGAGGTGGTCTTCGGTTCTCCGGACAACTTCCGAAGCGAAGAGTTAATCTTCGATATCGTCCCCTTCCGCAGCGGCTATCACACACTGCTCGGACGAACCGCGTTTGCTAGATTCAACGTAGTGCCACACGATGCTTATCTCAAGCTCAAGATGCCCGGTCCATGCGGTGTCATAACAGTCAATGGCAATACGGAACGCATCCTCCGAACAGAGGAGCACACCGCCGCCCTAGCAGCAGAAGCACAGAACGGCCTTCTCAAGCAGCACCATGGTATGGCTGTCGAGCCCTCGGACATCATTAAGAGGTTCCTGACTAAGCTGTAACAGGACGACGCGGCGCGTCAAGAGCTCGACTAGCAATTCGGCCTCCGTCCCAATCTCAATGAGGTAGTGGCATTCGTACCATGCGTACACCATTACACACTCAAAACCGCATGGGTACTGACGGAGGCATACCCCGCTCGCAATCCACAGTACGGCTTGACCGACCCTGGGATCCGCATGCTTTTACTTTTCCTTTTTTACGGGTTTTCTTCTCTTTTCGAGGACTACACGGACAACCCGCCAGCAGAACACACCAAGGAGGCAGGGAGCTCTCTCTTACAAGGGAATCCCCAGGTGGTCTCTACTAAACTATTGCCATAATTGCTTTTCATACTCGCACGTAGCTCGCCCTCGGTGGCAGCGTGTTAAATAGACTTACTTGCTAATCGCATTACTTGTACAAAGTACGCCTCGATGTACTAGTTACATCACAATGGTGAATACACGGTTGCGTTAATTTATTACTTCATTTTCACGTTTCCTCACCTCGGTATTAATTAGTCATTGCACACCTACACCATGGTACGTATTACTACGCCAGGGGCTTCATTACACCCCGCATCACGGCAATAAAAGTCCGAACACTTTTACAGTATAGTTCGGCACCCCGAACTTATAGCATATATGCATCGGCTCCGAATCATGTCTTTGGTCAATAGTTGGGTTGCCCGGCTCCCGTGCTTACTACCTTACATTCCGCTACATCGGCTAGGGTAGTAAAGGGAGAACTACTGTGATTGTGTCCCGGTTCTTCCGGATGAGCACCTCAGTAGAGAAAGCCGAAAACTAACTGTCATGATGCGGCGAGAGCAGGTCAGCTGTTCGAGAGGTTCCAAATCGTTGGAGATTTTTTCAGCTTCTTGCGAAGAATCGGTTCTTCCGATTAGGCGTGCATAACGCCCCTAATTCAGCCTTCCGAACACTAGGGGCTTCGCCAACTTTATTAATTGTCAAACTCCTATGGCTAAGTGAGGGAAGTAAAGGCCGCATAGTCCGATTGCCTTGTTTGTTGTGCTAAACACCTCCTTTTGGAGTAAAGAGTGTTTAGATTTATCCCGAACACCCCCGTACTATCTACGTGGGGGCAGAAGCCAACAACTGGTCAACCCTCAGATTTAATAAATGACCGCACAGGAGGTAAAATTTAAATCATAAATAATATCATTGTTCCATATTACAGAACAAGGTCATACACATGTTCTCATGGGAATATAACATCCTTCGAACATTGCTCCACCACAAGGCATGACCCCTCCAGAACACCGTCAAAATAGTGCTCGGGTCGACGATGCTCCTTGCCCTCCGGCGGTCCCTTGGTCATCAGCTTCTTGGCATCTAGCTTCGCCCAATGCGTCTTGACGCGGGCAAAGGCCATACGCCCACCTTCAATGCAGACCGACCGCTTCACAGCTTCGAGCCACGGACAGGCACTCATAAGCCGCTGCACAAGTCTGAAGTAGCTTCTAGGTATAGGATCGGCATGCCACAGCCGGACTATCACGTCCTTCATGGCTAGCTCTGCCAACCTATGCTGCTCCACCAACTGCTTTAGCTGGTCGCTGAAGGGTACCGGATGTTCGGATCCCAGATGTTGGGACCAGAATAGCTTCTCCGTAGACATCCCTTCCTCGGCTCTGTAATACTCGGCAGCATCCGATACACTGTGCGGCAGATCCGCAAACACCCCTGGAAAATCGAAATTCAGGATAAGTACAAGGAACGCTTCTTCTATATACTTGCTATGCATTGGGAAAGACTTACCCGCGGTAATCATCTTGGCCGCCTAAATCTCCTGGAGGGCGCTCTAGGCTTCGGCTCGTGCATCCTGTGCGCTCTGGCGAACCTTCGCCAATTCTGATTCTTGCGCCTTACAATCGCGCTCCAGGGACTCAAATCTCTCTATCGCGCTCTGGAGCTGTTGCTGCGCCTCACCAACCCGGGCCTCGTGCTTCTCGCACGAGGTGCATTCCTTGGCCGCTTTGTCCTCGGCCTCGGCTAGCGCCTTCTTAAGGGTTGCCACCTCGGTCGTGGCCCCTAATAAAGTTTATGACAATATAGTCCATTCGGACTATTCATTTTCTAGAAATATACCTACAGGTTACTGCATACCTTGGTTATCCTCTAGCTGCTACTTCATCAGGCCGAGCTCCTCCTCGGCCCGCTCTAGTTTCTGCTTCAGTCCGGAGACCTCCGCAGCATGAGCAGTGGCTGCCTTAAGCGATACCTGCTTATTCACATAGACAACTCATGTTAGACTCCTGCGATATTTCTTCTCGACCCTCTGTTCGGCCTTTCTTCACGAACACCAAACAGAGCATCAGGGGCTCCTGTCTATACTGTGATATTTTTACAATCACTTACCTCAAAGCCCATTATAAGGCTAGTGCAGGCTTCGGTCAGTCCGCTTTTGACGAACTGAACCTTCTCTATCACCGTGTCCATAAGGACACGATGTTCATCCACAATAGAGGCGCCTCGTAGCGCCTCCAGTAGATTGTCCGGCGCCTCTGGTTCGACAGAGGGCACCGGTGGAACAGGCACATTCCCTCCATGAAGGGAATGTCGTTCGCTGGACCCTGGAGCCGTGTAGATCTCCGGAATAGTATCCGCTTGAGGGTCAAGGGGAACTTGGGCCCCGTCACCAGTTCCCAAGGGGACTTTTTCCCCACATGTCCGATGGCCGAAAAATCATCCTGGGACGTCACTCCAGTGATCTCCGGAATCTCCCCCCGGCCTGGGAAAGTCTTTTTGGACACCACATCGTCATCACCCTTGGGTGAGACGGAATGAGCAGGTGGCGGAGATGTGCTAGCCCTCTACTTCGAGCCCAGCGAATCCTCAGTCGAGGACTGCGGGGAGCCATCGCGTGCCGGACTGCAGTAACAAGGCTTACAATATGTCAATTCTATAAAACAGGAAGGCCATATGTTTGCGGATTCTGGTACTTATGAAGCGGCCCGAGGCTTGGACCGGCGAGGTCGTTCCGGACTGCTATCAACATCCCACATGGAGTTATCCGTTTGGGAGCCTTTAAACTTCTTGGGCGCTTTCGCCTCCGGATCTGGGGGAGCGACCCTCTTCTTCCTCCCCACCTCAGGTGGGGAATCGTTTTCTTCTTCTTCCTCTTCGTCGTCATCGGATGAGGAGGAAGTCTCGTCTTCGGACGACAGGTCTGGAGCGCCTTTTTGACAAGGGCCTTTCTTGGCCCCTTTCGCCACCTTCTTGGTCGTCTTCTCCGGCATGTCATACAGCGCCGGAAACAACATCTTTGTTGGAAGTGGGAATTCTTCCTCCTCAGGAAGTGGAGCCGGACAGCTAATCTGCTCCGCCACCTCGATCCAGTCCTGGTAAAGTAGATGGAGGAGCTCAGTATCCATCCTCAAAATATGCTGGTGAAGGGTATACCACGAAAGCATTAAAAGTCTTACCGAATTGGCCTGGCGCTTTGAGCTAAGCCCACGATTTTCAATCGTGGGCGGGGGTGTCTCGCCCGCCTTGAAGAGCGCTTCACAGATGCCTTCGTGTGTTGTGCCGAAGAGCCCTCGCAGTGTCTGGTGCTCGGCGGGGTCGTACTCCCACAAATAGCAAGTCCGGCGTTGACACGGAAGGATCCGACGAATGAGCATGACCTGGATCACATTCACAAGCTTGATCTTCTTGGTTATCATGTTCTGGACGCATGTCTGGAGCCCAGTTATCTCATCCAGGGATCCCCAGGTCAGGCCCTTCTCTTGCCAGGAAGTGAGCCGCATCGGAACTCCGGATCGGAATTCGGGAGCTGCTACCCAATTGGCGTCACGAGGCTCGGTGATGTAAAACCACCCCGACTGCCATCCCTTCACCGTTTTTGTGAAGGAGCCTTCGGGCCAGGTGAAGTTGGGCATTTTGCCCACCATGGCGCCTCCACACTCTGCTTGTTAACCGCTCACCACCTTCGGTTTGACGTTGAAGGTCTTCAGCCATAGGCCGAAGTGAGGCGGGATGCGGAGAAAGGCCTCGCACACGATGATAAATGCTGAGATATTGAGTATAAAGTTGGGGGCCAGATCATGGAAGTCCAACCTGTATTAAAACATCAATCCATGGACAAATGGATGAAGGGGGAATCCCAGCCCGCGGACAAAATGTGTGAGGAACACAATCCTCTCATTGGGCTCGGGGGTAGGGACGATTTTCCCTTTCACAGGGAGTCGGGGAGCAATCTCCTTGGCTAAATAGCCGGCCTCCTGGAGCCCCGTGATGTCCTTCTTCTTGACAGAAGAGGCCATCCACTTGCCTCCAGCTCCGGATCCAGACATGATTGGAGTGCCTTCTCGAACGAGGAAGAACTAAAGCTTGGGCGCTGGATCTCGAGGACGAAAGGACTGGAGATGAAGAAGGGTGTGGGGAAAGGGAGAGTGTCCTTATCCCCTTGTAAAGGCCGCAAATGTCAAGCGCCTCCCCACTTGTCCTAAAAACTCGCCTATTCCCAAGGGCTGTATAAATGGCACAGTTGAGTTACCCATGCCCGCATTGATGAGAATCCCGCAATAAGGGGGCACGATCTCTGCTTTGACAAGACATGCCAATAGCAACCACGTCTCGAAACGTGGGATGGCAGATGAAAAGCGGTTCGAAATTATGACCGGACAGACGCGATGTTGTGTCGTAAAGAAGCTGTCAACAGATTGGATTCATGTAAATATTGTATTCTCTCTGCGGTTATACCAGGTCCGGATACAATCATCGCATCCGAAGACTATCTTGGAGTTCGGAGAAAGGGGAACCCGCCTTGCAATGCCGCAGACAATCCACGCGCCGGACGCCTCGTCATTGAAGCCAAGTTCAGGGGCTACTGAGGGAGTCCTGGGCTAAGGGCTCCTCGGGCGTCCGGTGTGTTATCCATGGGCCGGACTGATGGGCTGTGAAGACATGAAGAACGAAAACCATACTCGTGTCCGGATTGGACTCTCCTTGGCGTGGAAGGCAGGCTAGGCGGCTAGCTGTGAAGATTCCTTCTTATGTAACCGACCCCGTGTAACCCTAGATCTCTCTGGTGTCTATATAAACCGGAGAGCATAGTCCGGATAGGGGACAGTCATTACCATATACACATAGGCTAGGCTTCTAGGGTTTAGCCATTATGATCTCGTGGTAGATCAACTCTTGTAATACTCATATTCATCAAGATCAATCAATCAGGAAGTAGGGTATTACCTCCATAGAGAGGGCCCGAACCTGGGTAAACATCATGCCCCCCGTCTCCTATTACCATCGATCCTAGACGCACAGTTCGGGACCCCCTACCCGAGATCCGCCGGTTTTGACACTAACACTAGCGCCCAAGTTCTCATCTCCTTTCCGCTCAGGCAACCATGTCCGGATCCGGTGGTCAGGGCAAGTTGATGGTCTCCTTTGTCAAGGAGGAGGACATTACTGAGCTCCGAGCGTCCGGATATTTGGCGAAGGGAATCACCCACCGCTTGTCGGCCGAGGGACAAATCGTCCGCGGGCTGATGTATTACTATGGGATAGATTTCCATGATCTGTCCCCGAATTCCTTCCTCAACATCTCGGCGTTTATCGTCGTGTGTGAGGCCTTCCTCCGCATCCAGCCCCACTTCGGGCTATGGCTCAAAGTCTTCAACGTAAAGCCGAAGGTGGTGGATGGCCAGCACGCGGAGTGTGGAGGAGCCATGGTGAGCAAGCTGTCCAATGTCTCCTGGCCCAAGGGCACCTTTGTGGATACGGTAAAGGAGTGGCAGAAGCAGTGGTTCTACATCACAGAACCACGTGGCGCTACCTGGGCCGTAACTGCCGCATTCCGCTCCGGCGCTCCGATGCGATTCACCTCCTGAGTCGAGAAGAGTCCGGACTGGTGTTCACCTAACGAGCTGATAGCGTTGCAGACGTGCGTTCAAAGCATGGTGACCAAGAATGTCAAGCTCGTCGACATGATCCAGGTGATGTTAATTCGCCGGATTCTTCCGTGCCAGCGCCGAAGCCGCCCTCTGTGGGAGTTCAATTCGAAGAAGCACCAGACTTTGGTAAGGCTCTTCGAGACTACTCACGAAGGTGCCTGGAAGTTGCTTTTTAATGGCAACGAGAAGCCACCGGCCATGGATTCAGACCGTGGTCACGATTGTACACACCCCGCCAGCAAGGTATGTTATTTCTGACGTATCCCCAACCTCATTGTTTCGAGGATGATGTCTGTGCTTTTATTATGGTTCCTTTAGGACTGGATGGAGAGGGCGAAGCGGATCCAGTGTCTGGCTCCGCTGCCTGAAGAACCAGTCATCCTGCGTCTAAAGAAGATGCTGGTACCGGCGCCATATAAGGCGCTGGAAAAGAAAGCCAAGAAGAAGGCAAAGGGGGCCAAGAGTGGCCTCCGCCGTAAGGGCACTTCGGACGTGGCGTCCGAAGATGACGAAACTCATTCCTCTGTCCCTGAGGACAATGACGAGGAAGAGGAGGAGGAGGAGGAAGAAAACAATCCTCCCCCTAAGGAGAGGAAGAAGAAGAGGGCGGCTCCGGCGCATCCGGAGGCGGAGACGCCCAAGAAGGGGAAGGGCGTTCCAGCGGTCAACACCGCGTGGGACGTTGATAGTAGTCCGGAACGATGCCCCCGCACTAAGCCCCAGGCCGCATCGTAACTGACAGGGCTCGCTCGTGCGCACATCCAGCCCTTTCTCTCCATTATCTTGATGTAGTTAACTGTATTATTGCAGTCCGGCCCGCGACCTAATCCAGCGATCCTCGTCTGGACGTTCGTTGGCTCCCTCGGAGATGGCGAGCCAGTCGCCACCGCCTGCTTACTCCCCCAGTGCCAGGGCCGATCCGGACTGGGGAGGAGCCCAGGACGCTGTCCGGGAGGCGCCACGAGGCGAAGCCTCCACTGCCGGACACATGGAGGGGACAATCCCCATGGAGACTGGCGAAGAGGGCTGCATCCAGTTTGGCCATCAACCGAATACGATTCCAGAGAACCATATGGCTCCCGAGTCAGGCGAGCATCCCCCTTTAAAGGAGGGGGGTGCGCCACTTCCGCCGGTGGTCCCTGTCCATCCAGGGGCGCCGGACAACCTGATGGAGGCGCTACGAGGCGCCTACGTTATGGACGAGCACCGTGTCCTTATGGGCGCGGTGATTGAGAAGGTTCAGTCTGCCAAGAGTGGACTGAACGAAGCCTGCAACAACCTGTTGACAAGTTTCGAGGTAAGTGACATAGAAAGAGAAAAAAACCTGTAGTCAGTATCCCTTGAGGCACTGTCCGGTGTTCGGCGAGTAGAACCGGATAGAGGATCTATTGTAGGAGACTAACATAGCTTGTATGCATAAGCAGGCGTCGATGTTGGCCGCAACCTCGCATGCTGCCGAAGTCTCTGAATTGATGCAGAGGCTGGAGCGGACCGAGAACGAGCTCGGCGAGGTTACAATGCGGCTTCAAGAGAAGCAAGGTGAGTCACATCTTGTTGTGTGTTCGGAAAGCATAGGCGCTGTGTATTGACTATAATGTCGTAATATGTGCAGGAGCCGCGACCAAGGTCGAGGCCCTGAGGAAGGCCTTGGGCGAGGCCGAGGAGAAAGCTGTCCAGTAGCAGGCCACTCATAAGACGCTCAAGTCCCTGGTCAAAGAAGTCCAGCAGGAGCTCCAAGATGCAGTGAAAAAATGTGAGACCTTGGGAATGATGCGTCGGCTCAAGAGGCTGAACTCACCAAGGCTCGTCAGAGCGTGGAGACCACACGGAATGAGGCCCAAGCCACCCTCCAGGATATCCAGGAGGCCAAAAAGATCATGGCGGGTAGGGAATTTACGATGCAAAGCAAATATGCGAAGAAGCAGTACTTTTACTAACCCGTGTTCAGAATTCCCCAGGGGCTTTTGTGGATCTGCCACGCAGCGTATCAGACGCTGCCGAGTTCTACCGAGCCAAAGGAGGAGGTTCTACGGAGAAGCTATTCTGGTCGCGGTATGCGACGCCAGAGAATCCCGTGTCCTTCACCGATCTGCTGAAGCAGCTGGTGGAGCTGCACAGGGTGGCCGAACTAGCCATGAAGGATTTGACAATCCGGCTATGGCCAGCTGAAGCTATGCCCGGCAGCTACTTCGGACTCGTGAGGCGGCTGGTGGAAGCCTGTCTGCGGCTGGATGTCGTCAAGCGCTCTGCCTGTATTGAGGGTGTTCATATGGCCTTTGCTCGTTGCAAGATGTGGTGGGCGAAAATGAACGTCGTCGAAGTTTCCAGCGGGCCACCTGAGGGCAAGGAGCACCGCACACCTGAGGGATATTTTGCGGATGTCGCAGAAGGGTCTTGACTTGCGGCAGCTCAATATTCGCAGGACATTGTATTTGAATAAATGTATTCATGTTGCCCTTGCATTGTATTATGGAAACAGAGCCTGTAATGTAAGTTTGCTATGCTTTAACTGTTTCCTCCTGTGCGGCCGTATTGTTTGTAATCTGAGGGCTGGCCAGTCGTCGGCTTCTACCCTCGCGTAGGTAGTACGGAGGTGTTCGGGATGGGATCTAAACAATCTTTATCCAATTATATGGTCCATTGGAGGAGTTGTTTAGCGCAACGAACAAGGAAATCAGACTATACGGCTTGAACGCCCTCACTTAGCCATAGGAGTTTTATAATTAAGCAAGTGCGCAGCCCCTGGTCCGAGCCAGGGTGCTGTCAGCAGCTGATCGGGAAGCGCCGATCCTTCGCACGAGCGGAAAAAAACTCCAACAATTTTGTAACCCTCGAACAGCTGACCGGCTCTCGCCGTATCATGACAGTCAGTTTTTGGCTTTCTCTACTGAGGTGCTCATCCGGTCAAGGCCAGGGCACAATCGCAGTAGTTCTCCCTTTACTACCCTAGCCGATAGAGCAGAAGATAGGGTAGCAAGCACAGGAGCCGGGCAACCCAACTATTGACCAAAGACATGATTTGGAGCCAATGCATATAATGCTAAATTCAGGGTGCCGAACTTATGTATAAGAAGTGTTCGGACTGTGCTGCCGTATTGTGGGGCGATAAATAGCCCCTGGCAAATATGAGATGTACCAAAAAGTACCGATGTCGCCGATAAGCGGATCGAAACAAAATGAAGTAAGCGGCGAAAACCACTGGGTCGCGAACCATTTTCATTATAACTAGACGGATACATCAAGGCGTATATTGTACAAATAGTGCGATAGGCCTCCGGGCTATTCAACATGCCGGAATCAAGAGGGTGCAGCATGCGGATCCTGAGAAATAAATATAAATACCGTCAAGAAGACGTATAGAGGTTACTCTACGCACCTATGCTACTTGCATCCTTTATATGTCGATCTTTCAAAGGGACCGGTCAGTAGGCCCGTGGGAAAAGAAACCTGAAATAAAAACAAAAGGGTGAAAAGTATGTGTGTCCGGGATCGGTCTAGCCGAACTGTAGATCCCGGGTTAGCTTCGGCCTCCGTCTATGTCCATGGGATTTTGAGTGCGTAATTATGTACGCGTGGTGCAAATGCCGCTACTTCAACGGGATTGGGACGGAGGCTGAACTGCTAATCGAGCTCTTGATGAGCCACGTTGTCCTGCTGAAGTGTAGTCCGGAACCTCTTGATGGTGTCCGGGGGCTCGACAGCCGCACTATGTTGCTGCTTGAGAAGGCCACTCTGTACCTCTGCTGCTAGGGCGGCGGTGTGCTCCTCTGTTCGGAGGGAGCGTTCCATATTGCCATTGACTGTTATGATGCCGCGTGGACCGGGCATCTTGAGCTTAAGATCAGCATAGTGTGGCACTACGTTGAATCTAGCAAACACTGTTCGTCCGAGTAGTGCGTGGTAGCCGCTGCGGAAGGGGACGATGTCGAAGATTAACTCCTCGCTTCGGAAGTTGTCCGGAGAACTGAAGACCACTTCCAGCGTGATTGAGCCCGTACAGCGGGCCTCTACGTCTGGTATGACTCCTTTGAAGGTAGTCATTGTTGGTTTGATTCGTGATGGCTCAATGCCCATCTTCCGCACTGTGTCTTGATAGAGCAGGTTGAGGCTGCTACCACCGTCCATTAGGACTCGTGTTAGGTGAAACCCGTCAATAATTGGGTCAAGGACTAGTGCGACTGAACCGCCGTGGCAGATACTAGTTGGGTGGTCTCGACGATCGAAGGTGATCGGGAACGATGACCACGAATTGAATTTTGGGGCGACGGGCTCTACCGCGTAGACGTCCCTAAGTGCTCGCTTACGCTCCCTTTTAGGGATGTGTGTGGTGTATATCATGCTAACCGTTTTGACTTGAGGGGGAAATTTCTTCTGCCCCCTAGTGTTCGGCTGCCGGGGCTCTTCGTCCTCGTCCTCACTTTGTGATCCCTTTTCCTTGTTTTCGGCATTTAACTTGCTAGCCTGCTTGAAAACCCAACAATCCCTGTTGGTATGATTAGCTTGCTTATCCTGGGTGCCGTGTATCTGGCACGGACGGTCGAGTATGCAGTCCAGGCTGGAAGGTCCTTCATTGTTCCTTTTGTAGGGCTTCTTCCGTTGGCCGGACTTGGAGCCAGTGAATGCGGCGTTGACCGTGGTGTCATCGGTGTTGTTTCCATTGCTTCGGCGTTTGTGTCTATTGCGCCGGAGCTTTCTAGTGCTATCCTTGGCCTCGGAGGGGCCTGTCTCGCTTGCTGTGTTGTTACTACGGGCCAGCCAACTATCCTCTCCCGCGCAAAAGCGGGTCATGAGTGCCGTCAGGGCTGCCATGGACTTCGGCTTTTCTTGGCCGAGGTGGCGTGCTAGCCAGTCGTCACGGATGCTGTGTTTGAAGGCTGCTAAGGCCTCGACATCCGGACAGTCAACGATCTGGTTCTTTTTGGTTAGAAACCTAGTCCAGAATTTTCTGGCTGATTCTCCAGGTTGTTGAACTATGTGGCTTAAGTCATCGGCGTTTGGTGGCCGGACATAGGTTCCTTGGAAGTTGTCGAGGAAAGCTTCTTCCATGTCCTCCCAGCTGCCGATAGAATTTTGAGGCACGCTGTTAAGGCAGTGCCGAGCTGGCCCTTTGAGCTTTAGTGGGAGGTATTTAATGGCGTGGAGGTCATCTCCTCGAGCCATATGGATATGGAGAATGAAATCCTCGATCCATACTGCGGGATCTGTTGTGACGTCGTATGATTCGATATTGACGGGCTTGAACCCCTCGGGGAATTCGTGATCCAGTACTTCATCTGTGAAGCAGAGAGGGTGTGCGGCGCCTCTGTACCGGGCCGCGTCGCGGCGTAGCTCTGATGGAGTCCGTCTGTGGCATTCGGCCCGGGCGTGGCTAGGTTTGTCACGTCCGAATAGGTATCCATCGTCGTGCCTCGAGGTACTACCTCGCGATCCATAGATCGACCTTGTATGTTGATGTCTACTACGCAACCTTCTTCTTGTAGACGTTGTTGGGCCTCCAAGTGCAGAGGTTTGTAGGACAGTAGCAAATTTTCGTTAGCGAAAGAAAACAAAACACCATTTCAAGCTACTGTAATGAACTCATTCTTTATTTGTATTGGTGTTAAACCTACTGTATACAACTTCTCTATGGTTTATAAACTATTTTACTAGCCATAGAGTCATCAAAATAGGCAAACAACATACGTAAAACAGAATCTGTCAAAAACAGAACAGTCTGTAGTAATCTGTAACTAACGCAAACTTATGAACTCAAAAATTTCTACCAAAATAGGACGACCTAGATAATTTTATTATTGATCTGCTGCAATTGGAATCAGTATTTTATCACGTTCTGGTGATTTTAAACAATTGTTTTCGTGAACAGAAAGTTTCTGGAATTTTCAGCAAGATCAAATAACTATCATCCAAGAAGATCCTATAGGTCTTACTTGGCACAAACACTAATTAAAACATAAAACCACATCTAACCAGAGGCTAGATGATTTATTTATTACTAAACAGAACCAAAAATCAAGAAACAAAAATAAAATTGGGTTGCCTCCCAACAAGCGCTATCGTTTAACGCCCCTAGCTAGGCATGATGATTTCAATGATGCTCACATAAGACATAAGAATTGAAACATAAAGAGCATCATGAAGAATATGACAAGCACATTTATGTCTAACCCACTTCCTGTGCATAGGGATTTTGTGAAGAAATAACTTATGGGAACAATAATCAACTAGCATAGGAAGGCAAAACGAGCATAACTTCGAAACTTTATGCACATAGAGAGGAAACTTGATATTATTGCAATTCCTACAAGCATACATTCCTCCCTCATAATAATTTTCAGTAGCATCATGAATGAATTCAACAATATAACCTGCACCTAAAGCATTCTTTTCATGATCTATAAGCATAGAAAATTTACTATTCTCCACACAAGCAAAATTCTTCTCATGAATAATAGTGGGAGCAAACTCAACAAAATAACTATCGTGTGATTGAAAATTAAGATCAAGATGACAAGTTTCATGGTTATCATTATTCTTTAAAGCATACGTGTCATCACAATAATCATCATAGATAGGAGGCATGCTTTCATCATAGTAAATTTGCTCATCAAAGCTTGGGGGATAAAAAATATCATCTTCATCAAACATAGCTTCCCCAAGCTTGTGGATTTGCATATCATTAGCATCATGGATATTCAAGGAATTCATACTAACAACATTGCAATTATGCTCATCGTATAAATATTTAGTGCCAAACATTCTAATGCATTCTTCTTCTAGCACTTGAGCACAATTTTCCTTTCCATCATTTTCACGGAAGATATTAAAAAGATGAAGCATATGAGGTACCCTCAATTCCATTTTTTTGTAGTTTTCTTTTATAAAATAAACTATTGCTAAAACAAGAAACTAAAAGATTTGATTGCAAGATCTAAAGATATACCTTCAAGCACTCACCTCCCCGGCAACGGCGCCAGAAAAGAGCTTGATGTCTACTAGGCAACCTTCTTCTTGTAGACGTTGTTGGGCCTCCAAGTGCAGCGGTTTGTAGGACAGTATCAAATTTCCCTCAAGTGGATGACCTAAGGTTTATCAATCCGTGGGAGGCGTAGGTTGAAGATGGTCTCTCTCGAACAACCCTGCAACCAAATAACAAAGAGTCTCTTGTGTCCAGAACACACCCAATACAATGGTAAATTATATAGGTGCACTAGTTCAGCGAAGAGATGGTGATACAAGTGCAATATGGATGGTAGATATAGGTTTTTGTAATCTCAAAATATAAAAACTTCAAGGTAACTAATGATAAAAGTGAGCGTAAACGGTATTGCAATGCTAGGAAACAAGGCCTAGGGTTCATACTTTCACTAGTGCAAGTTCTCTCAACAATAATAACATAATTGGATCACATAACTATCCCTCAACATGCAACAAAGAGTCACTCCAAAGTCACTAATAGCGGAGAACAAACGAAGAGATTATTGTAGGGTACGAAACCACCTCAAAGTTATTCTTTCCGATCAATCCATTGGGCTATTCCTATAAGTGTCACAAACACCCATAGAGTTCATAGTAAAATAACACCTTAAGACACACATCAACCAAAACCCTAATGTCACCTAGATACTCCAATGTCACCTCAAGTATCTGTGGGTATGATTATACGATATGCATCATACAATCTCAGATTCATCTATTCAACCAACACAAAGGACTTCAAAGAGTGCTCCAAAGTTTCTACCGGAGAGTCAAGACGAAAACGTGTGCCAACCCCTATGCATAGGTTCATGGGCGGAACCCGCAAGTTGATCACCAAAACATACATCAAGTGGATCACCTGATATCCCATTGTCACCACAAATAACCATGGCAAGACATACATCAAGTGTTCTCAAATCCTTAAAGACTCAATCCGATAAGATAACTTCAAAGGGAAAACTCAATCCATTACAAGATAGTAGAGCGGGGGAAACATCATAAGATCCAACTATAATAGCAAAGCTCACGATACATCAAGACCGTATCACCTCAAGAACACGAGAGAGAGAGATCAAACACATAGCTACTGGTACATACCCTTAGCCCCGAGGGTGAACTACTCCCTCCTCGTCATGGAGACCGCCGGGATGATGAAGATGGCCATCGGTGAGGTATCCCCCCTCCGGCAGGGTGCTGGAACAGGGTCCCGATTGGTTTTTGGTGGCTACAGAGGCTTGCGGCGGCGGAACTCCAGATCTATTCTGCTCTTCGATGGGTTTAGGGTATATTGGTATATATAGGAGGAAGAAATGCGTCAGGGGAGCCACGAGGGGCCCACGAGGGTGGAGGGCGCGCCCAAGGGGGTGGGCGCGCCCCCTGCCTCGTGCCTTCCTTGTTGCTTTCTTGACATGGACTCCAAGTCTCCCGGGTTGCTTTCTTTCCAAAAATAACTTCTCCGGAAGGTTTCATTCCGTTTCGACTCCGTTTGATATTCCTTTTCTTCGAAACACTGAAACAAGGGAAAAAACAGGAACTGGCACTAGGCTGTGGGTCAATAGGTTAGTCTAAAAAATAATATAAAAGTGCATAGTAAAGCCCATAAAACATCCAAGATGGATAATATAGTAGCATGAATACTTCGTAAATTATAGATACATTGGAGACGTATCATATGTCCTGCTCTACTGTCCAGTTCCTGCAGGAGATCGTATGTATGGTCCTGGGCTGGTCTGTCCCTGTTCTTGCGAGGTGGTGGGGCCGGCTGCTGTTCGGCCTGAGTTGTCGTTTTATCCCGACCGCGGGGTGGCCGGTCCGCCGCTCTATCCCGACCACGTGGTGGTTGGTCCGCATTGCGCGAGCGAGGTATGGGATCTGGTGCCTCCTCATCGAACTGAGGTAGCAGTCTGCGTTTTGGCTAGCTCTTGGCTGGGCGCTTGAGGTCGTATTCTTCAGCTGTCAGGACATCAGTCCATCTGTCGACGAGCAGATCTTGTTCGGCTTGAAGCTGCTGATGTTTCTTTTTCAGGCTCCTTGCAGTGGCTATGAGCTGAAGCTTAAAGCGCTCCTGCTCCAGAGGATCCTCAGGTACGATGAAATCGTTGTTGTCGAGGCTTGTGTCCTCCTCGGAGGGTGGACGGTAACTATCATCCTCCGAGTCATCTTCTATGGCCCGTTGATCAGGGTTGTCTTGCTTGTTGCCGTGTTCCTCCTGATCGGATGCAGCTCCGACAGGGTCTTCATTGTTTTCGGCGTCGCCTGGAGTACTAATTTCTCCGCTGCCGGTGTTTCCGTCCTTTGAGCGACGAGGCTTAGGTCGGCGTTTGGGCGTCGGCGCTTGGACTGCGTCTCAGATGTTTTATTCGCGTCTGGCTCTTCTTTGTCGTCGCCAGTTTCTTTAGGTGTATCAACCATGTACACGTCGTACGAAGAGTGGCCGTCCAGCGTCCGGTAAATGGCAGGTCTTGGCCTTGCTCCTTGTTGGCATCGTCGTTCATATCGTCGATGTCTTCGGAGCCATAGTCAAGCACGTCGGTTAAGTCATCGACGGTGGCTATGAAGTGGGTGGTGGGTGGGAAGCAAAATTCCTCGTCATCCGCCTCTAACTCGAACCGAACATAGTTCGGCTGTGAGTCCTCCTCCAGGGATATGTTCTTTAAAGAATTTAGCACGTCACCAAAAGGTGAGTGCTGGAAGAAGTCTGCGGTGCCAAATTCGAAA
The DNA here is from genome assembly GCF_018294505.1 of Triticum aestivum. NCBI lineage: Eukaryota > Viridiplantae > Streptophyta > Magnoliopsida > Poales > Poaceae > Triticum > Triticum aestivum. The sequence continues at coordinate 216,330,460 of NC_057802.1, read as the reverse complement.
ATCGACAACCGAACCAGCTAGGTTTCCGCAGGCGCACCTGATCCGGAACGTGTAGCCGGAAATGAGTCCGGAGTTCCATTGACGCAAGTATTGCAGGATGTCGAGTCCGTGTGCAGCTCCAACGCCGTGGACTTTGTGGCCTCGGAGGGCATGATCTGCTTCGGTTCTGAGGCCGTTGCAGCAACAGGATCCATCTCCTGGGTGTGATCCGATGACAGATTTAAGTCATGTTCATCGGAGAGAGGGGGAGCGACTGCCGCAGTCTCGAACACAAAGGTTTGTCCGTGGAGGAAGGTTTCTCCCTGAACGGCGCCATTACTGACGATCGAAGGGGCCATCGAGTCCTTTGCCGATGGCATAGTGGAACTCTGAATGAAAGCACCAATGTCGGTGTCAAAACCGGCGGATCTCGGGTAGGGGGTCCCGAACTGTGCGTCTAGGATCGATGGTAACAGGAGACGGGGGACACAATGTTTACCTAGGTTCGGGCCCTCTCTATGGAGGTAATACCCTACTTCCTGCTTGATTGATCTTGATGAATATGAGTGTTACAAGAGTTGATCTACCACGAGATCGTAATGGCTAAACCCTAGAAGCCTAGCCTATGAATATGGTAATGAGTCTGCCCCTATCCGGACTATGCTCTCCGGTTCATATAGACACCGGAGAGATCTAGGGTTACACGGGGTCGGTTACATAAGAAGGAATCTTCACAGCTGGTCCCCTAGCTTGCCTTCCACGCCAAGGAGAGTCCAATCCGGACACGAGTATGGTCTTCGGTCTTCATGTCTTCACAGCCCATCAGTCCGGCCCATGGATAACAGGCCGGACGCCCGAGGACCCCTTAGTCCAGGACTCCCTCAGCGACCGCAGGAAACGACACACGGTGTTTCCTCGATGCATACTCCGGATACCATCTAATTAAGATGAGGGAATCCGAGAAGGCCGCAACGGCATTCATTACCCCGTACGGGCCTTTCGGCTTCAACACTATGTCTTTCGGACTCAAAAATGATGGCGCCACTTAGCAACGCATGATTAAAACATGTTTGGAAAAGCAAATTGGCAAGACAGTGGAGGCATACGTAGGTGATGTAGTCATGAAAACCAAACATGTCGAATCATTGGTGGATGATCTACGCCTCACATTCGACAACCTCTGAACATATGACATATGGCTCAATTCGGAAAATTAGAGCTTTGTCACAATTGGCAACGCCAACAGAAAGCAGGTCCAAAAACTAGCTGGGTGACTGGCAGCCTTGAGCCGCTTTATCTCCAGATTGGGAGAAAAGGCGCTGCCCCTTTATCGACTGCTCCGACGCACTAACCACTTTGAATGGACAGATGCGGCCACAGCCGGATTGGAAGAAATCAAAACTTTGTTAGCAAGCAACCCAATCCTTGCCGCACCAAGCGTTGGCGAACCTATGTTACTCTACATATCTGCAACTCACCAGGTGGTGAGTGCCGTACTCTTCGTCGAATGAGAGGAAGAGGAACACAAATTCCCACTCCAGAAACTAGTGTACTATGTATCGACGGTCCTTACACCATGCAAATATCGATACCCACACTATCAAAAGATAGCATATGCGGTCTTCATGGCATCCCGGAAGTTGCGGCATTACTTTCAAGAGTGTCCGATCATGGTGGCATCCGAAGTACCACTCAATGACATCATAAGCAATCGGGAGGCCACCGGCCGCATAGCGAAATGGGCCATCGAACTCTTACCATTTGAGATAACATACAAGCTACACAAAGCTCTTAAATCTCAGGTGTTGGCCGACTTTGTCGCCGAATGGACAGAAGCCGAACTCCCTAAGGAGTACAACACATACTCCAACTGGATGATGTACATCGACGGCTCCAAAATGTTATCCCGATTGGAGGCTGGTGTCATCCTAACATCCCCTACTGGGGACACAGTCCGCTACGTATTGCAAATCATGTATACGGACTCCAACAACATGGCCGAATAAGAGGCACTACTGCATGGTCTCAGAATGGTTGTTTCTATGGGCATACAACGCCTCGAGGTGCGTGGGGATTCAGACTCGCAATATCCCAAATAAATGGAGAATTTGATGCAAAAGATCCAAAGATGGCGGCATACGGCAACACCGTACTCAAAATATCAGCTCGGTTTGAGGGGCTCGAGTTTCATCACGTGGCTCGGGACAGTAATCAGGCAGCGGACATCCTTGCTTGAATGGGCGCTAAACGCGACCCCATCCCGCCTAACACCATTGTGGAAAGGCTCTTCAAGCCATCCATGGTATGGCAGGACGAGAGCAGCAATACTAATCCGGAGCCGATGATACCCCCAGATGCCGAACACAATTCTGATATCATCGGGGGCTCGAGCACCGAAATGACACCTTCCGCCTATGTAATCGTGGCTGTCATTGCTCCATGCACCGAACCCTTCCTGGCCTACCTTAATAAGCGGGAACTCCCTGATGACCAGAATGAGGCTCGTCACATAGTTCGACGCTCCAAAGCCTACAAAGTTCACGAAGGAGAACTCTACAAGAAAATTACTACTAGAGTTCTTCAAAGATGTATCTCCGAAGAGGAGGGACGACAACTCTTGGCCAAAATACATGCTGGTGTCGGTGGCCATCACGCCGCAGCTCGGGCCCTCATAAGTAAGGCCTTCCGTACAGGTTTCTTTTGGCCAATAGCCCGAGCAGATGCACAGGCCCTGGTACAGTGCTGGGTCGGATGCCAGCTTTTCGCCAATCAAAGTCATATGCCGCCCACCGCCCTAAAAACAATCCCCATTACTTGGCCTTTTGCGGTTTGGGGCTAGATATGGTCGGACCCCTTAAAGCGGGAAGCCACAAGAAGAAATATTTGCTGGTTATGGTAGATAAATTCACTAAGTGGATAGAGGCCAAACCAGTAAAAACGGCTGAAGCTGGGCCAGTGATCGACTTTATATCCGGCGTTGTACACCGTTATGGTGTCCCGCACAGCATTATTGCTGACAATGGCTCTAACTTCACAGACGATGAGGTGAAAAATTGGTGCGCTAACCTGGGCATTAAGCTCGATTACGCCTCCGTATATCACCCTTAAACAAACGGTCAGGTTGAACGGGCTAATGGCCTGATAAGGAGTGGCATCAAACCCAGACTAGTGCGATCCCTCCGGGATTCAGATAAACACTGGGTCGAGGAACTTGATTCCGTACTCTTGGGACTATGGACCATGCCGAATCGCATGACCGGATACACACCCTTTTTCATGGTGTACGGTGGAGAGGCTGTGTTGCCCTGTGACATTATTCATGACTCACCTCGAGTGCCCATGTATGAAGAGAGAGAAGCCGAGCTTGACCGGCAGGACGACCTAGATGGCCTGGAGGAGGAGCGTAATATTGCAAAAGCCTGTTCCGCATTCTATCAACAACAGGCTCGGAGATACCAATGCAGAGAAGTCTGGGCTAAGACTTATAATGTCGTTGAACTCGTTTTATGCCTCCTAGAGAAGAAGAAGGACAAACTCAGACCAAAATGGGAGGGCCCCTTCATTATAGATGAAGTTCTCGCAGGAGGAGCCTACCGCCTTCGTAATGCATCGGATAATCGCCTAGAGCCGAATCCATGGAATGCTGCCCAGCTCTGAATATTCTACGCATAAGTTCGGCCATACTTCTTTTTCATCCATTTTTCTCCTCTTATTTTTGTTTTTTGTTTTCTAGTTTTTATATGATTTCCACGATGTGTTCGGATAAGCCGAACACTTGAGGGGTACACATCCTTAAATGTACACACCCCCTCATGACTGGGTGCTTCCTCAACCGAACCTTTTTATTTTTCAGAGCCTGGAGTTCACAATATATGTGTCGTTTGCTCATATACATCCTTTTTGCCATTATATGCACCTCTGTGACTTAAGGTTTTGCCCAGTTGGGTTGCTTCGCTCCTGTGTTTATGCCCTACGTTCCCGACTCTTCGGCTAGGGCGTAAAGGGAGCACCTCTGCGATTGTTACAACCGGGTCATCCGGACATGTACCTCTGTCGGCGTGCTGGGAGTGGGGGTACCAGACTTGCCTGCCTGCGGCCCATGGCGTGGCTCCGTCGAAGGTCCGGTAAGGCCCAGCTTCAGCAACAACAACCCAAGACCCTCGCGAGGGGCCCAACCTCGCGAGGCGGACGAAACCAAGACCTCCCTAGCGGGCGGCCTCACTAGGCTGGCTCCCGAGGAGCGAAGATATCCATGCATGGTGCACCTCATGAGGTTCATATGACGTGAGCCATGACGACCAAGACCAGCCGGGCGCCAATGGGCGCAGTGTACCGGTTTCCTCTTTGGTGCTAAGGAGGCAAGCGCAGGCGCGGGGTCCCAAGTAATCAAGCAAATGTTTCCATATAGGTGCAACAAGACCAAGACCGCCAGGACGGCGGGATGGAGGTCATTGCGGAGCCCACTACAGCGTCATCACCAGAGCCTTTTGCACGCGAAGAGTACTTTTGTCAAGATAACTTGTACTAGTTGCCTCCTTCGAATTTGGCTGTTGTGGGATCCCTTCCCGCCTACATTTGGGAAGAGGACCAAGGCCACTATAAATAGGACTTAGCCACCACCATAGAGGGGGAGGGATCCATTCCACCCTGACCAGTTCGCCAGCTCATCGAGCACACGAACACCTCACCTCCTGAGGTTGTTCCACCACTGTACTAGTTCATCATCAGCCCCTCGAGGCAATCCACCACAAAGCTGGAGTAGGGTATTACATCTCAAGGTGGCCCAAACCAGATAAACCGTTTAGTCTCTTGTCCCTTGGGTTCATTGAGCTAGGCCTTGGAATCGTTGAGCAGGCAGACTGGGGAGGACGAGTTCTTCGCACGCACCCCAGAGTTCGAACCTCTCAAGGGTCTACGGCACCCCGAATCCGACATTTGGTGCGCTAGGTAGGGGCTGTGTCGAAGCTTCGTCTCCGTCCGCTTCGCTTCGCCGACCAGCTCCCATGGCCAGCACCGCTCCTCTGGACGGACCGACGAGCGCGCACGGAGGCACTGCGCCCTATGGGCTTTCACCCCCGCCTTGCGGCGGGTACAGTGGCCGCCCAAGTTCGGGCCGGAGATGCCGCCTCGCTATGACGGCGCGGCGGATCCGGCAAGTTTCCTCCAGGCCTATGAGGAGGCCATTTGGGCGGCCGGCGGTGACGACAAGGTCATGGCCAACTGGTTTCCCATGGCCCTCACGTCATTGCATCCCTCGTCGGCGGCTCGCAGACGCCACCCTCGGACTGTCATGTAACCAGTCCTTCCGCCAAGTGGGTGCCGCCCATCATGCAGCAGGGAGCTCCTCCGGGGTGGGCGGCACCCAGAGCCGACCTCACCTTCGACTCGAGGGACCATCTCGCGACCACCATGGGCGCAGGAGTGCTCTCGATGCTTTCCACCCCCACCAACTACAACGTGGTAGTAACCAAGACCCTCATCGATGGCGGGGCCACCCTCAACGTGCTCTTCGTGGTAGCTTTCGGCCTGCTTCACGTGCCACATGGCCGGCTCCACCCCACCAAGCCATTCTCCAGTGTTGTCGACGGCTCCACCAGCCCCCTGGGGCAGATCCGCCTCCCCGTCACCTTTGGCACCCGCGACAACTATCGCACCGAGCTCATCGACTTCGACATTGCCTGCATCGGCCTCTCGTAAAATGCCATCCTCGGGTACCCAGCCCTGGCCAAGTTCATGGCTGCAACTCACTCTGCCTACAACCTCATGAAGATGCTCGGGAGCAATAGCGTCCTCACCGTGGCTGGAGACACCAAGGAGACCTTGATGGCCCTCAAGCTCGCCTTCAGGGCCACATCGACAGCGCGCCCGGCGGATTAAGGGGCCTCCAAGGTCCCGAGGGCTGCACCGGCAAAAAAGAAGCAGTTGTTCTCTCAAGACCTGGCCGAGATGAAGCAGGTGACGGTCGACAAACATGGGGCATCGGGAGCCACCTTCACCATAGGTGCCATCCTCGCCCAGACCAAGAAAAGGTACTGGTTGATTTCTTGCGCATGAACAAGGAGGTGTTCGCATGGGAGCCCAAGGACCTGGTTGGAGTCCCATGGAGGGTGATTGAGCATCACCTGAGGTTGTGCCCCAAATGTGTGCCTAGTGAAGCAGAGGGCGCGGCGGTAGTCCACAGAGAAGCAGTCGTTCATCGTCCAAGAAACCTGCAAGCTGCAAGATGCTGGTGTCATTCGGGAGGTGCGGTACAGAATGGTTGGCGAACCCGATCATCGTCCCCAAGAAAGGCGGGAAGGAACGCATGTGCGTCGACTTCACCAACCTCAACAAGGCTTGCCCTGAAGACCCATTTCTGCTACCGCGCATCGACCAGATCGTCGACTCCACCACCGAGTGCGACCTGATGTGCTTCCTGGACACATTCTCTCAGGGTATCACCAAATCAAGATGGCAGTGCAGGATGTCGAGAAGACGGCCTTCCTGAACCCGTGTGGGGTGTACTGCTGCACCTGCATGCCCTTTGGGTTGTGTAATGCCGGATCAACATTCCAGTGGCTGATGCACATCGTTCTGGGCCAACAGCCTGGGAGGAACGCTGAGACCTACGCCGATGACATAGTAGTGAAGTCTCGGGAGGCAAGGACCCTCATCGGGGACCTGGAAGATGCGTTCGCCAGCCTGCGCAAGGTGGACCTCCGGCAACCCGAAGAAATGTGTGTTTGGTGTCCCCTCCGGCAAGCTGTTGGGCTTTCTGGTTCACAGGGGAATCGAGGCAAACCCGGAGAAGGTCAAGGCAATAGAAAGGGTGAGTCCGCCACAGACTCTTAAGGAAATGCAAAAGCTGGCAGGCTGTGTGACCTTGCTAGGGTGCTTCATCTCCAAGATGGTGGAGCGCACTGCCCCGTTCTTCAAGCTGATGAAGAAGAAGGGGCCGTTCGAGTGGACTCCTCACCAGCCCACCAGTGATGGTGGCGCCGTGTCCTCTTGATCCCCTGATGCTTTACTTGGCCGCCACGCCTCACTCAGCCAGCGCAAGCTGGTGGCCGTCCGGGAGGAGTGCCAGGCCAAGGGCCTGCCACACGATGTAGCGCGCCCGGTCGAGATGATGTAGCCTCAAGATGGCGCTCCTAAAGCCTCGGCGGCGCCAATAGATGGCGACTGAGCTCCTGAAGTCCTCCAGCCTAGGGAGGTGCCCCGGCCTCAGGAGGTCTCGAACTCCACCAGCACTTTCGCCCTCATCGATCACCCGATGTACTTTGTCAGCACGGTACTGCATGACGTGCGGGCACGCTACCCCATGCCGCAGAAGCTCCTGCTCGCGCTCCTTGTCGCCTCACGCAAGCTGCGCCACTACTTCCAAGGCCACCCCATTAAGGTCGTCTCAGCTTACCCGCTGGAGAGGGTGCCCCGGAGCTCCAATGTTGCGGGGAGGGTCGCCGAGTGGAACATCGAATTACACGCATTCCAGCTGGAGTTCAGCACCACCAGGGTCATCAAGTGTGTCGCACTCGCCGACTTCGTGTCGGAATGGACTGATGCTCCAGGGCCCGAAGCTGGCGAGGACCGGTCCATCTCGCTAGGGAGCGAAGCACCAGACGGTTGGGTCATGTACTTTGACGGCACCTTCGCACGTCAGGGCGCGGGGGCTGGAGCCGTGCTCATCTCACCCACTCAAGACAAGCTCTACTACACCGTGCAGCTCTGTTTCCAACACGGCGAAAAGGTCTCCAACAACATCACGGAGTACGAAGGCTTGATTACCCGACTCAAGGCCGCGGCCCTTGTCGGCGTCGTGGGAATGGGGGTGCCCAGACTTGCCTGCCCGCGGCCCACGACATGGCTCCACCAACGGCCTGGTACGGCCCAGCTTCAGCAGCAACAATGCAAGACCCTCGCGAGGGGGCAAGCCTCATGAGGCGGGCGAGACCAAGGCCTCCCTGGGGGCGGCCTCGCTAGGCTGGCTCCCGAGGAGTGGAGGTATCAATGCAAGGGACACATCGCGAGGTTCACATGATGACCAAGGCCGGGCGGGCGCTAGCGGGCGCAGTGTACGAGTTTCCTCTTTGGTGCTAAAGAGGCAAGCGTAGGCGAGGTGTCCCGAGGCATCAGGAAAAGGTTTCCATATCGGCGTAGCAAGACCAAGACCAGCAGGACAGCGGGACGGAGGTCATCCCAGAGCCCACAGTAGCATGGCCACCAGAGCCTTTGGCAGGCGAAGACTACTATTGTCAGGATAGCTTGTACTAGTTGTCTCCCTTCAAAATTGGCCGTTGTGGGATCCCTTCCCTCCTACATTTGGGATAAGGACCAGGGCCTCTATAAGTAGGCCTAGCCACCACCATAGAGGGGGGTGAATCATTCGGACCACCCTCTCACTCACCAGCTCATCGAGCTCAAGAACACCTCACCTCCTGAGGATGTTCATCCATTGTACTACTTCATCCTCAACCCTCAAGGCAATCCACCACCACACTGGAGTAGGGTATTACACCACAACGGTGGCGCGAACCAGTATAACCCTATGTGTCTCGTGTTCTTTGGGTTCATCGAGCTAGGTCGTGGAATCATTGGGTAGGCAGGCTGGGGAGAGAGAGTTCTTCGTGAGCACCCCAGAGTTCGAACCTCTCAAGGGTCTGCGGAACCCCGAATCCGACATTTGGCGCGCCAGGTAGGGGTGCGCCGAAGCTTTTCCTCCGTCGATCCATGATCCGCCACTCCACCAGCTCCATGGTTGATGCTCCACTACTCTAGGATGCTGCTAATGCGACACTACGATCAGAGACCCTTCGACGAAACTGTGTGAGATGCAATAATCGCAAACGGTGTTGTAACAAAACCAAAAAAAAGGTGCAAAACGTTTGCGATGGAGGATGTATCAAACACGGTTTAGATTTTAGTTTTGTGTGCGATGCAGGGCATACGGTTCAGTTCAATTAACTGTTTGCAATGATGTGGAACAAAAGAAACGGGCAGCCAGATGAAGGTGTGTGCCATATACAGCATACGGTTCACTAGGATAAACTGTGTGTGATCAGGCAACACAATGGAAACGGTTCAACCGAACAACATGTGTGTGATACGCGGCAAACAGGTCCGTAATCCGAAATGTGTGCGAAGACCAATAATAACATAGATGATTGCTGCTAATAAGCCGTGTGATTTTCTCTGTCTACACAAGACTAACATAGATGATTTCCGACCCAACTAACAACGTTGGAACCACGGCTTGGGAGGCACCTCTGTGGTGGCATGCAGATCTTTGTCAAGATCATAAACAAGTGAGATCAGATGAGGACCAGAAGACGGCGACCCTCGGCGGGGTCCTAGCCGAGGGAATCCACAAGACCCCTGGCAAGCACATTGCCGGGGACAACTGCAACGCCACGACAAGACCCTTGCCGGGCCCTCGGCAAGGCCCTTGCCGGGGGCATCCGCAGGGCCACTGCCAGGCCCGCACCAACCAAGGCACCGCTGCCGTTCGCATGCAGCTGCCAGCCCAACTAGCTGGGCAGGCACCTGTGTGGCAACATGTGGCTGCGTGGTGGCATGCAGATCTTCGTGAAGACCCTACCACCGCGCCACCTCAGCTGCCTGCCTGCCTACATGGCTCCGCACGCACCGCTGGCCTGTGCGCGTGTCGAAGCGAGGCGGAGCAGCGACGGACGGGACGGGCCTCGTTCCCGTCCCCGATAAAGCTAAGGGACACATAAGCGATGCAATAAATGCGTCTTGTCCTATAATACGGGCGATAAGCTCGCAGCACTGTAGACCTTTCTACCTCCTGTGTGCCATTGTGGCACCCCCTTTCGCCTAAAAAAGGAGGCCCATGGCATACTTGAGAGGGATTTGGCTCTTTTGGGCAAGTTGCACCCCGTGGCTAGCTCAAGAACACTCAATACATCCACCAAAGCAGGACTAGGGTATTACGCATCCTCGCAGCCCGAACCTGGGTAAACCATTTGTGTGCTCGCTATTAGACTTGCTCTCCTCACGACCCCGCGCCCGCCAACTGTAGTAGGGATTCTTGTGATCCCATAGGTGTCGTTTTCCACTGACATCTTTGGCGCGCCGGGTAGGGGGCTCAGTCGTGAGAATCTGATCTAGCAGTTAGCCTAGCGGTTCTTCATCGCCATGGCTCCCAAGAAGAAGAGGATCACGACGATCGGCTCGTCGGGAGCTGAACGACCCGTGCCGGTGCGGACAAGCAGCGGGCCGGTCGCGGACAGAACCCGAGCCGCGGCCCGCAAGCATCAGCATCGCTCTGGCAGTCAGAGCCTGGCGAGCGGCGTCGTTCGCCATGGCTCCCAAGAAGAAGACGATCACGACGATCGGCTCGTCGGGAGCTGAACGACCCGTGCCGGTGCGGACAAGCAGCGGGCCGGTCGCGGACAGAACCCGAGGCGCGGCCCGCAAGCACCAGCAACGCTCTGGCAGTCAGAGCCTGGCCAGCGGCGTCGTTCGTGCGCTAGATGACGGGCCGCGCATCGCCAAGTCCAAAGACAAGGCTAGGCCCCCCGCAAGAGGGGCAGGGCCCTCCAGGAGTATCGCCGTGCCACCCATGGGCGGCGCAGCAACCTCCAAGACGCCTATGCCAGCTCCCACCACACGCTCTTCCCAGGGTGCGCACGACGAGCAACGCCACCATCCTGGAGACCCCGGACGCCGCCGTGGGAAGAGTCCTGTGCATCATCTGCGGGACGAAGGAGTCGAGCATGCTCACCGAAGTGCTGGCGAAAATGGCACGCAGCCGCTGAGCCGTGATAGAGCTCCTTCTAACGTGGTTAGAAGTTGAAGCGCGCCACGGTCCACGCAGCTGTCACCACCACCCATGCCAGCAGAAGCTTTGGTGCGCGCGCAGCTGCTCCTCGACTTCCCTCCTGCTGTGGAGAAGCTCAACGAGTGGAGAGCCACCATCCGGAGCCTCGTCGCTGTCGCCAATAAGGATGATCCACGACCGGGGGGGCCCTCGGGCCGGCGCTTCGTCGAACCACCCCATGCCAGCGGTGGAGGGGCCGGGGGTGCTGCGGCCACGGTGTACTCTCCTCCTCCATGCCAGCCACCGCGGGTGTCAGTCCGTCGCGATGACGCTTGTGATAATATTTCCATAGCGTGTTCTGACCCACGGACCCACCGCGACCAACGACAAGTTCTTTGAGAACGAACCCACGAAGATGCTCGAACCACTATCGAGCGCCGGCGCGATACACGCCACCAGTCGGATACATGGGCGGGACCCGCTATGGACCACCCAGCACCGGGGGGCTCCGGCGGCCTACCTTACGAGGTGGGTTGCCCGGCCTTTACCCGTGAGCTGTGGCAGTTCCAGTGGCCGTCCCACCGCACGTTCAAGCCCGAAGTCAGCGAGAAGTACAACGGCAAGACACATCCGTCAGAGTTCCTCAACAACTACACCATCGCGATGCAAACTGCCAGAGCTCGCGACGACAAGGTGCTTGCCAATTACTTCCCGTGGGCACTGAAGCCCAACGTCCTGTCTTGGTTGATGCATTTGCCTGCGGATTCCATTTCTTCTTGGTCGGATCTGTGCCATGAGTTCGTTGGTGCCTTCACCGGGGGCCAACCAGCTCATGGCTAGGCCAGTGATTTGCATATCATTCCCTAGAAGGAAGGGGAAACCCTGCGCAAGTACATCCAGAGGTTCAGCCGGGTGCAGTACAACATCCCCGATGTTCATCCCGCCGCCGTGATTAGCGCATTCCATCAGAACGTGCGCAACCGCAAGATGCGCGAAGAGCTGGCGATGAACAAGGTTAAGGATGTGCCCGAACTTTATGTTCTGGCCGATAGGAGCGCCCGGGCTAAAGAGGGAAGGAAGTACCCCGGGGAGGACGTCGACGCGGAAACTGACTCTACTGATGAAGACACCGCCGCCCCGACGAAGAAGGGCTGGCGTCGCAACAGGAAACGCAAGGGCAAGACCGTGGTTGCCATGGAGGGATCCGACAGCACCGCCGCCGCCAGGAAGGCTAAGGCAGACGACCCCGGCAAGGAAATTGCCGGGTGCGCCGCTTCCCGGGCCTTGGCGACTGCCGACAAGACGGGGGGCTCCGACAAGCAGTATTGCAAGATCCATCGCACCAAGGGCCACGACCTCCAGAACTGCCGACAAGTCGAGCTGCTTGCTGAGAAGCAAAAGGCCGAGTATGAGAGGCGGGACAAGGAGAAGGGTCAGGATGGTGCCGAAGGATCCGGCAAGAAGCATGGCGGCCAAGGAGGCCGCCGCGGCAAGGAAAACCAACAAGAGAGGCCCACTCGGGGCCACGGCAAGAAGCAAGAAGATGACGATCATGACGAGGACGACGAGTCCGGCAAGCAAGAGTTTCAGAAGGCTACAGAGGCCATGTGCGTCGATGGTGGTGCCTCGCTACATTCCTCTCACCGCCAGCTCAAACAGTGGGCGCGTGAGATCACAACAGCGGAGCCCTCGTTCGACGCTCAGAAGCCGCTGAAGTGGTCCAGCACACCCCTTATCTTTGACGTCGAGGACCATCCTAACCGCACAACTGCGGTTGGTTGCATGCCATTGTTGGTCTCACCAACGATACGCAACCTCAAGGTGAACAAGATTCTGGTTGACGGCGGGGCCGGTCTGAACTTGATCTCACCCGTTGTGATCAAAAGGCTGCAAATTCCTGATGGAGACCTCGAGGAAACGGGCATGTTTCAAGGGGTCAACCCGGGAAGGAGCCAGCCGAAGGGGAAGGTCACGTTGCCTATGACGTTTGGAGGCGAGTTGAACTATAGGATGGAGAGGATTGTCTTCGATGTAGCCGAGATCCCCTTGCCCTACAACGGGATCCTCGGCCGCCCGGCACTAACCAAGTTCATGGCGGCGTCGCACTACATCTACAACACGCTGAAGATGCCTGGGCTGATGAACATCATCACCGTCCCCTCCGACAAAAAAGACGCGCTGATCTGCGCCGACCTACTCTACCGGGAAGCAGTTGCAGCAGCTGCCGCCAAGGCACTTGCTCCTGCCACTGAATCCCCGGGAAGGAAGAAGAAGACCGGCAAGACCTGTTGCACCCACTCCGGCAAGCGCACCTCTTCGGAGTGGTGTGCTACTATCGAGGACGTGCCAGAGAGCTCCACCGGCAAGAGCAAGAAATCCAGAGCTGCGCCACCAGAGACCAAGAAGGTGTCTGTCGGGGAGGGGCTTTCACCATAAGCTCCACCCTCGACAGCAAATAGGAAAGCACGCTCGTCACTTTCCTGCGGGCGAATGTCGATGTGTTTGCATGGCAAGCATCTGACATCCCCGGCATTTCCAGGGAAGTGATTGAGCACCATCTTGTTGTCTGTCCCCATGCGTGACCCGTCAAGTAGAAGGTCATGAAGCAAACTTTGGAACAGCAGGAGTTCGTCACAGAGGAGATCAGGAAATTGGAAGTGGCGGGTTTGGTGAGAGGAGTGCTTCATCCGACGTGGTTGGCCAATCCGGTGGTGGTGTGCAAGGCGAATGGGAAGTGGAGGCTGTGTATTGACTACACAAATATCAATAAGGCTTGTCCTAAGGACCCCTTCCCATTGCCGCGCATCGACCAGATTGTTGACTCCACGGCAGGGTGTGATCTGTTATCATTCCTCGATGCCTACTCGGGCTACCACCAGATCTTCATGACAAGAGAAGATGAAGAGAAGACAACATTCATCACCCCATGTGGTACGTACTGCTTTTTACGGATTCCTTTCGGGTTGGAGAGTGCTGGCTCGACGTTTGCAAGAGTGGTCCAAATTGGTTTTGAGCCCCAGCTACATAGAAATATGGAAGCCTATATGGATGACATAGTGGTCAAAACCAACGACAGGGCAACTCTTGTACAAGACTTAGAAGAGACGTTTGCCAACCTGAGCAAGATCAACCTCAAGCTGAACCCTGAGAAGTGTGTCTTTGGTGTTCCGTCAGGCAAACTTCTCGGGTTCCTTGTGTCGCAGCGTGGGATCAAGGCAAACCCAGACAAGATCAAGGCTATCGAGCAGATTGAGGCGCCCAAGCGGATCAAGGATGTGCGTCGGCTCACTGGCTGCGTTGCCTCCATGAGCCGATTCATCTCCAAGTCTGCCGAGCGCGCCCTTCCATTTTTCAAGATCTTGAAGAAGGTGGGCCCAATGGAGTGGACCCCAGAGGCTGAGGCGGCGTTGCAAGACCTGAAGAGATACCTTTCCTCTACACCAATACTAGTTGCGCCTAAACCACAAGAGCCATTGTTGCTGTATCTAGCAGCGACGAATCAAATGGTCAGTGCCGCGCTAGTGGCGCAGTGGGAGGTTGATGAAGAGGCAGTGGCGACGGCAGGACCGGTAGACGGCATGTCAGAGACTCCCCCGACAGGGCCTGGTGCCGGCAAGGCAAGGCTCCCGGCAGAGTCTGACGCCATCAGGACAGAGCCCGCACAGTCTAGTGGAGTGGTGCAGAAGAAGAAGATGATGCAGCACCCGGTTTACTTTGTCAGCTCCCTCTTGCAGGGGGCTAGGTCAAGGTACTCCGGTGTGCAGAAATTGCTCTTCGGCCTCATTATGGCTTCGAGGAAGCTGCGTCATTACTTCCAAGCCCACGAGATCACTGTCGTCACCCGCCTCCCATTGCAACAGATACTGCATAACCCGGACAAAACCGGAAGGATTGTGGAGTGGGCCTTGGAGTTATCAGGCTTTGGGTTGAAGTTTGAATGTACTTCAACAATCCAGAGTAGAGTCCTGGCGGAGTTCATTGCAGAATGGACCTCAACGCCTGATGAAGAGATCCAGGAGACCACTCTCCCCGGCAAGGAAACAACTCGCGATTGGATTATGTACTTTGACGGAGCTTTCTCGCTGCAAGGCGCCGGTGCTGGTGTGCTGCTCATCGCACCCACCGGAGAGCACCTCAAGTATGTAATCCAGATGCACTTTCCCAAGGAGATGTCCACCAACAACACTGCTGAGTACGAGGGGTTGCTTGCCGGTCTCAGGATCGCGGGAGACCTCGGTGTTAAAAAGCTCATCGTCAGGGGTGATTCGCAGCTTGTCGTCAGACAAGTCAACAAAGATTATCAGAGCCCGTTGATCGAGGCCTACGTAGATGAGGTGAGGAAGCTGGAGGAGCTCTTTGACGGTATACAAGTGGAGCACGTTTCCCGAGCGGAGAACAACAACGCCGATTATCTGTCAAAGCGCGTTGCATTCAAGTTACCTGTGGAACTAGGTACCTTTTTGCTTCGGTTAACTCAACCGTCCGTCGAACCATCAACGGAGCAGAACAAGCGGAGGAAATCCGGCCCCGGCAAGTACTTTCCCGCTGAGCCCCTAGGGGCCGCCGGCAAGGGTGTTGCCGTGGACGCTGAACCTGCTGAGGAGTGACCAACTCCGGCAGGCCGTCAAGCCCTGGCCACAGAGACAGCCGCTCCCATGGCAGAAGAAATGCCTTTGGTCCTTGCCGTTGAGCCCCAGGCTCCGGCATGGGCACAACATACTGTCTGATTCCTTCAAATAGGGGAGCTTCCTGAGGAGTAAGAAGAAGCGGAGAAGGTAGCCCGTCGGTCTGCTATGTACCAGTTCGTCGATGACGTCCTGTACAGGAGGAGACCGAACGATGTGAAATTGAAGTGCATTCCCTGGGAGGAAGGACTGGAGCTGTTGGTGGAGATACACGGAGGCATATGGGGCTCCCACATAAGGTCGAGGGCCCTTGCCGGCAAGGCATTCCGGTAGGGTTTCTTCTGGCCCACTGCCCTCCAGGATGCAACGACACTAGTAACCAAGTGTGAAGCGTGTCAGTTCCATTCAAAGAAGCTTCATCAACCAGCTCAAGCCCTTCAAACAATCCCTCTCTCCTGGCCATTTTCGGTCTGGGGGCTCGACATACTGGGCCCTTTCCCCCGTGCTGTCGGGGGCTTTGAGTACTTGTACGTTGCAATCGACAAGTTCACAAAGTGGCCGGAGGTGGAAGCAGTGAGGAAGGTGACAGCTCAGTCAGCGGTCAAGTTCTTCAAGGGGCTAGTGTGCTGTTTTGGTGTGCCAAGCAGAGTCATCACCAACAACGGCACGCAGTTCACGAGCCACACCTTCATGCAATACATCCAAGACCTCGGCAGCAAGGTCTGTTTCGCTTCCGTGGCACACCCACAGAGCAACGGCCAGACAGAGACGGCAAATGCTGAAGTGTTGTGTGGCCTGAGGACAAAGACTTTTGACAGGCTGCACAACAGCGGAAGGCGCTGGATTGATGAGTTGCCGGTGGTTCTTTGGTCGATCAGGACGACGCCAAATCGATCCACATGCCAGACACCGTTTGCCCTGGTATACGGGGCAGACGCAGTTCTGCCCAGGGAACTCATATACGGGTCACCTCGAGTGCTCGCTTACGACGAGCTTGAGCAAGTGCAATTGTGGCAAGATGACGCAACGTTCCTTGAGGAAGATCGTCTTCGCGCGGCTGTGAGCGTAGCACGCTACCAGCAAGCCTTGCGCTGCTACCATAGCCGCAAGGTTCATGCCCGAAGCTTTGAGGAAGGCAACCTTGTTCTTCGGTGCGTTCAGTCGGCCAAGAATACCAACAAGTTGACGCCGAAGTGGGAAGGCCCTTATCGGGTAATACGAGTCAATAGTCCACCTGGAGACCGAAGATGATTTCCTAGTGAGCAACTCCTGGAACATCGAGCATATTTGCAAGTTTTACCCATTAGGCGCGGCTTGCCGGGCCTCCCGGCAAGCCACCTTTTGTTCAAGCTTTGCCGGCAAGGCATGTAACCCTCTGTACAAAGCCAGGCGCAGACCCTAGGCATAAATAAATGAAGCGATGGTGCCCTAAGTTATAGCATGCATGCTAGCTTAAGTCTCTCCCATGGTTAGGGTTGATAGTGCTTAGCGGCGACTAACCCCTAGCCTAGAGGTCGAGGGTGCGTCTTTCTGTCCTCTTTGGTTCGCAGGGCACGTGGACACTTCTGCTGAGCCGCTTGGGGGAAAGAGAACGGATCGGCACTCCGGCCTCGGCAAGCCAGGACTGCCGGGGGCTGAAGACACAAGGATCCGACCGCGGCAAGGCAAGGTTGCCGGGGGTTGCGGATTCAGATAAGTCTTTCATCCCCCTGTTATGCATTTCTGTATCGAACTGGGACATGTGAAACCTTGTTTATATTCTTAAAAACCACCGTGCTCACCTTTTCCCATACCCAGGAGCAATCCCCTGCGTCACAACTTGGTTGTAGTCGCGGTGGCAAGAGAAACGAACGAGGGGCCTAACTCTACATCGCCCCTGCCTCCGCCAAGAGCGTGATAATGGTCGGCTGAAGTGGGGGAATGGCAAGGCCTGTTGCCGGGCGACAATGTTTATCTTAGAAATAACAAGGATTCGTCCTTGGCATGGGCCTCGCTCACACACAAAGAACCCGGCAAACACCCTTTTTCATTAAAAACGTCCCATACAGGTACAGTTCGTACGGAATAAAAAACATGAGCAAGGGGATTATATGTCTTAAAATTAACAAGTGCCCGCAGGCTTACAAACTAAAAAGAGATAAGGTGCCCGTGATCCCTTTCTTGTCCCTCTCCTTAGAAGGTGAAACAAGACAGCAGGAGGGCGAAAGGAGCGCCTAGGCAAGGTGCGAGAAGCAGAAGGCACCAAGAGAGCATCCCGGTGCCGGCGGAGGAGCTGGAAGATGAGGCAACGGCTCGACAATACGCGAAGAAGGCGTCGGTGCCCGTGTACTCCGAGTTGACAGCCGCCGCCCGCCTTGCTCGCCTTCTTCGGCCCTCCTACGCCACCCGCCCAAGGAGGCGATGCGGAACGCGCAGATGGAGAGCTTGACGAGGAAGGCCCTCGGCAGGGCGCGAGGTCGAGGGAGGGGCGACGCGATCAGTCGAAGTCGGAGTCGGCATCCTGCCGCTCGACTCCCTCGTCGTTGTCCTCCTCGTCACTCCCGCTCGAGGAGGAATATTCATCGTCGGAGGAGCTCTCCACGAAGCACTTTAGACGAGTTCCAAGATCTCCAAAGACCTTGACGGAGAGCAAGCCGCCCTCCATTAACTTGAAATAGAGGACGAGCCCCGCCATCAGGCTGTGGATGCAGGCGAACGTCTTCCATTCATGACGGAGGTACATGACATGAGGAGCAAGGAAGTCGACGACGACCCGCGTGACGCCGCTCCCGCAGCCCCTCGTGTGCAGCCTGAGGGTCTGGGGCGGATCGAGCTCCATCTCCTGAGCAAAAGGGGTGGGAAGGCGGAGACGATGACGCGGTGCCCGGCGCAGCCTGATGAAGAACTCGCGGGGCTGGTCCCCGACGTGGCCCTCCATTGCGGGCGGCACCGCTGGCGGAGGCACGGCCATCGCGCCGCCTCATCCCCCTCTCCGCCGACCACCGCGGCGACCTCGGCCTCGCCCCCTCCCCCTTCCTCTCGTAGCCGGCTCCGCCGGCGCGAGCTCATGGGGAGGAGGAACGCGTTGTCGAGCTGCAACCCTCGCCCCCACCGTCGAATGACCTGCGCCCCCTCTCGCCATGACGGATGGAAGGAAGAAGCGGAAGTGGAAGAAAATGGATGTTGAGAGAATGTGGAGGTGACGTCCCCCTCCCCCTCCTTATAAAGAGGCGGGGTCGACGACGTAGAACATCAAGCAAACGGGAAGGAAGTCGCGGAATCTTAATGAAACGTTACAAAACATATTGTTCCTTAAGCACCAAAAAGAAGTTTTAACGCCTCCACGGGGCACGCCATTTGTTGCAGGAAGGGTCGTAGGAAAGTAAAATGGGAAGGAGCGCCATTGTTCACTAGCAAGCCTTTTCTTCAGCCTTGGGCGCCATCGTTAGGGAGCGCCTTCCCGTCCGCAACGTCGCCGTCCATCGTGTCGTTGGCCCTGGTCATGGGATCGGTGGCACCACCGGCTGGAGGTGCAGGATCGATGGCAAGGAACTTCTTCAGCAAGGTCTCCACTTGGCCCTTCACGGCCTTGGCAGCAGCTGTGCAGTGCTCCTCATCCACAGCCTCAAACAAGACATCAAAGTCGGCGTTGGGATCGTGAAGGGGAAGATGGCTGAGGACGCGCGTCAAGGCCGATGAGGAAAGCGCGCGCGCTTCCCCCTCCACCATGGGGTCAATTCCTTTGACGACGTCCTCGAGCGCCGTGACGAGCTGAGGAAGTAGCTGGACGGGGCCGTCATCATCTGTCACCAAAGGCTTTTCTCTCACAGAGTTCCCACAGCACCTCGCAGGATCTCTCCTCAAGAGACTTGAAGTCCTCGCGATCTTCGGCAAGAACCTTCGCCTTGATTTCCAGCTAGACCCTCTCGTCTTCCACCTCCTTCTCCAGTTTCTTCAGGCGGTCGCGTTCTGCGGCCTGCGCCTGCGCCAGCTGCTCCAGCTCAGCATCACGGCTGGTCACCGCTTATTCTTGAGCCTTCACCTTCTCCCGCACCTCGAGCTGGCGAGCCACGGCAGCCCATTCCTTGCGCAATTTCTCCAACTCGATCTCCGCTGCCCTGCAGCGCTCCTTGGCGGCCTCGGCATCCTTCAGTGCCACCTCGCGGGCGGCCGCGGCTTGGTCGAGGGCCCGCTTGTCCTCCTCAGAAGCTGCCATCACCTGGCCCCACGCCGCCCTGGCAGACGCGTCGGAGTGCAACCAACCTGAGATCAGCTCCAGGCGCCCCGCCACCAGGCGACGGTCAGTGCCTTGAAGATCATCCCGGAGCAGGGTCAGCACAGAAAGACCCTTCTCCAGAGCGTCGGGCGAAGCAGAAGTGTCACAAGCTAACGGTGTGATGGAAGTAGGAGGCAACATCGTCGCCAAGATCTGCGAGTTGATGGCAGCAGAAGAAGAAGCCGGGAGTTCCGGAGCCAGTGGGACCTCGGCCGGCGAGCTGAAAACGGGCGCCTTTGGAGCCGGCTTTGCTGTGGAGGTAGCCCTCTCCTGGGGAGGGTCCTCCGGGCCTCGCGAGGATGACCGGGCCGGAGAGGTGAGAGGGCTGCTGCCGCCCTTCTGCCCCGGAGGAGGTGCGGCCACGGCAGCCGGCCCGGCGGTAGCACCGGTCGACATCAGAACGGTGGCGCCACCTCAAGAGGCCAACGCCGACCTGCTCTTTGTCGGAACCCCGGCCGACGGCTTCTTCGGGGGGATGCCCTCGGACGTCGTGGTGACCCCAGTGGGGGCCTGGATCTCCCTCACCGGATGGTCGCCGGCCTCGTCATCATCAAGAAGGGCGCGGAGGAGGTCCGCCGCAAGAGGAGAGGTCTCCCCCCTGCAGGGTCTCCTCCGAATTGTGCCTCTCCTCCTCGCCGGAATCGCCAGAAGACACCAGTACTGGGGCCACCATCTCCGGGGCCTCGGAAGGCGCTGGCGGCACGAGCCCGCGCCCATCAAAGATAGGCATGGCGGCGGCCACCTTCGCCCCATCTGGGCGGCGGTACATAGGAGGATGGGAGGATGGCGGATACCCCTCATCGTCCCCGACCAGAAGACAGATGGCCGCGCCTAGCTCCTCTTCATACAAGGCATCCGGGCACAGACAGAGGTCGCCCCCCTCGTCCCCAAGCTTCCCTAGGGGCCACGAGCGCGCCTAGAGCGGAGCTACGCGCTCTGCCAGGAACTCCTTCACGAGCATGGCACCATCAGCTTCTCTGCCCTTGGGTTGTCAGGCTTCAAGCCGGCGGTCATCTTCTCCAGCACCAGCTTCGCCCCGCGGTCGGTGAGTTCACGCGGAGCCATCTGTCGTGAGGTGTGGGCATCTCCGTCGGCAGCACCAACCGAGGGTGGATGCACTTGGCGTCCATAAGGACCCACTTGCTCCTGAAGCCCTCGGCCTTCTTCCCGGCCTTAGAGATCGCGTTGGTCCCGGTAGCCGCGACGAAGTTGGCGCACCCTGAGCGATGGCCTTCCTTGAGCCGGAGGTATAAGAAGTGGCGAAGCAACGCCACGGACGGCATCACCCCCACAAAATGCCTCACAATAAAAGGCGAAATCGACAGGAGGAGGACGGAGTTGGGAGGGAGATGAAGGGCACACATCTTGTAGTGGCTGAGGACGGCGTAGAAGAAGTCGGAGAAAGGGGAGACCAGCCGCGCAACGATGCTATTCATGAAGAAGGGATAGAAGGTACTACCTTAGGGCTCCGCCTCGCCGAAGCCAGCCCAGAGCATGGTCTCCCCCCCCCCCCCGCGTTGGTACCGTCCGCCGTCATCCGGAGCGTGGCGGCGAGATTCTTCTCCAAGACGCTCGGCGCGCTCAAGGCCGGCTCGTACCAGGAAGGCGAGTTCGGGGCCTTTGCCTTGTGGGGGCGAGAAGGAGAAAGGGGATCTGGAGCCAGGCGAAGGAAGGCAATGTAGGCTCTGCAGCGCGCACCAGCTTTTTGTCAGGTGAGGACGGTTGCCGAGGCAGTGTGGGGAAGTGGAGACGCCCACGTCCCGTCAGTCGCCACGTGTCAATCAAGGCCGCAGGCTATTGGGGGCCTGCAGCGCTCCACACTTGCCCTTTGGCTTCGCCTCGAAGCCAAGTATGAGCGCGCCTTGGGCCCGGAGGCTACTGTCGGCGTCCTGGGAATGGGGTTACCCAGACTTGCCTGCCTGCGGCCAAGGGCGCGGCTCCACCAACGGCCTGGTATGGCCAATCTTCATCAGCAACCACTCAAGACCCTCGCGAGGGGCCAAGCCTCGTGTGGCGGACGACACAAGACCACCTCAGAGGTTGTCCGCGTCCTGGGAACGGGGGTCCCCAAACTTGCCTGGCTGCGATCCATGGCGTGGCTCTACCAGCGGCCCAGTACGGCCTGTCTACACCAACAAACACTCAAGACCCTCGCGAGGAGCCAAGCCTCACGAGGAGGACGACACAAGACCTCCTCGGGAGCGGCCTCACTAGGCGGGCTCGTGAGGAGCGGAGAGATCAAGGCAAGGGACACCTCGCGAGGTTCAAGTGACGCAAGCCATGACGACTGGAGCCGGGCGGGCGCCAGCGCGTGGAGTGTCCTCGTTTCCTCTTTGGTGCTAAAGGGACAAGCGCAGGCGAGGAGTACCGAGGTATCAGGCAAAGGTTTCCATATCGGTGCAACGAGACCAAGACCAGCAGGACGGCAGGACGGAGGTCACCGTGGAGCCCAAGACGGCATCACCACTAGAGCCTTTGGCAAGCGAAGACTACTTTTGTCAGGATAACTTGTAGTAGTTGTCCCCCTTCAAACTGGCCATTGTGGCATCCCTTCCCACTCAATATTTGGGGAGAGGACCAGGGCCTCTATAAATAGGACTAGCCACCATAGTAGGAGCCAACTCATCTTGGACAGGATCAACTCCATCCTCACACCCACCAAGGACAAGAACACATCTCCTCAGGAGGCTGTTCTTCCCCTTGTACTGTTCATCCTCAGCCCGAGAGGCAATCCACCACCACCACACTGGAGTAGGGTATTACACCACATCGGTGGCCCGAACCAGTATAAATCTTGTGTCTCTTGTGTTGCGAATTCGTCGAGCTAGGCTTTGAGATCGCGGTGATGGTGAGGGCGTGATTAAGTAGGGAGAGATGTTTGCGCGCACCCAGTGTTCGAACCTCAAGGGTTTTGCCGGAACCCGAAATCCGACATTTGGCGCGCCAGGTAGGGGTGCGCCGGAGTTTTCCTTCCACCGATCCGCGTCCCATCGCTACATCGCCTCCATGTCCGACACCCGTCGAGCCCGCGCTGAGCACAGGGCCGCCCTCGCCGCCCGCGTCGCTCAGACGGCTCCTGTCGGCGGGCCTCCCCGTCGTTCTTCATCGCCTGCCGCCAACGCCGCCACTGGCCCGGCAGGGAACGAGCAACAAGCATCCTCGCTGCACCCCTCGATGTGGTGGGACGGCCGCACCACCACCCCATCGCAGACTCCGGCCGGCTCGTCGTCTCACGCTCGTCGCGCTCCCACGGACGAGCAGGCCACGCTGCTCATGGCAAGCGAGCTCCTGCGCTACCGCCCCATCGACGACCTCTAGGAGGACTGGCTCGACCGCATCGCCGAGCTCGTCAGCGCCGCTGGGGGCTCTCCCGTGCCGTCCCTTTCGCTGCCTCACCCTCCGCCAGCTGCGAGCGATGTGGCTCACGGAGCGCCTCCGCCACCTCTGCCCCAAGACGGCGTCCTAGCGCCAAGGCGCGCGGCCCCCCGGCGCGACCCACCGCATCCGGCGCCCGCGCGAGAGGAAAGAAGCTGCCAAGAAATCCCTCGGCCGCGAGAGAACGTTCCCGTGCTCCCCGCACCACCACGGCAAGACCGTGCGTCGCCTGCGGTGGCGGTGCGCGGACATCAAGGGCAGGCTCCACATCAGCAAAGGGTCCCGGTGGCCACCGCGGGCTGCCGCGCCTTCACCCCCGAGCTGCGTAGCTTCGCATGGCCGGGCAAGTTCAAGCCAGACCTGCCTCCTCGCTACGACGGCACCCCCGACACCGCGGAGTTCCTGCAGCTCTACGAGCTGAGCATCGAGGCAGCCAACGGCGATGAAAAAGTCATGGCGAACTGGTTCCCCATGGCTCTCAAGGATGATGCCTGCTCATGGCTCCTGAACCTGCCTCCAGGCTCCATCTCCTCCCGGAACGAGATGTGCGACCACTTCGTCGCCAACTTCCAGGGCACTCATGACAACCCTCCTGCCGCGGGTGACCTACGTGGCATCAAGCAGCAGCCAGGGGAGACCCTCCAGAAGTACATGCAGCGCTTCAACAACGTTCGCCTCAAGATCCCCAAGGTGATGGACGAGGCCATCATCTCCGCGTTTTCTGATGGCGTCCATGACGTCAAGATGAAGGAGGAGCTCGCCATCCACGAGGAGCTGTGCACGACCTTGGAGCTGTTCAACCTGGCGACCAAGTGCGCAAGAGCTGAGCAAGGGCGCCTTTCCCTCCTCGAGCTCCCAGCTGCTGACCCCGAGGACAAGAAGGCCAAGGCCAAGGACGTGAAGCGCAAGGGAGTGGCCGTGCTCGCGGCGGAGCCGGACACAAAACGCGCCGGGACTAGCCCGAGTCATCCAAGAACAGCCGACCATTCTGCGCCTTCCACAACGTTCACAACCACAACACCAACGACTGTCAAGAGCTCAGGGCCATTTGAGATGGACGCTTCGGTCGACGCCCCGAGTGCAACGACCGGGGCTACGGCGGAGGAGGACACAGCGGAGGACACTGGGACGACCATGGCCCTCGCCAGGAGTGGCGTGACAGGCATCGTGAGGACTGCTAGCAGGACCAGCCACACAAGGGAGCTAGGAGGGATTAGCCCTACGAGGATTGCCCTCAGGGCAATGCTGGTCTTCCTTCACTGCCTCTGCCACCAAGAAGGAATGACGACCACCATCAAGACGAGGGGGCTGGGGGCTTCCAGGAGCCACGTGCTATCGCCTGCATCTTGGGCGGAGCTCAAGCCCCAGCCTCTCAGCGTATCTTCAAGCAGTTTTCTCACGAGGTGAACGCAGTCCTCCCCAGGCTTCAGGCCACGTGCCCGCTCAGGTGGTCCATGTGCGCCATCACCTTCAGCTCGGCAGATCAGCTCAAGTGCGCGGCCACCGCTGGCGCCCTCCCAATGCTTTGCTCGCCCATCATCAGCAACGTGCTAGTTACCAAGACCCTCATGGACGGCGGCGCAGGGCTTAATGTCCTATCCGTTGAGACGTTTGACAGCCTTCAAGTGCCCTATGATCAGCTCCAGCCTACCAAGCCTTTCTCAGGAGTAA
Organism: Triticum aestivum; assembly: GCF_018294505.1. NCBI lineage: Eukaryota > Viridiplantae > Streptophyta > Magnoliopsida > Poales > Poaceae > Triticum > Triticum aestivum. The sequence goes on along the minus strand of NC_057802.1, from coordinate 216,305,796 downwards.
CTGACGGCTCCACCAAGCCAATAGGGCAGGTCCGCCTCCCTGTCACCTTTGGGCAGCGCGACAACTACCGCACTGAGCTCATCGACTTCAACATCGCCCACATCCGCCTTCCATACAATGCCATCCTCGGGTACCCGGCCCTGGCCAAGTTCATGCCAGTGACACACCACGGCTACAACGTCCTCAAGATGCCAGGAAGCGGCGGGATCATAACAGTCCCCTACGAAGAAACAGATGTGGTGTGCTCCCTCGAGCGCGCCTTCCAAGCAGCGTCAATCAAAGACCCCGACAACAATGCAGCGCAGTACCCTCCTGAGGTCATCCCCAAGAAGAAGAAGCAGCTACTCCGCACCGGGCCTCAGGAGAGCGGCGCCGCAAGTGGTGCCTCGTCAGGATCGGCGCCCACGCCTGGGGCGCCTCCCTCCCTCGCATAGGAAGGCGCGCCCAGCGCCCTCCTCGGGCAGGGCTCGAAGGCTCTCTTCTGGAGGGCCTCCGACCTTGCCAACATCACGAGGGAGGCGCTCGGGCACCATGTGGAGGCATGCTTCGCAGCACACCGGGAGAGGAGCGCCCAACGCTCATGAGTTCATTGCCAAGACCACTCAGGAACTGCAAGACGCAAGAGCCATGCGCGGCGACCGCTGCTCACCTGGCGCGGCTTCCCATCCAGGTGAGGATGGCGGGTTGCGCATCTGCATCGACGTCCCAGGGCTCAACTGGGCTGCATCTCAGAAGCTCTTCTGGCCTTCACGCGTGGGCCGCTGCGAGGGCCCACCTCACAGCTACGTTCGCATGCTCTTTGGCCTGCCGAGCGTGGCGTCCACCTTCCAGCGCAACCTGCGGGGCATCCTGGCGGCTCAGGAGGCCAGGCATCACGCAGTCCTGGCAGAGATGGAGATGGTCCTCCAGGAACCGTCTGGACCCCAGAGCCTCCCGAGGCTCAAGGTCCCGGTGGCTCGTGAGGAGCAAGCCCTTCACCACGCATCTTCAGTGTGGGCACCCCGACTCATAAGTCGTGATCACCGAATGCACGTGTACAGTGATCCCAGAGATCAATGCTCACTGAACAAACAGAAGGTGAATAACAAGAGTCTTACATCCATACATATCGTCTTACATAAATTATGACCATTATGGTCGAGTCTTGAGTATAACTTCGCAGCGGAAATCTTCGTCGATAACTTGGACCCATGCCATCTGCCTTAACCCTACAGGCATTCTGACTGGGAAGCATCCTAGCTCGCATGTTCGTCACCAAGGTACTCTTCATTATATCCTGTTCTTTCATGCCATGCCAATAAAATAACCAGTGGCAAGCCAATGAGTACTTTGAATGTACTCGCAAGCAACCCAAGGGTGATAACAAAATAATTATGCAAGGCACTACTGCTAAATTGGCATTTTTGTGGAAAGCTAGTTTTTCTCATGCAAGTATGATCAACATTTATCAAGGACATGAATGCTTCTGCAACAAGCATCAGGAGGTTTCAGACATTAACATCGAAAAGGAGTCGTGAACAACTCGTGCTCAAGCTCATCGTGACTTCCTCACGAATCACAACAGCATATTTACCAAACCGTGTTGTTTTTCAGAAACATATGGACGTAGCCCAAGAGCGGTTACGCAACTGTCCTTGACCATGGACACGGCTATTCGAATAGTTTTACACTCTGCAGAGGTTGCACACTTTACCCACAAGATCCGGGGAACTTCCGTGTCATCCACGACCCGCGGTACCTCAAGTACCCGGGGTAAGCACTCGATCACTATCTTTCCCTAGACGACACTAGCATAGAGTCCACTCGATTGGTAGTAACCCCCGTGCCCAACATTTCACATCTTAAAATTGTGGAGCCTTGCTCCCATATTCATCACATACCACTGGCACGGGGTACCAACGGTGTGTCCGGTGCCCTGCAAAAACAGTCATGGCCGCCCTACCTGGCACGACCCCGTCCTGAGAGAGCGCAACAACGACTCTCCCGTCACTAGTAATGCGGGCTCCAAGCTAGTATCGACCTAGGTAATCAATAATGCCCTTTCCAATATAAGGGTAGCGTGGTTGGGCATGTAAGGTTGGAATAACGGTCGCAACTTAAACCAATCCGTTTTGAAAAACAACACACACACTTGCCTCGGTACACCACTTCGTCATCAAGTGGCTACCCAACTCATCATCTCCCTCAGGCATAAGTGGCACCAGACGGGTTTTCGAAAAGCCTTTGAGAATGCTTTTGTCTCCAGCACCATGCATATACCCTGTCCCACTTGCGTAGCAACTACTTCAGCATCCTATCTAGTCCCACCGGCATAACCCTCATAGGAAGGTAGGGTCATGCACAATGCAAGTACCAACGAGGAAGTAACGGAGGCAAACCACCCCAAGTGGTCACTTCATCATCATGACCTCGATGCAAGCAATAAAAGTCTTATATGACATGCATAAAAAGGGTTTCATAGACAAGGTCAAAGGGCTGCTTGCCTGGTTCACCAGATTTTTGAATTCTTCTGGTCCTTCTCCATGTATTCCGTCCACTTTGCCAACTAACGCCAGAAACAAACACAGTAAGCAACACAACAAGGCAAAAATAAAAGTGCTCTAAAATAGGAGTAGGACTTTTCTAGGATACCTCTGGTCATATGAAAAAATGACCAAAGTGGTTTCATTGGGATTGGATCAGTGGATATTTTTTAACATTTCAATATGACGGATTCGAGGGATTTGTGGATTTGCATGAAGTGTACATAAATATGTTTTTGAAAAATGAGCAAAGGCACCCGTTTAATAAGAGATGATTTTAGAAGCTCTTAGGAGTTGGTTTCACTGGATTTGAAGTTCAAATGATTTTCTGATGAATTTGCAATGTTGGCTATACATGGATAAATGGACCAATATTTGATGTGGCACAGATGGTATTGGGAAAAATGTTCAGAAACTTAGTTTTGCTCTTATAGGTATCTAGGAATTTGAATCATGGGATCTGGATCAAATATGAGCTCTCTGTGATTTTCCAAAGTTCATCACAGAAATAGGAAAAATGGGTTTTTATAAATATTTGTGAATAGAGAGCTTCTGGAAATTGTGCAAATATCACCATCTGATAGAGAATTAATTTATGAAGCTCTAGAAGTTTCAATAATCAAATTTGGAGTCCATTTGAATTATTTGTGAATTTTTGAAGTTTACTGGAAAAAGAAAAAGGAAAAGGGCTCAACCTTATAATGCATGCAGGGTGAGGCTTAGCGCCAGAACGCACTGGGCTGGCCCAGCGGCTCGGCTGCACGCGTGCAGACGGCCACGTCGAAGGCGTCTTCCCTGGAGAGCGCTTTTGCCGCAGAGAAGCGGGGAGTCGCGCGGCCCGCCTCCACTTACGCGAGCAAGCGGTGCGCGGTGGAGGTTTAAACCTGACAGGCCAAGCCTCCTGTCAGGCTGTGAGGCTGACCGCTGGGCCCCACGGCCGTCGTCATCAACCTCCGTCCAGAGGGACCGGCGAGCTCGCCGGCGGTGATTCCGGGCACGACGAGGCGAGCAGGTGGCACCGGCGTGCTCAGCGCCGAAGCGCGTGTCGGGTGGAAGTGGTGGGGGTCGCCGGGGTGGAGTGGTTCGCCGGCGGCGAGGCTTCGGGAGTCGGTGGCTCCGGCCGTTTCCGGCAGCAAAAAGAGTGGGGAAGAGAGGGAAAAGAGTCAGTGGCTCGCTGCGGTTCCAGATCGAGGAAGAGGAGCGGCGGAGGAGGCATGTACCTCGCGAATGCCGACGGACCGAGCTCGGGCTTCTCTGGGGACAAATGGGTGGTGTGGGAGGTAGATTGGGAGTGTGGGGGCGAGAGAGAGGCTCGGGGTTGCCTTACATGGGCTGGCCGAGGTCCACCGTAGGCGCGGCCTACGGGTGTCCGCGTGATCGGCTCTGGTGGCCGTTAGAGAGGGAAAGGAGGGCTCGAGGGTGTTCGTGGGAGTGGTCTAGGGTTCCAGGGAGAGAGATAGGAGGAGTGGGACAAGCTGCAGGCGGGCCACAGGAGCGGCATGAGCATTGGCCGAGCGGGGCGTCGCTCTGGCGCGAGCTGCAGGAGAGAGAGGAAGGTGCGGGAGCAAGTGGGCGGCCTGCTGGCGTGGAGGGGACGTCGAGGGGCATCGACTGGCGCGCGGGGGAGGCTTGAGGTGGTCGGGGGACGCGGCGTCAATGGCCCACATCGCCGGCACCCACGGCTTTTTCTCGCGTCCTCACGTGCCCACTCGTGTCCAGTGGCTGCACAAGGGAGTAAACAATGTGGCAAAGGAATTGGATGCCCTGGGGAGCCACTGAAGGAGCAGTGGGGTTGAGAGAGAGAGAGAAAACTGCTGTCCAGGGAAGAAAAATGGGTCTCTGCCCCCCTTAATCATTGCTACTTGGGCAGCAAAGCATGCAGGAGGTAGAGGAGGAGCAGATGAGGCTGTGGGAAAAAGTTCAGCTCATGGAGATTTGTGGAAACGGCCAAAACATGCATTTTAAGTTTTCGCCAGAAGGTGTTTGAAGGTGGTTTGGTCTATCTAAGTTGCTCAGCTAGATTTGAGACTTAACAGGAGTGAGTGGCATCACAAAATAGCAGTGTCCACCAAATTTGAGACCAAATTGAGAAAGTGGCCAATCCAACTTTTTTAAACCCTGGAAATGGGCAGAAGTAGTTTTGGCTAGAATCTATCATGCTACCTTGTTCTCCTTGATGCACCACTTGGTGTAGTGTCACCATTTGGGGATTACAACATGCTCACAAAAATTGGGGCCAAAAGGAGACAGTTGACAATGTAGAGTTCTTCAAATTTCATTCTGGACAGAAAGGGTTTTGGGGCACTTTGATCAAGATATCCTTCTCTCCAACTTGTGGTATTTGGTCTAGATGCATAATTACACGATTTGAGCATGTGCACCAAGTTTGAGAGCATTTGGATATGTTTGGCAGTGTAGAGTTGCTCAAACTTCAAAATGGGCAGAAATGGTTTTGAGGGGTTTTGATGATGTTTTCTTGATCTTCAAGGCATGAGGCTTTGCAAGATCATCAATTATGTCATATGTGACATGCTAGATTTTTCTTGGAATTAATGAAGAAAATTTCCTTTACAAATATTTCAAAAGCTTGAAAAATCCAGAAAAGGGTTTGAGGGATTTGACCAATATTTTGAACATGACCATGTGTTGAAATTCTTATATATGGAAAATCTATGTCCGCTGAGTTTCCCTGATTTTTCTCAAATATTTTTGAAGCTTTAAAATAATTTTAACCTATTAAAGACCATTTATGGCCTTAAGAAAAAGCATTTAGATGAAATAGAAAAATAACTTTGAAAATAATATTTTTGTGGTTTTTGGGAGTCCTATATCTAATAGGAGTCAAATATAATTTTTGAAAGATTTTTCACACCCCAGATCAAGTACTTGCAGTGCAAATCTTAATTCAGGGGTTTTTGGAAAACTAATTTTTGAAAATACTGTTTGGCCAAAATATTTTTGCAACAAATTATTTTTACGTCCTGTACACATGGCATGATCATTAGGCAAGGTTTTGGATCAAGGAGAAGGAGTATAAGAGTCAGACCACATTTTATCATGTTTATTAGCTTAAGTGTTGTGGCATGAAAATCAGGATGTGACATTCAGCTGCCCCAACACTCCTTCAACAACAGAACCAGGTGACATTTTCCAATTTTATTTAGCTGGGAGCGCCCCTCGGGCAACATCATTCCCAGGCCGCGTGCGTCCATCCCTGTGGCATGTACCCCTTTACATCTTTAGCTTACCTTGCTGGGGGCGCCCCTCGGGCTGCATCATCCCCAAGCTTAGGGATGGCAATGGGGACGATCCCCTATGGGGACACCTAGAACATCCCCGTACCCATCTATTCCCCATCACCCCATCCCCATCCCCGTTTACATGCCTAGGGATGAAATTTTCCCATACCCATGCCTCACCATGGAGCGGGGCCCCATTAGGGTCCCCATCCCCATTAGAGAGAGAGAGGGAGGGAGGGAGAGAGATCACCGTGGAGATGGATGGCTGTAGGAGATGAGGTGATGGTCGTCCGGTTGCTGGTGCCTGGGTCGTGGCTGATGAAGACAACGGGCTTGGAGAAACTGATGTGTTAGCGCTACCCACGAACCTTGAGGCCCGATGTTGGGCTTCTCCTGTTGCTGCCGATCTAGGACGTGTTGACTTCATCATCATGGCGGCAGCTAAGGTGAGGACGATCGGACGAGGTAGGGTTATTGATTTTTTTAGGGTTGACTGCATTATCTCTATATAGACATATACATGGTCCTACATGTCATATCTAAAATGCGGTTCCCCGTTGGGTATCAGGTGTGGGGAATAGGATACCATCCCCATCCCCGTTGTACCCTATGGGGAATAAATAAGTTGAGTAACATCCCCATGGGGAAGATTTTCACCCATCCCCAACTCCTAATGGATGAAATCCCCATGGGTTTGGCGGGTATGCGGCCCCATTGCCATCCCTACCCAAGCTGCTCGGTTCTGGCGCAGTGGCGTGTATCGTTCTTGCATTTAACTAAGCTAGCTCACCTTGCATGCATAATCTATCCATGGTTGTCGCCTACTTGATTGCCGCCCACCATGGGAGCCACGCGCCGATCGTCTTTCTTCACGGCCCTTCGCATAAGAAGGCTAGGCATGGCGTCTGTGCTCGGGCCCGTCCCTGCAACGTTGATAAATCCAACGGCTGAGCTCTGTCTGGTGGGCCGGCCCCGTTCACGTCACCTCCTGGGGTCGTTGGTGCTTGGCCTTCTCACGCGATAACCTCAGGAGATTCGTTCGGCGCAGGTTGTCTAACCATCTTGCAGGACCACCACAGCCATCAAGAATCAAGACCAGGCACAACCTGCCTTGAGGTAGGGCCTCGTGAGTCATGCGCTGGCTCACGAGTGCCAAGACACACCTCGTATAGCCCTGCCGTGCAAGCCACGTGTCAGGGTGGGGCTTTACATGCCCCGGGAGCTCTCCGCAGTAGGGAGTCCCCTCCCACGTACCAGTGAATGCACCATGCTCCGCGCTGGTCGTCGAAGCTGTCGAGGAGCGGCTATGCCCGTGCAAGGGCGGAAGCGCTATGCTCCGCGCTGGTGATAAACAACTTAGGGCGGCCCCACGGCTGGATCAACCTCATGGACCCTTGAGCTCAGTGTCCGGCCTCATCGCAACACCTCCACTCGGGAGAGTCGCGCGAGGGGGGTGGGCACGGGGGCTACGCTCGGGTCACGCCCAAGTGTACGCCACCCAGTCAGGTCCCCCAGACCTGGTCGTCGCACGCCCATCCCGAGCCGAGCCTCGGCGAGGACAAACGTATGAAGGTCGTTTGCACGTCAAGGGGGACTCCTGAGCATCGCGACTCAGGAGCCTAACTGACCACGTAGCCCCTCAGTCCTTGGTCTCGTCCTGGTGATCCGGACGACCAAACGGCGGCTGAGGTATGCGCGGGGTCGGGCCCTTCCGACGTAGAACACTAGACCTGCTCCTGCATCTCCTTTCCATAAAGCTGTTTGCACGTCAAGGGGGACTACTGAGCATCGTGACTCAGGAGCCTAACTAGTCACTTAGCCCCTCACTCCTTGGTCTCATCCTGCTGATCCGGGCGACCCAACGGCGGCTGAGGTATGCACAGGGCCGGGCTCTGCTGATGAAGAACGTAAAGCAAATAGGAAGGAAATCGCAAAATCTCAAAGCAAATATTACAATACATATTGTTCTCACAATACCAAACGCAAGTTTAAACGCCTCCATGAGGCATGGTGCATGTTGCAGGAGTTAAACAAGAAAGGAGCCGCAAGCAAGTCATCCCTGGACACCGCCGGCGCCCGCAAGAGGTGCTCCTTCCTTGATGGCTTCGCCTTCACCTGTACCATCGGCCGGGGGTGTAGGATTAGTAGCACCGCTGGTCGAAGGCGCGGAACTTCTTCAGCAGGGCCTCCAACTGACCCTTCACGGCTGCGGCTGCGGCTGCGGCTGCGCAGTTCTCGTCGTCCACAGGCTCCAGCAGCTCGTCAAGGCGGGTGGCAGGATCGCGAAGATGGAGGTGGCTGATGACGCGCGTCAGCGCAGCTGAAGAAAGGACGCGAGCCTCTTCCTTTGCCATGGGGCCGATGCCGCTCACGACTTCCTCAAGCGCCTCGACCAAGTAGGGAAGCAGCTGGGCAGGGTTGTCCTCGTCGGTGGTCAGCGGCTTCTCCAAGCCCTTCTGATAGAGTGCCTTCAGCGCCACGCGAGACCTCTCCTCGAGGAGCGCGAAGGCCGCGCGGTCCTCGGCCAGAACCTTCGCCTTGATGTCAAGTTCGGCCTTCTCCGCCTTCACCTTCCACTCTAGCTCCTCCAGCCGGCCGCGCTCAGTGGCTTGCGCCTTCGCCGACTGCTCCAGCTCGGCAATGCGACCCTTGATGGCGTCTTCCCAGGCCTTCATGTTCTCCTCCTCCGCCTTGTAGCTACGGGCTTCTTCTGCGCGCTTGTTGCGCAGGTTCTTCAGCTCGGCCTCCAGTGCCCGGCAGCGATCCTAGGCGGCCTCGACGTCCTTCAGCGCCGCCTCGCGAGCAGCTACTGCCTGGGCGGCATCCTGCTTCTCCCCCTCGGAGGTCGCCGTGGCCTGGCTCAGCGCTGCCCGAACGGACACGTGAGAATGAAGCCAGCCAGAGACCAGCTCCAGGCGCCCGGCGACCAGGTGGGGGTCGGCGCCCTGAAGATCTTCTCGCTGCCGGGTCATCTCAGAAAGAGCGCGCTCAGAGACGCCAGGGGAGGCGGAAGGACCTGGAATCAACGGTGCAGCGGGAGGAGGAGGAGAAGGTATCATGACCACAGCCTCGGAGACTGGGGGCTCCTAAGCCTTGGAGACCTCAGCAGCCGAGCCGGACACCGGTGGCTCCGGAGCCAGCGGGGCCACGAGGGCTGACTCCTCTCGAGGACTCTCCCCCAGGCTTCGTGAGGACGACCGAGCCGGAGAAACATGAGCGCCAACGCTGCCCTTCTCCACGAAGGGAGACGCAGCCGGAGCAGGCAGGTTGGTCCCGAGCAGCACCACCGCCTGCTCCTTCCTCTTCTTCGCCGCATGCGTTAGCCTGATCGCATAGCGGAGAAGCGTCAAGGTCAAGCAGCAGAAGCAAGAACGAAACAAGGCAAGAGCACTTACTGGTCAACAGCGGTGTAGTCCACCATCCTCTTGCTAAGCTTGAACCCCGAGAGCCTCCCAGCCTGGGGCGCGGGCGCATGGGCTGCAGGGGCAGAGGAAGGAGCAGCAGATGGACCAGAAGCAGCCCCAGGTGGTGTCAGAACAGCAGCGTCATCTCGGGAAACCAACGCTGACCTGCCCCTCGTCGGGATCACGGGCGGCTCCCCCCTTTGGAGGTCATCGGTCTCGTCGTCATCAGGCATGGTGCGAAGGAGGTCAGCCTTGCACAAGGGGGAGGTCTCCCCCATCCCCTCCGGGGTCGCCTCCGAGTCGCGCTGCTCGTCTTCCTCGTCTTCCTCCTCCTTGCGAGAGTCGTCAGAAGACACTTCCACCAGCGCCGTCGCAGCCGGGACCGCAGGAGGCGCTGGCAGCACGAACCCGCGCCCATCAAAGGTTGGCCTGGCAGCCACGACCTACGCCCCACCCTTGCGGCGGAACAAGGGAACAAAGGCACTCAGCGGGTATTCCTGGTCGTCCCCGACCAGGAGGCGGAGAGCCGCAGCCAGCACTTCGTCGAGCAAGGCTTCCGGACTCAAGCGAAGATTATCTTCTTCGCCCCAAGCCTCCATAAGGGGCGCATACGCGCCTGAAGCGGGGCCACGCGCAGCATCAGGAATTCCCTCAGAAGCATGGCCCCTGTCACCCTCGCTGCCTTCGCTTTGCCAGGCTTCAGGTCAACGTTCATCTTCTCCAGCACCGACGTCGCCCGATCGTCAGTGAGCTTCGCACGAGACCACCCCGCGTCAGACTGGAGCATCTCCATTAGCAGCACCAAGCGTGGGTGGACGCACTTGGCGTCCATCATGACCCACTTGCTCCTGAAGCTTTCGGCCTTCTTCCCAGCCTTCGAGATCGAGTTGGCCTTGCCGGCCGCGATGAAGTTCGCGCACCCGGAGGTACGACCATCGTTGATGCGAAGGAAGAAGATGTGGCGAAGCTTAGCCACGGATGGCATCACGCCGACATACGCCTCGCAGTAGAAGGCGAAGGTCAACAGAAGGAGAACAGAGTTGGGATGAATATGCAGCGCCTGTAGACCGTAATGGCCAAGGACCTCATAGAAGAAGTCGGAGAAGGGGGGAACCAGCCCCGCGACGACGCTGCTCATGAAGAAGGGGAAGAAGGTGCTCCACGCAGGCTCCGGCACGGCAGAGCCAGCCCGGAGCTCGGTGTTCCCCCTCTCGTTGCTCTCTCCCGCCGTCAGTACGCGCGTGATGGCGAGGTTCTTCTCTGAGACATTGGGCGCATCCAGAGCCGGCTCGTACCAGGCGGGCGACGAAGAAACCTTGACCTTCCGGGGCGCCATAGGTCGCTGATTCGGAAGGGGTTGGGAGCAGATCTGGAGATTTCATAAGCGAGGGGCGAGAAAGGGGATCTGGAGCAAGGCGGAAGAAAGCAATGAAGGCAGGCATAGCCCGTGCCATCCTTTTGTCAGACGGGCAGTTGCCGAGGCAGCGTGGGGAAGCGGAGACGCCCACGTCCAATTGATCGACACGCGTAAAGCGGGGCCGCAGGCTGTCGGGGCCCATGGCGCTCCGCACTTGCCCTTTGGCTTCGCCTTGAAGCCAAGTCCAAGCGCGCCTTGGGCCCGGGGGCTACTGTCGGCGTCCTGGGAAAGGGGGTCCCCAGACTTGCCTGCCTGCGACCCATAGCGCGACTCTACCAGCAGCCCAGTACGACCCCTCTTCACCAACAAACACTCAAGACCCTCGCGAGGAGCCAAGCCTCGCGAGGCGGACGACACAAGACCTCCTCGGGAGCGGCCTCACCAGGCTGGCTCACGAGGGGCGGAGAGATGAAGGCAAGGGACACCTCGCGAGGTTCATGTGACGCAAGCCATGACAACTGGAGCCAGGCGGGTGCCAGGAGGGCGCCAGCGCGCGCAGTGTCCTCGTTTCCTCTTTGGTGCTAAAGGGACAAGGGCTGGCGAGGAGTACCGAGGCATCAGGCAAAGGTTTCCATATCGGTGCAACCAGACCAAGACCAGCACGACGGCAGGATGGAGGTCACCGTGGACCCAAGATGGCATCACCACCAGAGCCTTTGGCAGGCGAAGACTACTTTTGTCCGGATAACTTGTACTAGTTGTCCCCCTTCAAACTAGCCATTGTGGCATCCCTTCCCGCTCAATATTTGGGGAGAGGACCAGGGCCTCTATAAATATGACTAGCCACCATAGTAGGAGGCAACTCATCTTGGATAGGATCCACTCCATCCTCACACCCACCAAGCACAAGAACACCTCTCCTCAGGAGGCTGTTCTTCCCCTTGTACTGTTCATCCTCAGCCCGAGAGGCAATCCACCACCACCACACTGGAGTAGGGTATTACACCACATCGGTGGCCTGGACCGGTATAAATCTTGTGTCTCTTGTGTTGCGAATTCGTCGCGCTATGCTTTGAGATCGCTGTGAGGGTGAGGGTGTGATTAGGTAGGGAGAGATCTTCGCGAGCACCCCAGTGTTGGAAGCCGTGACGATCAAGGCCAGCCGGGTGCCAGCGGGCGCAGAGTACCAGTTGCCTTTTTGGTCCTAAAGAGGCAAGCGCAGGCGAGGAGTCCCGAGGCATCAGGCAAAGGTTTCCATATCGGTGCAACGACACCAAGACCAGCAGGACGGCAGGACGGAGGTCACCGCGGAGCCCACGGCGGCGTCACCACCATAGCCTTTGGCAGGCGAAGACCACCTTTTGTCAGGATAGCTTGTACTAGTTGTCTCCCTTCAAACATGGCCGTTGTGGGATCCCTTCTCGCCTAACAATTGGGAAGAGGACCTGGGCCTCTATAAATAGGACTAGCCACCACCATGGGGAGGGACCTCATTTTGGATTGGACTCATTCCACCAAGGCCAACTCACCAGCTCACCGAGCTCTAGAACACCTCTCCTTAGGAGGCTGTTCTTACCTTGTACTGTTCATCCCCAGCCTACAAGGCAATCCACCACACCACACTGGAGTAGGGTATTACACCGCAACGGTGGCCTGAACCAGTATAAAGCCTCGTGTCTCTTGTTCTTTGGGTTCGTCGAGCTAGGCCTTGAGATTGTTGCGAGAGCGAGCTAGGGAGAGAGAGATCTTCGTGCGCAGCCCAGTGTTCGAACCTCAAGGGTTTGCCGGAACACGTAATCCGACAATCTCTTATATGCATGATTACTTATAGCCTTGTATTTCTTCTTCGAAGCTTTGGTTTAGTTAGGCTGACTAGATCGATTATTCTTGCCATGGGAAGAGGTCCTTTGTGATGGGTTCGATCTTACGGTGCTCAATCCCAGTGACAGAAAGGGAAATGACACATATGTATCGTTGCTATTAAGATAACAAGATGGGGATATTCCTAGATGAACAGATCTTGTCTACATCATGTCATCGTTCTTATTGCATTACTCTTTTTCTCCATGAACTTAATACACTAGATGCATGCTGGATAGCGGTCGATGTGTGGAGTAATAGTAGTAGATGCAGGAAGGATGCCTATGTAATGATCATTGCCTGGATATCATCATGATTATTTGAAGTTCTATCAATTTCCCAACCGTAATTTTTTTCCGACTGTATGCTATTTTTCTCGAGAGAAGCCACTTGTGAAATCTACGGCCCTCGGGTCTCTTCTATATCATATTTTCATTTGAGATCTATTTTTTATTTGCTTTTATTTTCAGATCTATTAATCAAAAAACACAAAAATACCTTGCTGCAATTTATTTTTATTTATTTTATCTCGCGGACCCGCAAGATCTATCTATCCATTCTACTACAGTTTTTCCTATCTTTTTACCTGTGAGGGATTGACAACCCCACTTTTATGTCGGGTTGCAAGTATTTGTTCTTTGTGTGGAGGTACCATTTATGTAGTTTTGTGTGGTTCACCTACTGTTTCGATGACCTTGGTCTCATCACTAAGGGAAATACCTACCGTAGCTGTGTTGTATCATTCCTTCCTCTTTGGGGAAATACCGACGTAGTTCAAGCCGCATCAAAAGGAATTTCTGGCGCCGTTGCTGGGGAGACATCATCAACATCTACGAGGTTCCTAATCACAAATCTCATCTCCTTGCAATTTACATTATTTTCCATTTGCCTCTCACAAAAGTTTGCCGTTTTATCCGCCCTTTTTTTGCCTTTTTCTCGTCAGATCTTTTGTTTGCATGTGTTGACATGTGCCTTCTATATGCTTGCATCTTCGCTTGCTAAAAATCTATTGATATGGATCCTCATCCACTTGCTAATCTTTTTTAAAGATCCAATCATGATGAACCAATTTCTAGTGAGTTGAGTGTACTACATTATCTTTATGAAGTTTTGCTTGAGATTCGTGAGTCTGGAAATTGTGATGAAGAAATTTATGAAGTGATTCATGATAGATCCTTGAATGAAAAGCATGATTGCAATGGTTTCAGTATAAATTCTATTAATGTCAATTGTGCTAATAATATGCAAAACTCCAAGCTTGGGGATGCCAATTTTGATATGTCCACTACTTATTGCAATGATCATGATTGTGGTGATTCTTCTTCTGATCTTGAAATTTTATTTAAGCGTCATGATGAATATGTTTACACAAATATTCAAAGTTGGTTTGAAAGAGTGTCAACTCTTGGTAAAAATAACACCACATATTTGGAGAAGATTCAATCTTAAGAAATTATTGATAAAAGTGGGTTTGGAGAGGTCATGACTTTATTTGATGATAATCCCACTATTTTGGAAGAGTGTCAACTTTGGATGCATGTGGATGATGAAGAGAAAATTTTATATGATAGCTATATTGTTGAATTTTATTATGATCTTACATGCAATCATTTTGAGAGAGGGAAATATGGTTATAGAAGATTGCATGTTATTAAATTACCTCTCTTCATGTTGAGATTGCTATTGTTTCTTCCTCCTTCCTTGCATATGCTAGATATTTCTTGTCTTGATAATTCGTTTGCTTATAAAATTCCTATGCATAGGAAGCATGTTAGACTTAAATATTTTTGTCACATGTCTTATGATGCTCTCTTTATGTTACAATTATTATCTTTCATGTGAGCATTAATAAAATCTCAAGCCTATCTTGGTGGCTATAAAGAAAGAGCTTGTTGGGAGGCACCCCAATGAATAAAATCTATTTTTGTCTTTTTATTTCTGTTCTTGAGTGTTTGCACAATTATGATATTGTTATGATTGTGTTTTTTAAGTTTTAATTAGTGTTTCTGACAAAGAAAGCCTTTGGGATCATGTTGGGTGACAGTTGCTTTGATATTGTTGGAAAACATAAACTTTTGCGTGCAGTAAAATAATTTTCAAAAATCACAGACGCGACGCAAAATTCTGAATTTCTTACACAAGTTTGATATACAAATTGCCCACGTAGTCTTAATTTTTCATAATTTTTGGAGTTACAGAAGTATTCGAAGTTTTCAGATTGCTACGGCACTACTAGGAAAAGGCCTGTTAGTGCCGCACCTATTTTGTCCATTAATGGCGCACTATAGGTGCGCCACTATCATCACGCCACTAGTAACAAGTACTAATGGCGCACCCTTGGTGCGCCATTAGTATACTAGATAATAGTGGCGCACCACATAGTGCGCCATTACTATGTCCAACGGTGCGCCATTACTATCGGACTTACTAATGGCGCACCACATATCTGGTGTGCCATTACTAACAATTTTTTTTCAAATTTTTTTAGAATTTCTTTTTTAATTTTTTTTGATTTTTCTTAATCTCGGGTCACTATGGCTTAATCTTGAGTCAATATGCTTAATCTCAAGTCAAATCGCAAAAAGTGGTCAAACTTCCCGGAAGGTCACCCATCCTCACACTACTACAGCCCGAGCACGCTTAACTTCGCAGTTCTATCCAACCCAGCACCACCTCACTTAACAAGCACTTGTTGATATATCTATCATATCAATCCTATTAAACCTTGTTGATGTCTATGACTTTGTTCATGTTCATGAGTGTGATGAAATTTTGAAAAAATATTTCAAACTTCCCGGTCATATTACGTATCATATTTTGAAAAAAAATTCCAAAAAAAAAATTCGAAACCAATTTTTTTTCTGCTACTAGTGGCGCACCTATGAAATGGTGCGCCACTAGTAAGTTTGAAACTTTTTCCATTTTCCCCCCTCTAGATCTTAAAAGCCCCGTATCTTTCGTTCTGTTAGGTTTTTGGGGATTCTGAAAATCTTGAACAATGTTCCCCCGGTTGAATTCAGATGTAACTTTTCAAGTAGATGATTTTTCATATAAAAAACTTTTTAATCCGAGTTCGTATGCAAAAGTTATGCCCATTTTACTAAATTCCAGAGAGATTTTGCAAATAAAGTCAAAATTCATATTTGTAAATTTTCCCAACAACTAGACCACATATCACGTGGGAAACTTATTTTCTTTTATTTCTTTTGACATTTCCATCATTTTCTTTTATGTTTTTTTTAACTGAAAAGGCGGTCCACCGGGGGATGCATTTGGTTATAGTAATGGCGCACCTGTACAAAGTGCGCCATCACTATATGTATGACTTGGTCAAACCTTGGTCAAAGTTAGTAATGGCGCACTTTGTGTAGGTGCGCCATTACTAAGTTTGACATAGTAATGGCGCACCTATGCAAACTGCGCCATTACTAAGTTTGACCAAGGTTTGACCCAGTCATACACATAGTAATGGCGCACTTTGTACAGGTGCGCCATTAATATGTCAACTAGTAATGGCGCACTATCCTCTGGTGCGCCACTGCTAAGAATTTGTTTTATATTTTTTTCAAAACTAGTAATGGCGCACCACACACGAGGTGCGCCATTAGTAATCTGTCCTTAATGGCGCACCTGTATCTGGTGGCGCACCACATACATTGTGCGCAATTAATGTCCATATTAGCTATAGCCCTTTTCCTAGTAGTGCGGACTATACTGTTTTTGACAGATTCTGTTTTTTCTTTGTGTTGTGTGCTTATTTTGATGAATCTATGTACTCTATCGGGGGCTTTGAGCCATAGCAAAATTGGAATACAGTAGATATAATGGAAAAATAAAATATGAATGGGTTTGTAATAGTACTTATAGAAGTGATTTGCTTTGTCATACTAACTGATCTCACGAAGGTTTTGTTGAGTTTTGTGTGATTGAAGTTTTCAAGTTTTGGGTGAGATCACGATGAATGAAGGAATAAGGAGTAAGAAGAGCCTAAGCTTGGGGATTCCCATGGCATCCCAAGCTATTATCTAAAAGAGAAGAAAGCAACTAAAGTTGGGGATGCCCGAGTGGCATCCCCTCTTTCTTCTAACGACCATCGGTATTTTACTTGGAGCTATATATTTACTCGTCACATATCAAGAGTTTTGCTTGGAGCGTCTTGTATGATATGAGTCTTTGCTAGTTTTTATTTTTGTTTTTAGTCAATTATCCTTGCTGGACACACCTATTTGAGAGAGCCAAAATTATGCTATGACTTGTTAGAATTGCTCTCTATGATTCACTTAAATCTTTATGAGCTATGGAATCGCTCTAGTGCTTCACTTATATCTTTTTGAGCACGGTGTGCTTTTGAAGAAATGCTCTCATGCTTCACTTAGATTTATTTGTGAGTTAGTAAATTTTTTAAGAAATTCTCTCATGCTTCACTTAAATTATTTTGAGAGAAGAAAATTTTTATGCTCATGTTCTTTACTTAGATTTGTTTGAACTATCAAAAGAAACATATATAATTAGTCCCATAGTGATAGACATTCAAGAGGGATATAATAGAAACTTTGATGAAGATCATTGGACGAAATAAACTTGATTCCTTGTAATAGTTTTGCGATATGATGATATAATATGTGAGTCATGTTGATGAGTAATTATGCTTTAGTAAGAATATTGGTGTTAAGGTTTGTGATTCCCTATGCAAGCACGAAAGTCAATAGTTATGCAATGAAATTACATCCTACTTGTGGTGCATTATTTGGTGTTAGTTATGCTTAATGCTCGCTTATGAGATTTTTCGTTTCATGGTTGGATGCTTCTCAATCTTTTGCTAGCCTTCATTTGAACTAAGTATGATCACTACTTGTGCATCGAAAATCCATAAACCAGTTTTGCCATATGAGTCCACTATACTTACCTATATGTGGTATTCTTTTGCCATTCTAAGCAAATTTGTATGTACCATCTCTAATTTTCAGAATAAATTTCCTTTTTGTGTGCTCGTACCGCTCATGAAACGGTAAGGGGTGGCTGATATTTTTCTATGCTAGATGTGTTATTCTCAAGATGAGTGTTTATTCACTTGTCATTGCACGGGAGTACGGCAAAGGTATAGGGATGCCCAGTCCCGAAATGAAAAATGAATTTACTTTATGTTTTGAAATAATAAATTCCTTGGAAAGTGTTTGTATGGACGGCACCCGTGGATTCGGTTAGCCATGGAATGTGAAAGTATGGTGGAAAAAGGAATAAACTTTATTTTTTGTTTGGGAACCGCCTATGATATATCTAGCATGGAAAGTATTGGGAACTACTCGATCGTTTTCGTTGACAAGAAAGGCATGCCACCCAAAATGTTTTATCTTTAGCTTTTTAGCTTTGAGCTCTGGCACCTCTACAAATCCCTACTTCCCTCTGCGAAGGGCCTTTCTATTTACTTTATGCAATTTTTTAGTCTCCATCTTCTGTTATAAAGCACCAACTAAGGGGCACTATGATCGTACTTGAGCATTGGGTGTAGGTAATATGCGAGTGTGTTTCATGAATGGATCAATGATTGAGCATAATGGCCTAGGGATAACTTACTTTAGTGTTGATATTTTGAAAGACATGGTTGCTTGTTGATATGCTTGAGTATTGAAATCTTCATGTCAAAACTAGACTATTGCTTTGAATCATATAAAAGTCCAAATGTCCATGCTACAAAGAAAAGAATATGTGATGAACATGATAGGCAGCATTCCACATAGAATTTTTTTTATCATTTACCTATTGGAGGACGAGCAGGAATTAAGCTTGGGGATGCTGATACGTCTCCAACATATCTATAATTTTTTATTGTTTCATGCTGTTATATTATCATTCTTGGATGTTTTACAATCACTTTATAGGAACTTTATATCATTTTTTCAGACTAACCTATTGATATAGTGCCCAGTGCCAGTTGTTGTTTTTTGCTTGTTTTTTACTTCACAGAAAATCAATACCAAACGGAGTCCAAACGCAGCAAAACTTTTTGGAGATTTTTTTGGACCAGAAGACACAATTTGGGCCAAGGAAGTGCCATAGGGGGGCTCCGAGGGGAGCACAACCCACCTGGGCACGCCTACCACAGATCCAATCTAGACCCCATCACGGAGGGGTTCATCATCGTCATTGGTGGCTCTCTGATGATGCATGAGTAGTTCATTGTAGACCTTCGAGTCGTTGTTAGTAGCTAGATGGATTCCTCTCTCTCTCTCTTTTGATTCTCAATACAATGTCTGTTGGAGATCTATTTTTTGTAACTCTTTTTTCGGTGTGTTGTTGGGATCCGATGAACTTTGAGTTTATGATCAGATCTATGTTTTTATCCAAGAAAGTTATTTGAGTCTTTTGATCTCTTATAGGCATGATTAGTTATAGCCTAGTATTTATTCTTCGAATCTTTGGTTTAGGTGGGCAAACAAGATCGATTTTTCTTGCCATGGGAAGAGGTGCTTTGTGATGGGTTCGATCTTACAGTCCTCAATCCCAGTGACAGAAAGGGAAATGACACGTATGTATCATTGCTATTAAGGATAACACGATGGGGTATATTCATACATGAATAGATCTTGTCTACATCACGTCATCATTCTTATTGCATTACTCCGTTTCTCAATGAAATTAATACACTAGATGCATGCTGGATAGCGGTCGATGTGTGGAGTAATAATAGTAGATGCGGGTAGGAGAAGGTCTACTAATCTTCGACGTGATGCCTATGTAATGATCATTGCCTGGATATCGTCATGATTATTTGAAGTTCTATCAATTGCCGAACAGTAATTTGTTACCCACTGTATGCTATTTTTCTCGAGAGAAGCCACTAGTGAAATCTAAGGCCCCCGGGTCTCTTCTTTATCATATTTGCGTTCCAGATCTTTTTTTATTTGCTTTTATTTTCATATATATTAATCCAAAAACACAAAAATACCTTGCTGCAATTTATTTTTATTTATTTTATCTCGCGTTCCCGCGAGATCTATTTATCGAATCTACTACAATTTTTCCTATCTTTTTACCCGTGAGGGATTGACAACCCCTCTTTTACATCGGGTTGCAAGTATTTGTTCTTCGTGTGTAGGTACTGTTTACGTAGTGTTGCGTGGTTCTCCTATGGGTTCGATAAACTTGGTCTCATCACTGAGGGAAATACCTACCGTAGCTATGCTGCATCATCCCTTCCTCTTTGGGGAAATACCGACGTAGTTCAAGCCGCATCAGAGCCCACCTTGGAGGTCTATATAAAGGGGACCACTTAGGGTTGAAGTTTTTCCACGCCCATTCCGATGCCGCGGGACCAGACCTAGCAGCCCGCCGCCCGACGCTCCCCCGCACGTGTGGATACCTTGGAGGCATCGCACTTGTGGTTCTCGGACAAACCGTTCGAGGGATCTGCGAGGAACCGTTAGCGGGAGATCACCATTCATGGGACTTTGCTGTTCGCGGGAAATCGGTTACGCGAGGAGGAGACGCTCCGTGAGATCGACTACATGCGTCAACAACTCTAATTCTGCAGCGGTGAGTGCGCGTCTAGTGGTACACCCGGTCCCGTGATCTATTTCCAACAGCATGATTTGGGTGTGCCGTAGAAATTTTTATTTGCCTCTTGCGTAGATTACCGCATGTTCCAACACTATCACCCTGATCCGAGGCACCGTGGCCTTCCGAGGCTTGGACGTGGTCTGCTTGGGCTGCTTGAGGTATTTCTCAGCGGAACTCTCTCCCTCTCCGCGTGTGTGCTTCGAGCTGTGAGTCGCCCATCCCGTAGCAGTCGGCTACTGAGCTCCCCTGCTTTGCCACTCGGATCATGCAACGCCTTCGGACGGGGTTCCTTGGGGGCCTCGTAGGACGGGGAGGACTCATCTTCCACGTCCACCTTAGAGCTTTCATCCTCATCACTTTCCTTTTTGTTGTTGTCGTCGTTGGACTCTCCGAGTAGTGGCGCTCGGTGTCGCTCACCACATCCTTGGGCGACCGGTCGACCACCGGAATCTCGGAGATCATGTTGTAAAAATCCTGAAGGACAAACACATCACAACACTGGAATCAGGTACACAAGGAATAACACATGGACAATCCGGCTGAGCACTAGATGCGTACCTCTAGGGGCTGTAGGTCCCTGGAGTATGGAGGCACCCTCCTGGCCCCCCTCGGGTTGTCTCGAGGACAAGTGATTGATCGGATCTTAGCCCCCATGTCCTTCTCGGAGAGGTAGTTCGGGTGCACCCGAGTGGGACCACTCGGCCCTTCGTACATCCATATCAGGTGGGCTCTAGCCTGCAGCGGCTGGATCCACCGAGTGAGGAACATCCCCAGCAGACCCAACCCGTTCACGCCGGCATTCACGACACTAAAGAGGGTGATGGCCAAGATACCGACGTCTGCCTTCTCCTCCTTCGCCACTGAAAGGGACTCGGGAGGCCACACCCTCTCTGCCGAGTATGGCGGGAGACCCGACTGGTTGTTCACCTCGGGCACGTCGCTGCAGTAGAACAATGTTCCCTGCCACCCCTTGACGGAGTCTGGAAAACTCATTTTAGGAAAGGCGCTGCCGCCCCAGAGCTCGATGCCCAAGCCCCTGCATATCTGGGTGACTTGGTTCTTCTCACCAGTCGGTGAATCTTTCTTGACGGCCATCGACCGGCAAGTGAAGACGTGCTTGAAGTGCCAACAATGCGGGTGACAACCGAGGAAGTTTTCACAGAGGGAGATGAAAGCTAATAGGTAGATGATGGAATTTGGAGGGAGGTGGTGGAGTTGCACACGGAAATAATCGAGGAATGCCCGGAAGAAAGGGTTGGGAGGCATCGAGAATCCCCTCCCGATGTGGGTGACTACTCGAATGCGCTCGTCCTCCTGCGGCGCCGACTCGACCTCCCCCATGCCCGGAAGGCGCCACCCGTACTGAGGGATGATTCCCTCCACCGCGAACTCTTCCAGCCGCCTGGCCAAGACGCGCGAAGGGATCTAGTCCCCTGCAGTGCCTCCAGCCGCCCTGCCGGAGCTGGAGGAGGTGGTTTTCCCAGCCTTCTCCGCCTTGGCTGTGGATTCTCTCTCCATTGTTGTGAGGGCTCTGAGCGCTCGAGTGGAGAGGAGAAGAGGAGGCACAGGAGCAGAGAGAAGGGGATTTGGCCCACTGGCCTCGGCCTCCAAATCATTTATATCACGAACCAACTCGCAAGGGGTGGCAGGACCCAGATCTTGCACCACGGATCTCCGGATCAATGGCGTGTGCAACGGCGTGTCACATAGAACAAATGCGGCACATGGCGGTTTTTGTGCATGAAAATCGAGGCACCGAGCACCCACTTTCCCCACTAACCCACGTCGTTACCACTTCTACACATCACACACAAATTCAATTCCTAGGATTTTTGGAGCAAATCAATCCGACTGATACCCATGATTCCTTTCCTGAAGGACGTATGTCAGTCTGACTGCCCACCCTCCGCAGGGACCCGTGCACTCGGCCACACTAAACACCCGACTGAAGTCCTCTTTAGGATCGCTATGAGGCGAGCTTGACACCCATCCGTGGGTTTACTTGGCCCTCTCATTAGGCTCCAAGATGCATCACTTGTAAATCTGGACTCATAGACGGCCCTCCCTGGCATTCCCCCGCAATAAGGAGTGGCACCTCTCTGGAGAATCATACCACGCACCTGTCGGATTTCTGGTTTCGGCAAAACCCTTGAGGTTCGAACACTGGGGTGCGCACGAAGATCTCTCGTCCCCCAAGCTCACACCCTCACCGCGATCTCCAAGCTTACCGCGACGAACTCACAGAACAAGAGCCACAAGGTTTATACTGGTTCGGGCCACCGTTGTGGTGTAATACCCTACTCTAGTGTGGTGTGGTGGATTGCCTCTCGGGCTGAGGATGAACAGTTACAAGGGAAGAACAGCCTCCTCGGGAGAGGTGCTCTTGTGCTTGGTGAGCTTGTAAGGTGGCTGGTGGTCTGAATGATCCGTCCCCTGCTAAGGTGGTGGCTAGTCCTATTTATAGAGGCCCTAGTCATCTTCCCAAATATTGAGCGGGAAGGGATCCCACAACGGCCAAATTTGAAGGGAGATAACTAGTACAAGTTATCCTGACTAAAGGTGGTCTTCGCCTGCCAAAGGCTCTGGTGGTGACGCCGTCTTGGGCTCCACCACTACTAGGAAAAGGGCTATAGATAGTATGGACACTAATGGCGCACCAGACATGTGGTGCGCCTCTACTATATAGCAGTGGCGCACCATGTGTTGGTGCGCCATTAGTGTGATAGACACTAATGGCGCACCACGCCCATGGTGCGCCACTACTAACATATTTTTTTTTTCCAAAAATACTAATGGCGCACCAGGGTACAATGCGCCTTACTAGTTTTAACTAGTAATGGCGCACCACTCACCCCGTGCGCACTACTATCATTTTTTGCAAAACTACTAATGGCACCACTGGCGCCATAGTAACCAGGGTTACTAATGGCGCATTTGTAGGTGGTGCGCCATTAGTAACCTGGGACCAGCTAGATATTTTGGACAGCCACCTACACACTCACTTTCCCCACTTCATTCTCTCCACCTCCTCCTCCAAGCTTGTCTCGGCTGCCTCCTCCTCCTCACCTCATTTGCACCATAGATTCATCCAAATTAAGTGGTTAAATTACCTTTTTTTGATAGGTAAGTAAGGGGAAAGCTTTCTTTATGTTGTAGATCTACTTTTTTCTCCCCCCAACAACGTGCACATGCACTTTTTATGGCCTAGCTAGATCTATGTATGTTTGTGGTGTTGCATATATGTTTGTGTTTGCAGGTACCAGTATTTGAAATGCGATAGTTGCCAATATTTTGCCAGAATGTTGATTCATTTCCGTTTCGGCGAGAATTTTGGTACTATGCATTCTTTTTGGTCCTATTTTTAGGCAAAGTCATGCCAAATTTTTTCTTGGTTCTAAAATATCATTTTGCTCTACCCCGCAGGCGACCATGGTCTGCACGATGACCGAAGGCATCGTGAATAGGTTTTTGAGCTCCGCGAAGGCCGAGATGCTTCAAGAGAATGAGACGGAGATAAGATGTCCGTGTCGAAGATGCAAGCTGAGGACCCTTATGTACCCGGATTCCGTACAGGTGCGGGACCACCTGCTCTTGCGTGGTTTCATGGAT
The DNA here is from genome assembly GCF_018294505.1 of Triticum aestivum. Classification (NCBI taxonomy): domain Eukaryota; kingdom Viridiplantae; phylum Streptophyta; class Magnoliopsida; order Poales; family Poaceae; genus Triticum; species Triticum aestivum. The sequence continues at coordinate 216,282,248 of NC_057802.1, read as the reverse complement.
GGCTATCGGTGGCAAGGTGATGAAGATGATTATGAATTCGTCCATGGCGGGCGGGCAAGAAATGCGGAAGGGCAGCAAGACAACCACGGCGAGGGCGGGCGAGAAGACGAAGAATCTCCAGGACATGATCACGAAGTAGATGCAGTACACAATCATCATGTAGAAGATGCCGGACATGATGATGAGGAAGATGCCGGAGCAGACGAAGGGCATGATCATGAAGATGAAGATGCCGGAGCAGACGACGATGGACCATCGATGGGCTGGGTGCAGGACCCTCATATTCAAGAGCTGCTTCTCAAGCAGACGGATAACGCAAGAGCTGCCGCCCGAGAGAAAGCCAAGCTGGATCAACTGGAGATAGATGCCGTTACTCCATTGTATGAAGGATGCAGGCCCGAGGATACCTGCTTGAAAGTAACGCTCATGGCTCTGGAGATGAAGGTAAAACACAAAATGACCGACGCATGCTTCGACGAGAACATGTCATTCTGGCACGAACGTCTTCCCAAGGGGAACAAGTGCCCGACCAGTTTCGAGGAGGCGAAGAAAATCGTGTGTCCTCTGGATTTACCGCACGTGAAATACCATGTGTGCATGAACAATTGCATCATTTATCGGGACGAGCACGCGGAGTCTACCATATGTCCGGTGTGCGGCGTCACTCGATACAAGAAGAGGAAGAAAGCTCCTCGAAAAGTGGTGTGGTACTTTCCGATCACTCCTCGTCTGCAGCGGTATTTCGCGGACCCTAAGGTAGCAAAGCTCCTGCGTTGGCACGCGGATAGGGAGGAGAAGAAGCGAGAAGATGACGCAAATGATCCGGAGATAAATAAAAAAGACAAGATGCTGAGTCACCCTAAGGATGGGAGCCAGTGGCAAGCGTTGAACTTCGAACACCCAGAATTTGGGAACGATCCAAGGAACATCGTGCTGGGCGCGAGCACCGATGGAGTCAATCCGTTTGGCAGCCAGAGAAGCACACATAGCACCTGGCCTGTGTTTGTGTGGATGTACAACCTTCCCCCTGGTTGTGCATGAAGAGGAAGTACATTCACATGAGTATGCTAATTGAAGGGCCGAAACAACCAGGGAACGACATCAATCTGTATCTGGGGCTGCTGAAAGAGGAGCTAGACACGCTGTGGAAAACGCCAGCCAATACGTGGGACGCCGCAGAGAAAGAATATTTCCCTATGAGAGCCGCACTGCTCACGACGGTGCAGGACTATCTCGGTTACGGATATGTCGCGGGGCAGGTGGTCCACGGATTTTCTGGATGCGTCAGGTGCATGGATGACACAACGTATCGCCAGCTAGATAGAGATCCCGGGTCTTCGAAAACCGTGTTCATGGGACATCGAAGGTGGCTTCGCGACGATGACTAATGGAGGAAACGCAAGGATCTGTTCGATGGTGAAACCGAACCCCGAAGACGCCCGCGTACGAGGAGCGGCGAGGAAATAGACGAGCTGTTGAAAAATTGGAAAGATTGCCCACTGCCGGGAAAGAAGCAAAAGGCGCCAGAGCCGGGAAAGAAGCGAAAGGCGCCAGAGCCGCTACTGAAGGTATGGAAAACGAGGTCTGTTTTCTGGGACTTGCCGTACTGGAAGATCCACCGTGTGCCTCACAGCCTTGATGTCATGCATATCACGAAGAACGTGTGCGAGAGTCTGCTTGGTACCCTGCTCAACATGCCAGAGAGGACCAAAGATGGGCCAAAAGCAAGGGCAGACTTGAAATCAATGGGCATCAGGGAGGAGCTTCACGCTAATGATGATGATGATGAGGCGAAGCAGGACACGGAAAGTCGTCGCAAAGGCAAAAAGGCCAAGAAGACCGGAAATGACTTCCCTCCCGCGTGCTTCACTCTAAGTCAGGAGGAGATCGATCAGTTTTTCACCTGCCTCGTAGGAGTAAAACTTCCTTACGGTTACGCGGGGAAGATAAGCAGATACCTAGACTCAGCGAAGCAGAAGTTCAGCGGGATGAAGTCTCACGACTGTCACGTGCTGATGACGCAGATACTTCCAGTTGCAATCCGTGGGATCATGGACGCGCACGTCCGTGAAACGCTATTTGGCCTATGTAACTTTTTCGACGTCATCTCTCGGAAGTCGGTTGGCGTGAGGAAACTCAGAAGGCTACAGGAAGAGATCGTGGTGATACTATGCGAGCTTGAGATGTACTTCCCGCCCGCATTCTTCGACGTTATGGTTCATCTGCTGGTCCATATCGTGGAGCATATCATCCAACTCGGGCCGACGTTCCTGCACAGCATGATGCCGTTCGAAAGGATGAATGGTGTCATCAAAGGATACGTTCGCAACATGTCACGTCCAGAGGGAAGCATAGCCAGGGGCTTTCTGACCGAAGAGTGCATCTCCTACTGCACGAATTATCTAGGCATCGAGAACCCCGTTGGTCTGCCCGTCAACAGGCACCTCGGCAGGCTCGCTGGATGGGGTCACCGTGAGGGTCGCCGCGAAATGCATGTCGACTTCGAGGGTCGACTCAACAACTTTGAAAGAGCAAACCTAGTCGCGCTACAACACATAGACGTGGTCGATCCTTGGGTGGTAGAGCACAAAACCTTTATTGAGAAGACGTACAATGACCGAGGCCAACAGAGGACGGACGGAGATATAATCAAAGAGCACAACTCATGTTTCACGCGTTGGTTCAAGAAGAAGCTTCTGTCGTACCCTTTACATGAGGATTCTTCCACGGAAGAACAACTCATATTCGCCTTGTCACAGGGCGCCAAGCACAACCTGATGACGTATGAGGCGTACGATATCAATGGCTACACATTCTACACAGAGGGAAAGGACATGAAGAGCGATGGTTATCAGAACTCCGGGGTAACGATGGAATCCTACACCGGTAACGACAAGGACAGATACTACGGAAGGATCGAGGAGATCTGGGAGCTGAGCTACGCTGGAGAGAAGGTCCCGATGTTCCGTGTCAGATGGGCCAAGAGCGTCCTAAAAGAAGACCGGTATTTCACCACCATGGTTATACCCGAAGCCAAATCCAAGACCGCGGGCGCAAACGTCACCGCAAAAAATGAGCCATGGGTACTGGCTTCCCAAGTGGACCAATGCTTCTTCATTACCGACCCGTCAAAGCCCAGTCGTGTTGTCGTGAGGAGAGGCAAAAGGAAGATCATCGGAATGGATGGAGTCGCCAATGAGCAAGACTTCGACAAGTACGGCGACCCGAAGATGGAACATGACGACGACGATGAAGTACCAACATACACCACAAGAAGAAGCAGGACCACCCTACCTAAAAGACGTCCGTTCAAGAGAAGAACTCCATTTACGAAAAATAAGGGCAAGAAGATTGTGAACAGATAGCTAGCTAAGATCGATTGTATTTAAATTGTAGCCTTCATTTATCGATTGTATTTCGACATATTTAAATGATATTTCTTCTGTTCTAGTGTCCTCATGAATATTTATTTATGTTTATTATGGTATTGAATTTCTAACTCACATCTCGAATTGAATTTGTTAATATTGAATATTCATGAGGACACTCAATCTCGATTCCCCTCCATCTCGATCGCTATCCCCCCTCGCCGGATCCCCTCGCCGCCGAGCATCCCTCGCACCCTCCCCCGCTCCACCGCCGCCGACGACCACCCGCACCCTCCCCCGCTCCACCGCTGCCGCCAACCCCCCGCACCCTCCCCTGTCTCCTTGCTCGGTTCCCCCGAACAGAATCGGCCGAGCGCACCACCCACCCCCTCCCTCCCCCCCGAGCGAGACCTAGGGTTCAAGACGCCGCTGCCGGCCCTCCGCTAGGCAACAAAAAATCCTAAAAAAATACTAATGGCGCACCGCTAGGGGATGCGCCATTGCTATCCAAAAAAAAGATTACTAATGGCGCACCTCTAGGGGGTGCGCCATTGCTATCCAATTTTTTTTACTAATGGCGCACCGCTAGGGGGTGCGCCATTTCTAACCCTCCCCCCACTAAAATCCCCAATCCCCTTTCCCCCAATCGATCACATCTCTCTCAGCCCCCCCACGCACTGCGCCGCCGCCGCCGCCGCCCCGACCCACTACGCCGCCGCCGCCGCTGCCCCGACCCACTGCGCCGTAGCCGCCCACGCGCCCCCGCCGCCTCCCTCTCCCCATCCTCCCCTACCTCCCCCTCCGACCCCACCCCGACGCGTCTCCGTCTCCACGCCGTCGAGCACCGAAGCAGGCCCCGACCCACCTTGACGAACCGGACCTCCGCCACGCCACCTCCTCCCTCCCTCCGCCTCGCCCCCTCCGCCGCGCGGATCCCTCGCCGCAGGCCGCTCCCCCCAATCCAGGCCGCCGCCCGGACTCAAGTCTGCAGCCTCTCCTCCTCAAGAAGAAGAAGTGGTACGAATCCATCTTCCCCTTCTCTTCTTCCCTTTCTAGTTTTCTTCTTCGTCTCCCGCATCTCATGCGTGCGTGTGTGCAGTTTGTGCAGGCAGATTGTGCCCATCTAATCTGGTTGTGTTGGGTGAAGAAACGGGGCCGTGGATTAGCTACTGCGGATTCCATTTTTTTGGATTTGGTTCCCCTATTGCCAAGGTGACCTCTTCTCTCGCCTCTCTCCCCTTCTGATCAAGTTTTTATCAGAGAGTATGGGACAAGAATCACGTATTTTCATCAGAAGAAAGGAACACTGCTTGTATTTTTGTAGGCATGTAGATCTGTCAAATAAAAAGTGGAGTTACTGAATCAATTGTACAGTTTGTACTGTTGACATATTTACTGCAATACCCATGCTTCATCTGCAGCAGCTGAACGTATGTGAGCAGATATGTTCTAACTATGCATGATAGAAGCAAAATCTGCACGAACTCGCAGCTGACACAATCTCTCAAATAGAGAAATTTTGTGGATTAACTGGCCATCTCCCTGACAGTACCTACAGAAAGTGCACACCAGCTCCACCATAACTCGCTGGTCTCAATCTGCTCTCACCCTCCAGACCTGTTGCTCAATTAGAAAGACCGATTTAACTTTATTCTATGCATCCCAAGAAGATAAGTATCTGTTAAGATTTGTACCTGTTGTAACCCCCATAACCTAACACCTATAGAAACAAAAAACAAATAAATTAGCTGTGGAAGTATTGAAATTTGGTACAAACTACACATAAATCTTTTTCTTTTGAGGTTAAGGGCTTGTTCCATAATTCCATTGTGTGCACGGGTTATTGGGATAGAGCTTTACCTGACCTTTTATGGGCTGATCAGTAGAGGCCTATAAGCAACTGTTCATTCAATTCTTGCCTTGGAGGCTTCTAGAGTGTAGTGCATCTTGTATGTTTTTGAGTATTAGCTGTTAGGAATGCCCATCACGCGGGAGGAAGAACCATGCTACCATCTAATCTGTTGTCATAAAAATTGTAGTGGATATCCTGCTCTAGGTTGTTACATGCAAGTACTTGCTTGCCAAAGAAGTTGTATAAAATGGTACAGAATTAGCTTTTATCTGATTACTGAACATCGCATGTAAAATGATCAAACCATTTCGCTACTGTTAAAGAGAGACTCTCTAGGTTGATCAAACCATCCCTGAAAGTCTGTCTGTGTTGTCTGGTTGAATTGTGTGGTGAATGAGACTGCTATTGGTTGGTGGTCACTAGTTGTTATTGTTGTTGTGGTTATGTTTGTAGCAGCAGAGAAGTAATAGCAGAGGAGAGGAGCATATTGATGCATGTGCTGGTTGGTCATTTTTTTTATATGATGATGAGGAGGAGTGTCTTATTTGGCATGACTAGTAATTAACTGGTAGTAACTGGTAGTGTGATACCCATCATGCAAACATGCTTTAGGCAGGCTTGGTAGATTTGTCAAGGCTTGTGCTGCAGTGGGATGCATATGCAGTGACTTGCATGGGCATGGGCATGGGCTGATAAAGCAGCAAAGGCAAGCAGTAGCAGTAGCAGTAGATGCCAACTTTTGATATGCATGCATGCATTCTTTGCTTGTTTATATTCATTCTTGTAAACTGAACATGCTCATCTATCTATCTATCTACTTTAGTATGTATGTATGCATTGCATTTTTATTTCCTTTGGAAACTAAAGTTAATGTGAAAGGAAGAGAGAAAAAGAAAGGGAGGAAGACAGATGCTTCAGTCAGTCTAAGCCCAGCTTAATTTGAGTGACAATCACCTGCCTGGCTGGCTGGCATGTTGATCCATCAATTGATCACATTGAGAAAGACTTGTAAAGATGATGATCATCTTTTACAGAAAACAATTTCTGTAAACACATTAGTAACTGTGCTAGTTTGCTGGGTTTTGTCTCCGACCATCGTGTCGTGATCATTTTGCAGGTACCCCGAGAGGCCCTTGAGTTTGCTGGAATGTCGATTAACTTCCGTTCCGGCAAATTCGGGTACTCCATATGTCCTATTTTCAGCAAAGGTCATGCTGAAATTTTCCGTGAATTTTAACAGGACTTTGCTAAAAATAGGACATATGGGGTACTTGCGACTAATGCATGGGCCGGGGTATCTTAGTACTTAAATTAAGTAGGATCAACTGCCTCTTGTGTTATACATTTAGAAGTGTGATATGTTTACTATCTCTTGGTGTATTAGAATTCTCCTTCCCTTTTCTTGATAGGGTATATTATTAGAAGATACCCATATATATCAGTCAACCTAGGGTGCGTCGGCATCGATAAACCCTAAATGATGAAAACTTAACTTAGCATTTAGGGTGCCTCAGCGTCGACAAACCCTAAATTATAAAACCTTGGCTTTTAGGATGCCTCGGTGTCGACAAACCCTAAATGATGAGACCATGATCTTGTTCCTTGACAATAACCAACTTTTTATCAAACTTTTTTCCTATTTAGAGCGAAACATGGCCCACAACGATGAGGCCGGCGGTTCGGGCGGCAAGGCATTCTGGGAGCTATCGCAGGATATGGAGGAAGAACCTCACCGCTCTGAGGACGCTGCGGAAGACACCGATCCTGACTACACAACCCCTAGTGGTGTCGGGGATGACACCACTGATGGTGCCGCCGAGGATGCCACCACTGATGATGGCAGCGCACGCACAGATGGCAGCCAACCGAAGAGGCAACGGAAGGACCGGCGCCCGAAAGTGCTCGGCACCGTCAAGGAGGAATTTACTAAAGTGAACTGCGACGGGCATCCAACGACGCCCAAAGAATTAGTCAAGGGGTACTCGGTTCAGCTCGGGTGCATTCTCCAGAGCACCGTCTCGATCAACACCGCGAACCTAAGGCATAAGGACCGAGGGAATTTGCGCAACCTCCTCTTCACGAAGCTGCACAAACAATACAAGTTCCCCGCTGACTTTGCAAACACACGCCTCTCAGGGAATAAAGTGAACAGTGCCGCCCTCACGAAGATGAGCACGGCCCTGTCTACTTGCAGAAGTGCAGTGAAGAGAATGATTGACAAAGGAGATAGTTATGAGAAGATCAAGGCAAAAAATCCTTCGATCAGCGAAGATGACTACAAGGAGTTCAAGATCAAGTGCGAGAGCAGCGCAACCATGGAATCAAGTCAGTGGGGGAAAGAAATGCGAGACTTGAACTTAGGGGTCCACCAACTCGGTCCCGGCGATTAGAGAGTGGCGGAGCCTATATGGGACAAGGAGGACGCGGAGCGTGCCGAGCAAGGCCTACCGCCCCGCTTCGAGAAATACCGTGACAAGCAGACCAGGAACTATGTCAGGGCCCGGTACAAGGAGGACCCGGTAACAAAGGAGCTTACCACGGATCCGAAGACCAGGGCGCTTGAGCGTGTTCTGGTAAGGAATACACCCCCGCGTAATTTGCTCCGTATGGTTGCATTCTAATTAATGAAGCCAAATTTCTAAATGGTTCACATTCCTTCCGCAGGAGACTGAAAGCAGTAGCGCGGGGTCGTCTCAGAGCTCCCCTTGGGACAACACTCTAAATAGGGCGTTGAACGTAATGAAAAACAAGGATAAGTTCACTAAGCCGTCGTCAGCTGGTCGTGTGGCTGGCAAAGGCTTGTCCATGAAATGGTCGTCATACTATAACGCTGGTGGGCGAAAGGAGAGAAAGACCAGCTCGGAAAGCCAGTCGCGCGAGGTTCAAGAACTCAAGGCACAAGTGGCGCGGATTCTGGAGATGGTCCAAGAGCAAGTGCAACAACAACTAGGAACGACGCTCACCGCCATTGTGCCTACCTTGATTCAGGGGCTGCATATGTGGATTGCGGGCGGCCAATAGGGGCCGCCCCCGGTTCCCAGCTTCACGGGCAGCAACTCGCACAACGCGCAAGCGGTGCCATTGGTGTCTCCGGCGGAGGCGGTATTGGTATCTCCGGCGCCGACATGGGCATTGGAGCTTAATGCACCCGGGTGTACGCTGGCCGGCACCTCGGCAGCAAGCGGCCCCTCCGTCAGTTGCATGCCCGCCGTTGGCAGTGCCTCGACATTAGCCGAGCTCGACGCCATCACGGTAACTAATGAAGCCTCTCGGCCGATGACTTCATCTCCTTCCCTTTGACTGGGCATCCCTGACACCCTACATGTTTTCGCAGGGCGCCGCCGATGTTCCGTGCACTCTCCTGCACTTCCTGAATGGCGAGTTGGTCGATGTCGCCAAGGGCAGAATCATTCAACCGGGCAGCCGCGTGCTCCACGGTAATCAGATGCCACCCACCATCTATAGGGTTCAACTGGTTCGGGTGCTGCCCGGCTTTGACGACATATTACCTCCGTATCGACCCCATGGGGCCGACAAAGATGATGTGATGACCCTCAGCGCCTGCATAAGCTGGCCCATGCTTTGGCCAAAGAGCCAGATTCGTTTGGGGGCGGGGGACACCACCCCACAGACAACACCACCAGTCGTGCCGGCGCCAAGCCATGGCAAGACCCCTGCAACGCTACCGGACATGCCGGACATGCATATGGCACAGGATCCGGACATGCATATGGCACAGGATCCGGACAACGATGACGACGATGACGGTACATTTACCAACGTCGGTAAGTACTTCAACGAACATGGGTACGGTGACGAATTCTTGGGGCCTCCTTCTCAAGAACCCAACCCTGCAAAAGACGATCTAGCTGGTACCGCGGAGAAACCCAATTGCAACAGGCGTTGTCTGGCGTTCAGTTCTCAGGAGATGCCTCCAGCTGCTGCCTTCACCGAGCCTCAGATAGCCGAGGTGCGAAATATTATCAGCCCCAACACACTCAAGAAGGCGGTCTGTGAGCAGAACTCGATCCCATTACAGCAGAAGAAGAAGGGACGGAAAAGAAAGAGTAACAAGGGTGCGAGCCAGCCGGCACCGAGTACTATCCGTGCTCAGGACGGACCACCTTCACCTAATTATATCTCGAGGAGGGTGCATGTGGCGGGTAGGCCGATGCTACCGACTAATCTGCTCAATGCTGCAACCGGTGCTATACGGAGTCTGCATGACAGTGTTCTTTCTTTGGAGAAGCGGCGTCTCTCCGAGAATGATGTGGCATACCTGGTTTTCGTCACCAAGGTGCCAGAGGGCAAGGGCTTTGTCGATAGCGCCATCGGGGGTACGATCTTCCTGCGGTTTGATGACATCTTCGCTATGTTTAACCTTCATCCACTGCACTACACCTTCGTTCGGCTATTTTCGCTGAGTATGGAGATGCGGATCATTAGAGACAAGACCCGGACATCGTGAAAGTCCACCCCTTCTACCTGCGTGCCAAGATCTTGGGGAGCCCTAGGGGACCGGCAAGTCGCGAGTTCATACCTCGAAGGCGTCATTCTGGCAAACCCAAATAAGGATAACTTCCTCATGCCTTACTTTCCCGAGTAAGTCATCCCCTCACCGCCCCGTAACATATTATTTCTTACATTTCGATCGTTCTTTTTTTCTAACATTCCGTGTTTTGTGCAGTGACACACATTGCACACTCATCCTCTTAAGCCCGAAATATTGCATGGCCACGTATTTTGACCCGGACCGTCAGTCAAAGAAAGACTACACAAATATCAAGAAAGTTCTTGATGATGCTCTTCCCGGCTACCCCTGGAGGCACCTTCAGCAGGCCAATTCGTAGGTACGGCAAGCACGTGTTCACCCACAATACGAAGTTCCCCTGCGTCAAGAAGCCGCCTGGCGGTCAGAAGGATGCCTACTACGCCCTCCATCACATGCGGGCGATCGTACGGGGCCATAATCACCTTCTGCTACCAAATAATCTCAAAGATTGGGCCACACGCTTGTCGGCAATCCAGGACGCGGACATCAGACAAGAATTCTTTCGCATCCAGTCGGAGTTTGCGGAAATCATCCATCAAGATGTCCTTCGTACCTCGGGGCAGTTCTACCTCAGATATCAACCGTCCAACAGTGAGATAGAAACAACGCTACAAATGCAGGCTGACAACGCCCGCGATTTCATGACCATCACGAAAGACGGCGGCTTCATCCACGCTCCGGTCCCTGAGTCGAGTCGAAAGTAGTGATGCTATGTAGTTCTGAAATGTCGATTGGCTCATGTTGTAATATTAAACTTTAATGAACTTGTATGTCTCTTTGGTTTGGACAGTCGTTCAACTTATATGTAATCGATGCTATTTATTAGTAGGACCATGAATCGTGCTATTAATGTGTTGCTTTTCTCTTCCGATCCTTTTGTTGCATACTTATATATTGCTTATGTATTGTCTGTGAATTGCTACTAACGTTTTGTTTGGCTAGTGCATATAGAGATGCCGTCGTATGTCGTGTACAAGGGTAAGGTTCCCGGAGTCTACAACGACTGGGAGGAGTGTCGGAGACAGGTTCACCGTTTCAGCGGTAACAGTTACAAAGGGTACACCACTAGGGCGGAGGCGGAAGCTAGATACGCGCGCTATCTAGCGGGAGAGAGGAGGGAGCGTTGGAGGAACCGGATGAAGACCAGTTTCATCGCGATTATGCTCATCGTGATGACCGCAGCTCTCTTCTATGTGATGGTAGTTTAGATGATCGATATCGACTTGTAATGTGAAGACAAACTCGCTACTCGCGGTCTCGAGACTTGTAATGTTCTAACTTTGTTCGGTATTTTAAATTCGGAGACTAATATGATGAATTGTATTCGGAGACTAATCTTCTATTGTATTCGATAAATCTGCTGTTTATATGTTGTGCTCTCTATATTCTGTGTAGTAATATGTTTTGTAACCTGTGCAAATATCAGAAAAGAAAAAAATAATCCCTAATATTCATACTAGTGGCGCACCACCAAGCACTTTAGTGGCGCACTGCAAAATGCACACTAGTGGCCCATCATCAACAAGTGCGCCATTAGTAAGCCAGAGCACATGGGTAAATATGGCCCCCTGGGAGGCATACTAATGGTGCACCGTATGATATACTAATGGCGCACTCCCTGGTGCGCCATTAGTATTAATTACTAATGGCGTGATGCTAGTGGCGCACCAGTAGTGCGCCATTAGTAGCCAAAACAGGTGCGCCACTAGCAGGCCTTTTCCTAGTAGTGCACGGTGACCTCCGTCCTGCCATCCTGCTGGTCTTGGTCTCGTTGCACCGATATGGAATCCTATGTCTGATGCCTCGAGACACCTCGCCTGCGCTTGCCTCTTTAGCACCGAAGAGGAAACCAGGACACTGCGCGCGCTGGCGCCAGCCTGGCGCCCGCCTGGCATGGCTTACGTCACGGGAACCTCGCGAGGTGCCCCTGGCCTTGATCCCTCCGCCCCTCGCGAGCCAGCCTGGTTAGGCCGCCCCCGAGGAGGTCTTGCGTCGTCCTCCTCGCGAGAGTCTTGAGTGTTTGCTAGTGAAGATGGCCCGTACAGGGCCGCGGGGTGGAGCCACGCCATGGGCCGCAGGAAGGCAAGTCTGGGGACCCCCGTTCCCAGGACGCCGACTGTATCCCCCGGGCCCAAGGCACGCTCGGACATGGCTTCGAGGCGAAGCCAAGGGGCAAGTGCAGAGCGCCACAGGCCCCAACAGCCTGCGGCCTCGCTTGACGCGTGGCAATTGATTGGACGTGGGCGTCTCCGCTTCCCCACGCTGCCACGGCAACATCCCGATTTGACGAGTCCCTGCTGCATGCAGAGAAAAATCATCATTACCTGTGATCGTGGGGATCGCCGGTTGGCCTTCTCCCGCTATAAATGAGGAAGGGGGGGCGGAGCCCTAGTCGCTCATCTCTTCCTGCTCTGCTCGCTTCTTCTTCCTTGCTTCATCGCTAGTAGGGACACCCATGGCTCAGATACGGAGGTTCTCGGCCGCGAAGAACGGGAAAACCCCCCGCGACGAGCCCCGGCCCACAGCCGTGACGCAGTCGTGAGACTGGCGGTGTCAAGGCCATGGTGCGAGCGGCCACATCCCGGGTATCCGCTGCCTCTGTACGCCCAAGCCGAGGGCTCTGGAGGAAGAGGCGGTGAGCGACGCCGCCCACGCCATGGCCGGGGTCGTCGCGCCGCGATGACGCCTGCCGTTGTCCAGGGGCCCATGCCACGAATTCCTCGCCATCCGCAGTCGAATTCCTGATATGGGCGGCGATGCCCCCACGCACTTGGATTCGCTTTCCGCAGTTCTTCTCCGCCGAGATGCCACCGAGGGGCCCGCTAGAGCTTTGGCTGCAGCACGCCGACTGCGACGCCCCGGCGACCAGAGCGCAGGTTGAGGCCGTCTCCCCAAGCAAGATCTTCATGACCCGCGGCTGGGGCGAGGTTGCTCGAGTTTGCCGTGCAGAAGGAGCCCTCGCCATCCATTTTGAGTACAATGGCGCCTCCACCATGTTATTCAAGGTCTTCAATGAGGAAGGCCGCCACCTGGAGTGCTATCCAGGAGGGGGTCGTCGGGGTGGCGTAGCTTCCGTCGGCGTGCCTGCTGCTGGCTTCGCTAGCAGCTCCTCCAGCAGCAGTGGTGGCGCTTGAGAGTCCGGTGATTCTCCTGAGCCCTACGAGACCCCGGAGACGAGCGACGATAGCTACGTGCCCCCGAGCTCTCGCCGCGCCCGGAGCAAGACCGGAGTGCCTGGCCGCCGCCGTCGCTGATCTGGATGGGGTTGGCACCGGCCTCCGGTGGCCCACTATTGATGATGGTCTTGGCCATGTCGGCGCGTGTAGATAGGGCTCCTAGAAACTCCCTTCTTTTGTTCCCTGCGAGGAATCAAGACGGATCCTGCGGGGGCGTGTAAAGGGTCTGTAATGTCTTTCGTCGATGTTATCCTTATTATGAAAATTTTGTGGACGCATGTCTTGCTTCGGCTCGGTCTCCCGTTTCCATCCCGATGACAGCTTGGCGCTCTACGCCCACAGGTCCCGGTCCCCAGGCAGGCTCCAGCCGTCGCAGGTATGCCAGGTCACGATGCCGTGGTCAAGGCCAGGAGGTGAGCGGCCCGAGGTCCAGTAAGAGCTCTTGAGGTGCGATGCTCAAGAGGTCCCCTTTAGCGCACAAGCAGACACCGAGTGGTAGGAAAGGGAGGCGACGATGCCGCAACAGGACTGTGACAAGTGAGAATCCTATGCCGTAACGCTTGGTCGACCCGAGCGCGAGACTTATCTTTGCAGCCGGGAGCCGGTTCCTTGCGCGCCGCCAGACTTGCGTGTTGGTAGCTGTTGTGTAGCCAGGTTAGGCCCTTGCAAGCCTCCCCCTCTTCTCCACGCTCTTCTCCATGCTCTACATCCTCAGTTCCTGGCCCTTGAGCGAGCTCAGCCGCCACTGGTATGCCAGGTCACGATGCCGTTGTCAAGGCCAGGGGGTGAGGGCTGGAGAGCCAGTAAGAGCTCTTGAGTTGCAATGCTCAGGAGCTCCCCTTTTAACGCGCAAGCGAATTACATGGGAGAATAGGGAGCCCACGGTGCCGCCTTTTGTTGTCCTCAGGATGTTCCTGCAGGTTAGCGCGACACGAGACACTGATTGCCACTACGATTGCTGGTCCGCCGCTGGTCGCTCCACAAGAAGATGAAGGCACTGAGGGCCTGGTGAGGTGACGTGCGCGGGGCGGGCCGCGAGTCAGAGCTCGACCGCTCAGATTTGTTAGCGTCGTAGGGACGGACCCGAGCACAAGCACCGTGCCAGTGTGGGTAGCTCCTGTTGCGGAATGAGCATGAGGCAGATCGGCGACGCGGGCGGTTATGATGGGTGATAGTCAGGCAGGCGATAACCATAGATACACTATGCATGGAAAGCGAACTAGCTTAGGTAAATGCAAGAATGATACATGCCACTGGGACGAACCCGAGCGGCCTGGGGATGATGCAGCCCGAGGGGCGCCCCCAGCAGAGTAGGCTAAAGATGCAAAAGTATACATGCTGCAGGGACAGGCCCGTGCGACCTGGGAATAATGCAGCCCGAGGGGCGCTCCCAGCTAAATAAACTTGGAAAATGTCACCTGGTTCCATTGTCAAAGGGATGTTGGGGCAGCTGAAGATGCGTGGCGAAGGGGTTGCTCCTCATGAGCCACCGGGCCCTGAGCCTCGGGAGGCTCTGGGGGTCCAGGCGGTTCCTCAAGGACCGTCTCCACCTCCGCCAGGACTGCGTCGTGCCTGGTCTCCTGGGCCGCCAGGACGCTCCGCAGGTTGCGCTGGTAGGAGGCCGCCATGCTCGGCAGGCCGAATGGCATGCGAACATAGCTGTGGGGTGGGCCCTCGCAATGTCCCACGCGCGAAGGCCAGAATAGCTCCTGAGATGCGGCCCTGTTGAGCTCTGGGATGTCGATGCAGACGCGCAGCCCGCCATCCTCGCCTGGATGGGGAGCTGCGCCAGGTGGGCGGCGGTCGCCCCACATGGCTCTTTCTTCTTGAAGCTCCTGAGTGGTCTTGGCGATGAACTCCTGAGCGCCGGGCACTCCTCGCCCGATGTCCTCCTGAGGGAAACGTGCCGTCAAGCATGGCTCCATGTGGTGCCCGAGCGCCTCCCTCGTGATGTTGGCTAGGTCTGAGGCCCTCCAGAAGTGTGCCCCCGAGCCTCGCCTGAGGAGGGCGCTGGGCACGCCTTCCTATGCGAGGGAGGGAGGCGCCCCAGGCGCGGGCGCTGATCCTGATGTGGCACCGCTAGAGGCGCCGCTCCCCCGAGGCCCCGTACAGAGTAGCTGCTTCTTCTTCTTGGGGATGGCCTTAGGAGGGTATATGGTGCTTTGGTTGTCGGGGTCTTCGATTGCTACGGCTTGGAAGGCGCGCTCGAGGGAGCACCCCGCATCTCTTTCTTCGCAGGGGACTGTGATGATCCTGCCGCTTCCTGGCATCTTGAGGACGTTATAACCGTGGTGGGTTACTGCCATGAACTTGGCCAGCGCTGGGTACCCGAGGATGGCATTGTATGGCAGACGGATGTGGGCGACGTCGAAGTCGATGTGGTCGGTGCGGTAGTTGTCGCGCTGTCTGAAGGTGACAGGGAGGTGGACCTGCCCTACCGGGGTGGTGGAGCCGTCGGTCACTGCTGAGAAGGGCTTGGTAGGCTGAAGCTGATTGTACGGCACTCGGAGGCTATCGAATGTCTTGACGGACAGGACGTTAAGCCCAGCGCCGCCGTCGATGAGGGTCTTCGTGACTTGAACGTTGCTGATGACGGGTGATGCGCCCTTCCTCAGCTCTTGCGCACTTGGTCACCAGGTTGAATAGCTCGAGAGTTGTGCATAACCCCTCATGGATGGCGAGTTGCTCCTTCGTCTTGACATCGTGGACGCCATCAGAAAACGCCGAAATGATGGCCTCGTCCGTCACCTTGGGGATCTTGAGACGGACGCTGTTGAAGCGCTGGATGTACTTCTGCAGGGTCTCTCCGGCTGTTGCTTGATGTGGCGCAGGTCACCCGCGGCCGGAGGCAGGTTCAGGAGCCACGAGTGAGCACCATCGTTGAGAGCCATGGGGAACCAGTTCGCCATGACTTTCTCGTCGCCGTTGGCCGCCTCGATGCTCACCTCATAGAGCTGCAAGAACTCCGCGGGGTCGGGGGTGCTGTCGTAGCGAGGAGGCAGATCCAGCTTGAACTTGCCCGGCTAGACGACGCCACGCAGCTCAGGAGTGAAGGCGCGGCAGCCTGCTGTGGCCACCGGGGCCCTTTGTAGCGGTTGGGCCTGCCGCCGGTGTCCGCGCACCGCCGCCGCAGGCGGGCATGGCCTTGTCGCGGTGGCGACGGGAGCGCGAGAGCGTTCTCTTGCGGCCGAGGAACTTCTTGGCAGCTTCCTTCTTCGCGTGCGGGCGCCCGACACAGTGGGTCACGCCGGGGGGCCGCGCGCCTTGGCGCCAGAGCGCCGTCTTGGTTCGGAGGTGGTGGAGGTGCTCCGTGAGCTACGTCGCCCGCAGCTGGCAGCGGGCGAGGCAGCGAGAGGGAGGGTGCGGGGGAGCCCCTAGCGGCGCTGACGACCAGTCCTCGTAGAGTCCGTCGACCGGGCGGTAGCGCAGGAGCTCGCGTGCCATGAGCAGCGTGGCCAGCGCGTCCGTGGGAGCGCGACGAGCGTGAGACAATGAGCCAGCTAGGGTCAGCGATGGAGTGGCGGTGCGGCCATCCCGCCGCACGGAGGGGTGCAGCGAGGATGCTTGCTGCTCGTTTCCCGCCGGACCGGTGGCGGCCTTGGCGACGGGTGACGGAGAACGACGGGGAGGCCCGCCGACGGGGGCAGTCTGAGCGACACCGGTGGCGAGGGTGGCCTGGCGCTCAGCGAGGGCTCCACGTGTGTCTGACATGGATGCGACAAAGCGATGGGACGCGGATCGGCGGAAGGAAAGCTTCGGCGCACCCCTACCCGGCGCGCCAAATGTCAGATTTCGGGTTCCAGCAAAACCCTTGAGGTTCGAACACTGGGGTGCGCACAAAGATCTCTCCTCCCCCAAGCTCACACCCTCACCGCGATCTCCAAGCTTAGCGCGTCGAACTCACAGAACAAGAGACACAAGGTTTATACTGGTTTGGGCCACCGTTGTGGTGTAATACCCTACTCCAGTGTGGTGTGGTGGATTGCCTCTCGGGCCGAGGATGAACAATTCCAAGGGAAGAACAGCCTCCTCAGGAGAGGTTCTCTTGTGCTTGGTGAGCTTGTAAGGTGGCTGGTGGTCTGAATGATCCGTCCCCTGCTAAGGTGGTGGCTAGTCCTATTTATAGAGGCCCTGGTCCTCTTCCCAAATATTGAGCGGGAAGCGATCCCACAACGGCCAAATTTGAAGGGAGACCCTTAAGGTTCGAACACTGGGGTGCGCGTGAACTCTCTCCATCCTACCGATCTACGCTCTAGCTCGCTAAGATCTTTCAGACGAACTAGACGAACTCGCAACACAGAAAGACACGAGGTTTATACTGGTTCAGGCCACCGTTGTGGCGTAATACCCTACTCCAGTGTGGTGGTGGTGGATTGCCTCTTGGGCTGATGATGAACAGTACAAGGGAAGAACAACCTCGTGAGGTTGAGGTGTTCTTGTGCTTCTGCAGTAGAGGATGATCTGAACTAGTTCGGGATCCATCCCCTCCTACTGTGGTGGCTAGTCCTATTTATAGAGGCCCTGGTCCTCTTCCCAAATATCGAGGGGGAAGGGAGCCAACAACGGCGGCAAATTTGAAGGGGGACAGCTAGTACAAGCTATCCTGACAAAAGCAGTCTTCGCCTGCGAAAAGCCCTGGGGTGACGCCGTCTTGGGCTCCACGATGACCTCCGCCTTGCCCTCCTCCTGGTCTTGGTCTTGTTGCACCAATATCGCAACCTTTGCATGGTGCATCGGTACTGTTCGCCTGCACTGGCCTCCTTAGCACCAAAGAGGAAATAGGGACGTTGCGCGCACTGGCGCCCGCCTGGCACCCGCCTGGTACCGTTCGTCATGGCTCACGTCACGAAAGCCTCGTGAGGTTTGCCTCGCCTTGACATCTCCGCTGCTCGTGAGCCTGCCACTCCAGAGGAGGTCTTGCGTCGTCTGCCTCGCGAGGGTCTTGGGTGCCTTGTTGGCGAAGATGGACCATACGGCCTGCTATTTGGCCACGCTGTGGGCCGCAGGCAGGCAAGTCTGGGGACCCCCGTTACCAGAACGCCGATACATTCCGCCCATTCATCACGACGTTCAGGTCCTCCTCCCTTCGCTTCCAAGCTTCTCGGCCCCTTCGACGTCCCTGGCTAGCCATCGCCGGCGGCTTGCTGGCGGCGGCGGTGACGCCTGCCCCTCCGAGGGAAACCCTACGGGTTCCGTCTCCTCCACGCCCCCTGGGCCGTCCCTCGCTCGAGCCTGGCCTTTTGGGCCGTGGCCCAGCCCACCAGGCACCTGCGCTGACTTGGCCCGCCCCGCTTGGACTAGGCCGGCCTGCGGCTGCTGAGCCACCTCTGTGCCCAAGGCCCGCGGCTACAGTGGCCTCGATATGGCTCCCCCGAGACCTCCCGACCGCCTCGTCTCCCCCACCACCCGCCGCCACCCTCGACTCGTCCCGCGGCTCTGCTTCCCCTCCCGACGTGACTCTCCCCTCTCCCTCCCCGCCAGCCACCGCGGGTGCCTCTCCCCCTCCCCTGCCTACCTCGCCGCGGCTGGCCATGCCCCGCGAGTAGGATGACGGCGAGGCCCGGCACAAGCGACGCGCCGAAGATCGCCGCGACCCCCCTCGCCCGTCTCCCGACACACTTCGCTATGAGGAGGAGCTCCCACGCGAGCTCGGAGAGCTCCGCGACGGCCGCCGCGACGACCGACATTCTCCGCCCCACCGTGACAACCGGGGACGTTCCCGCTCCCACCCGGCCGGCGGCCTCTGGGGACTGGTGCCCCCGGCGCCGCGCGCCGTCCCCGGCCCCTCATCGCGGCTGGAGCCCCACCCCGTCCCACTCGGCGCGCCTCCCGTCTCCCCACTCCCAAGCTCAACTGGCCGCACCTGCATCCCGGAAGTATGTCCCGCCCCCCGCGGCCCCTCCTTCGGCCGGCCTCCGCTGCCACACCGGGCGGCGGCCCGTCCCGCGGCCGCCAGGGCCTCGCCAAGAAGAAGAAGCGTCGCGGCCAGGGCCGGGACAACTAGGCTTCGCTCCCCCACCAGTCCCGGGTGCCCCCTCCGCCCCGGGCCCCGTCTCCAACCTCCCTCGCCCCCTGCTTCAACTGCGGGGTGGCTAGTCACTTGCAAGTCAACTATGTCAACCCCCAGTGTTGCTACATCTGCAAGGATCCCGGCCATGCCGCTCTCGTGTGTCCAGATAGACTGGTGACCTTGGAGCTCATGATGTATGGTCACGGCATCGAGGGGCTGGGCTTCTTCCATCTCGAGGTCCCCGACATCCCGCCCCCAGCCCCACACTACAGGCTATTGTCACTGTGGTCGACGGGGGTGGCCTCTCCGAAGATGATTGAGGCTGAGCTCAACCACCTCTACTGTCGTCAGTGGGACTTGGTGGTCACTCCTACCGCTGGCCACATCTTCACCGTGGTCTTCCCCGACTCTGTCAGCTACGGATACGCCACCCGCAGTGGCCGGATCACCCTCGCCCTCAACCAACTTGTCGTCGACATCACCGAGCCAATCCTCGACGCGAAGGCGGTGGCCATTCTGGATACCGCTTGGATCCTTGTGGCCGGCTTCCCCGACATTGCCCGGTCGGAGCCCTTCATCCACCAGATGTAGAATAAGCTCATCACGGTCACCATATACATTTTGTGGTGCTAACCAACCTGTGGTTGGATGCTTAGGAGGACAGTGGTTTCTCGAGCCCACCAGGGTTAAAGTCCGGGTGCTCGCATTTATCTCGGATTAATTTCAGTACTTTCCAGCGATCTGCGTTCAGTGCGAGGAGACGTTCGCCTCAACTACGAGGCACCTATGGTGAATTAGTAAAATGTCAGGATCATATGTTGGCTCACTCTCTTGAAGGTGCTCATAGGGGTAAGGTCTGCGTGTGTGCGTTTATAGCGGCGAGTGTTTGCGTGTATATATGAGAGCTTGCGTCTGTACTGTGTTAAAAAAATACACGTCGTGATTATACGGTCACTGGCTCACCCATACAACTCCATATTTTGTTGATGACACGATCAATTGACCAGTCAAACGTTCCACGTGGCGCAACTAGTGTTGCACCATCAGCGCGACGCATATATGAAAGAAAGAAATGGTAGTTTGAGTCTCTACTGTGTTAATAAAATACATTTTATGGTGGTCATACGGTCACTTGCTCACCATACAGCTTCGTAATTTGTTGATGACACGATCAATTGACCAGTTAAACGGTCCACATTCCTCAGTGCAAATTACCATGGGCCCACCCGTTAGCGTGTATATGAAATATAGAAAGGGTAATAAATTAGTGGTCGGTGCGGATTCGAAGTCGTGAGACCTCTGGTTGGCAGCCCGCACCCCCTAACCAGAGCGGAGAAGGATCGTCTTGTGATGATAAGCTGAGCCGGCCGTTTTAATTGCACGAACGCACGAGCCACTGTGGTGAATACAAACTCATCGCGCATGCGCACAAACATGGCCACAACGCCCGCATGCATACATGGAATACTCACACGTCCCGATTTAGCGACACTTCAGTCAACTGAATCGACTTTGGGGTCAGTCGATTTTCAGGGGGTGGGGGGCTCGCCAGAGTTAAGGAAGAACTAGCCGCAGCGGGGAGGGGGGCTCGCCGGAGAGGTACCCCACTATCTATCTTAGGATTCAAGGTGGGGGCGCAGTGGTGGGGCGGTGGCGTGGGGATCGCCGGAGAAAAAGCTCGGCACTGGGGGCCTAGAGGGATGGCCGGGGCGGCGGCGGACCGGCAATGGCGAGTGGTTTCAGGGCGGGCGGGTCAGCGAGGTGGCGCGGGAGGGCCGCGGGCGGTGGGGGCCGGCGGCGAGGCCGGTGGTGGCTGGCGGCTCAGGGGCGTGGAGGTTCAAGATGAACTGCATGCCCTTGATTTCGTATCCAACGGCTGGAAAATCGACTGAGCGGAGATAAAAAAGTCAGTCGACTAACGTGTAGCCTCACCCTGCAAATACAAATGCACGCACGCAACACTCGCACGAACACACACACGCATGCAGGCATGCAACACTGACACGTACACATGCACTCACGGACACACGCACGCACGCACACATGCATGCAAAATTGAAACCTACACATGAACGCACGCAACACTCGCATGCCTGCATGCACACAACACACGACGCAAGACACACGCTCAACCAATACGTGCATGCACCCTTTGTTAAGGACATGGACTATTACGGGGATTAATCAAGTTTATCTGTGATAAGCAGAACATTGATGTTTGCATCGGTCTTTATGAATCACAACATATCGAACGGGCTATCAACGTATATATGAAAAATTTAAAATTCTCTTATATTATATAGTAGGCTTATCTACATGAAATAGATGACATCACACTCAATGAATAATAATCGGTTTTTGAAATGCCCGCTTCTGACCGCCCTGGCCCACCAAAAGTTCATCTGCCATGTGCTACCTGCGTTGGGTCACTGACATGCAGGCCAGGTACCCAACGAGCCCATACATCGGTGGAAGAACGGCGCGGTGTCGTACGTCAGAGTCGAGGGCGCCGCTTGCTGCATGCCCGGCTGCACACGCCTCTTTGCACATTTAAACGCCTCCATGAAACCTGTGTGGCAGCCGAGAAACCCACTCTAGACACACGTCCGTTCATGAACAGGCCGGCATTAAGCGTAACGCCGGCCGAGCTCCTCCCGTCCGCCGTCAATTTAATCTCATATTTAAACGAGGTCAGACGCCGGCCAAGAATTGCACACCTCCGCCGCTCCCCTATCTCCTGCTTCACCATTTTGTCCACTCTTACAATGTCTTACGAAGTGTAGTTATCCGGCATCCAAGCCGGCTGGGTGGCCCGCCGAGCCTGCCAGATACGAGCTATGGAGCTCGCTGGTCCATCTCCTTCCCCTCGCCCGACGGAGCCAGTTGCCACCCGAAGCCGGCGCGCGGTTCAGCAACTCGCCGCTCCAGGCCAGCTCGACGAGGAGCGGCAAGCTGCTCCACGCCGGCTCGGCGGGAAGCACGGGCGTCGTCGCAGCCGTCCACGCTGCCGCCTCATACCGCGCATCCCGTGTCTGCGATCGCGTCTCCCGTTTCTGTGGTCGAGACTCCCATGCATGCGGCCGCGCAACGCAATAAGAGACAGAAGACGGGTGCGTAGAGAGCGATGAGTCAGTGGTCGGTGCCTCCGCGTCCGCCGCCATCAACGAGGAGAAGTAGAACACGGGAGGCCACCACAGCTTGGATCCAATGAAGGCCAACGCAGAGGCGACGCCGACGTACACAACATGGGTCTTGCCGGATCCTTTTGTTGCGAGGACCTTCGTCGACCCCGCATGGGCTCCACGGAAGGGGAGAAGCCCCCTTCCATCTCCATCTTGGACCTTCGTCAGCCAATGATGTTAGTTGAGCAGTGGGGAAGCGAGTCGTCCTTTGCGCTGAAGCATATACCTCCGGGGCTCCCGGCAGTCCGGTGATCGTGCTGCTTGACATGAGGAAGACAAATGGATCGGCGGGCAACCATTTAGGCTAGGTATTATTATACATGTGTTGTTCAGGAATAGCACCGCTTAGTTGATTTGAATGTAATGAAATCCGTCATGTTTGTATGAAAATCCGGTATTTCATATGAATTCCGTCATTATTTATATGAAATATCGTCGTGTTTGCATGAATTTCGTCCGGTTGGTTGAGTTGTTGTCATAATGTGTGCGACTACGGTTGGATGGCGTAATTTACGGGTCTGCGGCCGGCAAGGGTGTCGTGGTGGGACAAAAAAGCACAGCTCGTGCGAGCTCATCTCCAACGCACGCTCTGGAGGATGCATGAGCACCCGAGCTCTTCCTCGTTCATCGGTGGCAAAGGCATGGGTGGACAAAAGGGTCGCCAATATTTTGGCTACCTCGGACAAGATCCAAACAGCCCCTCCCAGCACATTCAAATCCCTCGTTCGCCGTGATATTTTGCCATGTGTTGTTTTCATGGAATAGCAAGATGCCAGTGCATTTCATGGAACATCAAGATGCATTTTTTTACAAAACACCTGTTGTGATTGACCCATGCAGGAGTAATCCCATGTGTAAAAACTAATGATATCTCAAGAATTTGTTCAAAAAATGGTATCTCGAGAATTTCATCGAAAAACTGATATCTCGAGAAAGATGAGAGATAACATTAGGAGGAGTGGGGCATGTTGGTGACTGGTGGTCGGACTGGGCGGAGGCATGGTGATGGACGGTACCGGCAGCGGCCACCATGCTAGATTCTTCCAGAGACTTTCTTTTTTAATTGCTTAGCAATGAGGTT
Source organism: Triticum aestivum (assembly GCF_018294505.1). NCBI lineage: Eukaryota > Viridiplantae > Streptophyta > Magnoliopsida > Poales > Poaceae > Triticum > Triticum aestivum. The sequence goes on along the minus strand of NC_057802.1, from coordinate 216,259,027 downwards.
CTGGGAGATAAGGATGAACGAGGCAAGACCTTATCTGTAAATGTGGAGAGAGGTGAGGGTATCTTTTGTAAAATTGTCATAGTTTACTTTCTATCCGTCAGATATAGATCGGACGCTCTATATTACAAGATGGCAGGCACACCACCATCACCAACTCGGTTTTTTAATAAGAGTAGAGATATTTTGCTGTGTGAAAACAAATTTAAATATGAACGAATAATCGGTGTCCGTGGTTTTCTGCCGGGAGCTCGGGACACAGTTGGATGGCCTCATAGTAGCAGTAGTGTAGAGTACTACTAGTACTACTAGATAGAGAGTGTTTAGTACTGTATCTACATACTAATTATAACACATGCATGTGTTAGCAGTATAATGACCACATATGGATTTGACGGTAAGACTTGTATAAGTTGGTGTCATATTATTCCTCTAACATGTGGTCAAAGTTAGCCTCCAAAACGCATTTTATACCCTATATGGATTGAGGGAGTACATGCATTGCCGAGGTTTCCCTTAATCCTTGTGTGCAACGTTTTTATTGAAGCTTGAAATGTGAAAAAAAACATGTGAATGGGAGGGACTACTACAACCCTTCCAAAAGAACTGTAGTACTAATGGTATCGTACTCCCTCTGTTCACCTTCTCACATGCTCAGTACTTTTGCGAACTATGGAAGTAACAAACTTATTCCACCACTCAGCATCTATTATGGATGCATTGTGGATTTGAAATTGATTCATATAGACCGGAAAGTAGGCACATAGGGCATCCACAATGTATGCTTTTTTTTCCTCTAAGCCCTCTCTCCTCTTAGAGGGAGGCCTCTATACATTGCATGAACTGGCTCTAACAAAAAATTGGCTAGCATCGTGTCTAAACTTAGAGGCTGCCTCTAACAATGTAACAATCCATCTGGTCCCAATTGTCATCCTTAGGAAGCATAAGAAAGTAGGAGTACAAGAGAAGTAGTACTGATTGGACAAATGTGTTGCTAATCAGTACTTTTTAAATTTCTGCTAGGGCCCACCTTAGAGGCTGGTTAGAGTCTCTATAGATTGTTCTTTTTTTCATTTCATAAGAGGCAAACCTTGTGGGGCCTACCTTAGAGGCAAGGCTCTATACACTGGAGATGCTCTGTACATATTACTTTTGATGTGTCCCATCAACTTGGAGAACGAGGAGAATCTTGCTTAGTAAGCCACTCCCCCCGCCCGCGGGCGTGGTGGCTCGCACAGTCGCAGGACGAGGAGAAGCTTGCTTACTATGCCTACGCCCGCTCCCTCGCCCACACGCGCGGTGGCTCACAGGACGAGGAGAAATTTTTACTACTCACTCCATTACTCCTCGTCCCTACTTTGGTTAGAGAGATTATCATATTGTTTGAAATATATGTTTTTTCGTAGTAGGAGTAGTACAGTGGTACATAGGAGTAGTACTAGAACAATTTCCTTGGAGTCTGTGGTGCAGCAAGCTACCCTAGGCTATGTTACTACACCCTCCTTTCCAGTTTATGGCTCAATTTCAAAATCTTTCCAACCAAGGTAGACGGTGAGTGGTGGAATTAATTTCGTAGTTTGCACAAGTAATTAGTACACTCATTTTTCTCAAGAAGTTATGTTTACCGTTGCATTAATTACAATGAATGCATGCATGACCACTAAATTTCCATGAACTTCTACATGCATTGGTGAGTTTTCTCTTGATACTGCTTGAATCGAGTGATTTAATGCACCTCGAAATCCAAACATGAGATAGTACTACTAGTAGAATTTAGACTTATACATCGAAAAAACAATTTTTTTAGATGAGCCCTACTAGTAGTACTACCTCCATAGTGGGTACGTACTCCGTGAAATCAGATTTTCCCAAAACTAAGTCGCTCAACCTTTATTTGCTTGTTTCCATTCCTGCCTCGTTGCCTCAAACAGACTATGCGAAACTCCCTTTCCTGCCACGTGGGAAAAGACCCTCCCTCGCCTTTTTTAGTCCTGGTTTGTATCGATGGATCGCGCGAAGTAGCAAAAACCAAGCCGTGTCTTGTACTCCTCCGTCGTACTAAAATAGTGGAGACGTTCGCTTTCATGAATTTTGTACTTCCTCTCGCCGACATGTGGGACATATAGCAACCGGGTCGACGTGTCATGCACCAAATAACAGTGCAGAACAGCAGGGGGGATGCACCCGAGCGTAGCGCCCCAGTAGTCGTAATGAGCAATGAAACGTGAAACCACAATGCCGCACCTTCCCAAACGGACGAAGCAACCATTATTTCACACTTCGCTGAATTCGCTTCGCCATCATCTCCTTCAAGAAAACCATGTATTGCCATTGTTTTGCCTCAAGAGGGACGCACATCGCCTTGGTACACCATGACACGTGGGACCGCATGACAGGCCATGCTCCCCCGCCCACCGCTCGGTAAAATCACCTCATTTTTACTACTTCCTCGGTCTCGGTTTATAGGGCATGCACGTCGTTCTAGGTTGAGAATTTAACTAGCTATATATGTGATGAACAATATATGTTTGGAAACTACATCCGCTTAAGAATCCAATGATATACTTTTTGTGACATAGTAACTCATATTTAGTTAGTCAAATGGATGACCTAGAACTACGTGCACGCCCTATAAACCGAGACGGATGGAGTAGTATATTTTTAGATCTATATAGTCGGGATTCACCAAGTAGCCAAACTATGTGCTAGGCTGCTCCTGAGGGTCAGTCCGCACATAAAATGGCGACACACTTAACAGGAGTAATAGTTTGGAGCAGCGGTTGGACATGGAGGTACCCCGGTCGTAGCCGCAGCTGTAGTAAATGAGCGATGAGGGGTCAAATCACAAAACACCACCTTCCTCGCAATAAGCTGGGCGGACGAAGCAACCATCATTTCACTCTAGGGCACAAGAGCATAAAGAAAAGAGAAAACCAGTGATGCGTGTGGCAGCTACCTAGGGCACCCTAGGGTAGGAGCCTCCACTACAAATCCGCTTCTCCCTCGTCTTCTTGAAGAAAACCGATGATGCGTGTGACAGGTACGGTTTGTAGGAGTCCTACGGCGTGCAGGGCCACGGCGTAGTAAATGGGAGAGGGATTGAGTTCGAGTCGACGCCTTAACACGGGTGGGCCACTTGGTTTTACAGAAACGAGGCAGCATTTTCGGTTCGGGGACCAGTTAAGATATACGTAGTACAAAAAATTGTGGATGTAGTTTCGACCTTTTCGGCAATGACGCATGGGCCCCGCATTTCGATATACCCGCAGCCGCGTGAAATTTGCTACTCAAAATAATGCATAAAAGTTCCTCCAAAAACATCTATAACTAATGGGAAGTGAATGTATGCTTAAAATGAAAATGTAATACAAAGAGAAAAAGTGAATTTGAGTTAAAAGAATGACAGTTCTAACAAAAATGTGAATGTGAACTACATATGTGTGCACGTGACCAAAACATACATTGCCAATACAAAATCTAATGCAAGAAATAACTTATGAGTAACATGCACGAATTGATGATGTGGTGCTTGCATGCATAGGGTACAAAAACAATGTGATTTATGACTTGCATGCAAGACGTGTTCTTTTGCCATAGTTGCAAGTCCAGGAAAAAAAAGCTACTGGTGGGTTGTACTAGCTATTTACGAATAGAGAAGATGTATACATGGAAGTTGTAGGGAAAGAGATGACATGTCTCTCAATTCCTATGAGTAGGGATTGGAAAAGAGATTTCATTTGGTTGACATCATAGGAACTTTTCTATTGAATCTAGAGATGACATGTATGTCAATTCCTATGAGGAGGGATTAGAAAAGGGATGTCAATTGGTTCACATCATAGGAACTTTTTTATTGAATATACGCTAATGTTTATTTTCCTTTGAAATTGTGGGAGTACAGGAATCCATTCATATGAACCAAGTGGCTCTAAAGATATAAAAATGATATCATGTTTATTTTCCTTTGAAATGTGGAGTATATGAATCTATTCCTATGAACCAATTGGCTCTAAAGGAAAAATCCAATAAAAATCATATCATATAGAGTTCCTATGATATTCCTCCACATCAAAGGATGGGCGAAATTGCTGCAGGTCATACGACAGTCTTTCTTTGTACACTCCTCCCCCATCTTTATAGTTACCTCTCGAAGATGAATGAAATGATATATACTGGGTACTCTATATGTGCATTTTGTTATACGAAAACTCGGTAAAAGTTTGCGAGGTTCGAATTTTCAATAAAGCTATATGCACTACATTTCGGAATGGAGGGAGGAGCATACGGCAGTTACTAACACTCACGTGGAAGATTTGTGTGTCGGGGGACTAGCTGTTCTGTTAAATGACATGGCAAAATAGACACTGTCGGATGCCGATCTAACGGTTCTTAGGTCGTTCGTCAGGAAACAGATTTTGGCGAACGTTTGTCAGATATGATTTACGGACACTTGCATTGCATTGATACATGCACCCTCATGAGTCATGACTCTCCCGAGTCCTATCGCACCCACCATCTATCTGTAGGTAGATGTCACACACATATGTGCTATTCACACCCTACCCCCAGAACTTCTAAAAAATAAAAGACATCCCACACCTTTTATTTTAACTCACACGTCGCACTTATACTATTACTCTTGTGGCGAACGTTCTTTGGGCGTAGTATATTGTACTCTCACGAAGAGAAGCGGTGCACGCACGCACTAGTTCTCTCACACCCACTCGTGGATACACGTAGGAGCGCTTTTTTGAAGCTAGGAGCGTATTTGTTTACAAAGAGGCATCCCAATTGACATTCCGACTAGTCTAGTTTTCAACTTGATGGAGGGTCGGGGACCGCACGTGAATGATACAGTATTGTGCGTCCTGGACGCGGTGGCACGTTACTGATCGAGTTTTATTTTTTACTTGAACTTTAAGTGAAAATAGTGGTTCGCGCCTATTCAATTTAATTACGGTCGGTACAACAAAATCACTCGACTATATATATAAGCAGGAGCCTTAGCGCTTGCTTTACTAGGGTTCCTCTCTTTCACTCTCTCATGCTCTCCAGATCTAAGCAAGACATAGGTGGCCACACACTCTCTCTCTGCTCACAGCTGGTCACAAATCTGGCCAGACCACCTTGACAGGGGTAGGCTCTAGGTGCATCGTTCACGCGGTCGTCGGTAGCAAGGGAGGAGGCCAACAGCTGCCCCCGTGTCCCGATCAACGGCCGTGTCATTCTCTCCATGACAGCACCGGCCCGGGAGGGCCTCCGACCCCTTCTTCCTCCTTGCGGTATTGTGGCCAAGATGCGGCCTCCCAACGCCATCTTTGCCACATGCCAACGACCCTCAGGTATATATTCCTTCGAAACCTGCCTTGCTCTACTGCCCGAGCTCCCCGCATGGCTGCGTTTGGATATTTTTCTACTTCCGTCGGCTCTTCCAAAGCCACCTAGACTTTTACTATTATTAGAGGTAAAGCTAGTTCATACAGTCGAATCTAAGAGTTAGTTCAAACATGGAAGAAAGTGGGAAAGTTGTAGCATGAATCTAGGACTTGGTTCTAAGAGGAAACGGGGGAAAGTAGTAGATAGTGGCAACCCAACCGGTCTCTTGGCTAAAAAGGCGAAGAAAGCGTGGTGGATGGAGAAGGGTGGGTGGAAGTGGACCTGCCTCTTGGTCGAAAAAGGAAAGAAAGTGAGGAATCTTGGGGGACAACACAAATGAGAATGAGCAGGTCAAGATTTCCTGTGCTCACAGAGGAAAATGTCGCCGAGGAGACAAAAAAATGGGACAAATGTAGACATGCTGCGTGAGTGTTTGCCGCTCTCGGCAACCACATCTGCCTCACCACTTTATGCCCCTGCTGCCCCTACGTCCATATCGCTACCGTTAATGTAAAATCACATGAAGCAATAAGCAATGCCACCTAATGTCACTATTAACTAATTGTCTAGTGCCGTCGATAAATTGAAGCAATGCCACCTAATTTCACTATTAAGTAATGGTCTAGTGCCACTGATAAATTGAAGCAATGCCACCACCATTTTATGAAGTGCTTCCGTCTTGCTTTATTTCCCATGAATTGTGTTTTTGTAGTTACCCACTTAAATCTCACACCGCTAACATTTCTTTATTCCAGTGGAAGTACACAAATTTTATTGCACATTTACTAGATTAACAACTCCGTTTTTGTAGAACAGCACAAAATGAGATGGCTATTCCTAGCTGTCGTCCTCTAACCGCCCATCTTCCAGGTATTCCTACATTGGTAGTAACTAGGTAGAATGACCAGCGCAATCTAAAAGAAGTTGATTCGTACGTTTTACTTCCTGATTGCAGTGCAGGGGCGAGCGAAAACAACTGCATCCTAGTAGGGAATGCACTTTCTCCGAGTTCATCCATGGACCGAGGACTAGCAGGCATGTCTGCACGAAGGTTTTTGGGACAGGTGCGCTGACAAGAGGCATTGTAGTCTACTTATTTCTGCAAATAGCGGTTCTTAAATTTAGTGGGACTACACAAGAAGTTCAGTTGATCAGTACACTACATGGTTCAGTTCACCATTCCGACTGAGAACACAATTATAATTGGTTATTCTGGAATGAGTGAACCTAACCCTGGATGGTGGCAACAAGAAAAACCAGAGTGAACTCCAGGAAATTAAAGCCTGCCTAGTGACGCCCTTTGCTCAGAGAAGCCTTGCTTGATTTATACTGATTTATAAACCTTCTCACAACTTTGTCTTTTGCTGTGAACTAGTATATGTTTGTTATGTTATATGAATCATTGAGGTATATAAAATTGCTTAACTTATGCTTTTCAAGTATTTTATGAAGCCTATTTCAATATGAATGTTCCATATGAAAGTTAGACTAGCCTGTGAACATCGTCAACAACCGAGAGGAACAAGGAGATGACTATACGTGGAGAGGATGACAGTAGGGACCCACCAGGGTCATGGCAGTACGCAAGCAAGTGCCTCACCGACAAGCCCAAAAAAATGGTTCCTCTTAATGGTTGGACATCTGGGGCTCACGCCATTGTCAACATAGTCAATAAACGAGAGGGCTGTAAATTATTAGAAATAATGGCAAGTAGGCTATATACTGTTTTCCAAACATTTGAGGCTGACTTGTGCGTCTACTATAGGTTGACGCGTACGCTTTCCTTAAAAAAAGGTTGATGCACACGCAACGCCGTGTTAACTTAGTCAACACACGGGAGCAGCAACTGTTGGATGTCCATCCAACGACTGTCATGCTTCTTCAATCTATGCTCTTCCTGCTCCAGCCGCACAAACAAGCGCCGGCGGGACTGCCTGCTCCCTCCTCCTGCGGCCAGTTGTGCTGCCGCGGAGGCCTCACCGACCCACCGTACGCCCATCGCTGGCCTAGCCATCCCTCTACTCACCCACACCTTCTGTTATTCTCCGGCGATGGCAGACGAACCAGTAAACACTCGTAGTCCCCTCCGCGTGGGAAACAACTGCCGAGTCTTCCCTGGCTCCGTGTCATTCCCTTCCTAGGCCTCGCCGTCGTCCACCGCCCTGGTGGTCTCTGTGCGGCGTGGTCAACGTGGTCAACGAATGACATCCATCGGAAGTGGACTGTACGTGGAGAGGCTGGCAGCTGGGTCCACGGCCACACGCAAGGAAGTGCATACTTATTAAGCGCAAAATAACGATTCCTCCACCTGACAGCTAGGACCCACCGGAAGGGCCTCTGTATTTCCCGAAAAAACGTTCCCCCCGCTGACAGCTCAGACCCACCAGCTATATCTTCGCACGCAAGGAAGTGACTCCTTATCACGCACAAAAAAATGAATACCCCCTGCTAGCTGGGACCCAACATAGTGTGAGGCAGACTTGTGGGCCTACTAAGTTGATGCGGACAGAGGGCTTTGTCAACTTAGATATTATGAAGGATTCTAGCTCCACTGACCGTACGATGTCCATCTAGCGGCCGTAGTGCTTCTTCAACCTCTAGTCTTCTTGTTCTAGCCGCCCAAACTAGCGCCGGTCGTGCCGCCTGCTATTGCCTCCCGTGCCCGGCTGTGCTGCCGCGGAGGCCTCAACGCCCCTTACTACTCCCACCGCTAGCCAGGCTATCCCTCTACTCACCCACACCCCCGTTATTCTGCGGCGACGGCAGCCTCACATCGTAGCCAAACCAGTCAACCCTCTTACTCCTCTCCACATGGGCATCCACTGCCGCGTCCTCCCCGGCTCCGCGTCATCCCCTTCTTAGGCCTTGCCGTCGTCCACCGCCTTGGTGCTCTCGGCGCAGCGTGCTCAATGTGGTCAAGGAACAGACTTCAATCGGAAGAGTACTATACGTGGAGAGGCTGACAGCTGGGTCCACGTCCGCAGCAAGGAAGTGCCTCCTTATTACGTGCAAAATAATGATTCCTCCACCTGACAGTAGGGACCCACCATATGGGCCACCGTATTTCACGAAAAAAATGTTTCCCGCCTGACTGTTGGGACCCACCAGCTACATCTTCGCACGCAAGGAAGTGCGTCGATATTACGGGCAAAAAATATGATTCTCCCCCTGACAGCTGGGACCCACCAGCTATATCTTCGCACAGGGTGCATGTATGTTCTTCTGTATGTTCTTCGACAGGTCCAAATATAGAGCGCGGGAGTAACGCGGGTAAAGAACGATGAGAACGGCATGACTACACCCCCCGCTGCGCAAAATACACGATCAAGTTAGCCTCCATGTGTGCAAAGTAACTATTGAAATGCACGAAAGGATGTATGTGTTATAGTGCTATCCGCGGATGACTTACCCAGGATGATAAGGTAGCAGAATCGTTTCTTTGCCCTTATTGGTGACCAAGAATTCTTCGATGTACTGACTCGCATATTGACGGTTGGCGTCATTGATTGACAAGAAGCCCTCATGCATGTTGTATGGGTCCGCGACCGCAAGACCGGTGACTTGCTCTCTCCTGAGGATGTAATTCATGTGCAGCGCATACAGGCGGACGAACGTAAAACTGAGTGTCCTCATTTGAAACATCTGGAAGATGTAATCAAACCTCAGGAAGAAGAGGTCCACGGGGCATGTGTGGACATACATCTTGCAACTGCTCGGCACATGAACCATATAGAGTGGGTATCCTGGATCATCCGAGGCGAGGAGGCTTCTCTCTGTCGAAAGCACATGGTCATGGAGTCTCGTGAGATCCCCTGTTATGGCAGCTAGTGCATTTGGCGGTACCATTGGCTCTCCCGCGACATGGATTAATGGCGCATGTTTCATCGGTACACTGTCAACCTTGGTCGAAGGCAGCTGGCTGCTATAACCAACATTGGTAGCTTTATTGGATTTTCTTGTCGTCGGTCTCTTCCTCTGCATCTTCTTAGTGGGCTCAGGTGCTGGTGGGTCTGTCAGACCCTTCCTGAGCACCACCCCTAGTGTTGTCCGGCTCAGCATTGGACGACTCTGGCTAATTAGTTGAGCTTGGGTGGAACCGGCATCTGGAGGCGTGTCCTGCGAGGATTGCATGAACAAAGACTTCTTGCACTCCCGAGGACGTTCAGGCTCTGGTACATGCATCTCATATTCATATGGTTGACTCATTGTCACTTTCTTGTCATAGCCAGTATTGAAATACTAGAGAGGGTCATCGGTGTCCTCCATGTCATGATCCATATCCTCTTCGATGGGGCAGATGGCATCATCTGCCTGAACGGTTGGACCTCCTACCTCATGTCTCTCGATCTCAGCAATTAGCATAGACGATGGTTGTACTTGTGTAGGTGGGGTTGTGGTCATTAGGTCCCGTTGGTCTGCTCCGGCCACCTCGACAAGAAGAAGATTTTTTGGCCACAGGATCGGACAATTTTTGCATTGGCCAAGCTGTGTGGGGGTCTTGTCATCCTCTCCATCGGTTTGTATTGGACGAGGGAAACCCTCGTAGCCCGGTTTCACACACGCCACGGAGACCCTGAAGGCGTTATCAGGCATCTACCGGCGGTGGAACAATTGATCCTTGGGCTTCACTATAGTACCCTTCCCCACATCCACCAACCCGCCCTTCATGTTGTAAAGGAGGGTGCACAGAGTGGAGTCGGCCTACAAAGACATATACGTGCAACGTCAGAGATCCAAAAAGAATGGCAACTGAAGATTAATTAATTAGTTGAGTTGATGAAGGTGCGACGCGTATTTACCGTGAGGGCTTCGAGCTCAGCCAATGTCGACGGCCCGACATTCAAGCCAGAGACGGAGCTAGGGTTGCTGTGAGAGCTGGCTGCAGGAGCAGGTGCTGGAGGAGGTGCGGGTGCGGTTGCCATACTAGGTACAGGTATGGGTGCGGTGTTCATTGAGTTGCTCCCGGTGAAGCTGGGCATGGGAAAATAACTTGGTGGCGCGTTTTGATTTTGTTGCGCCCATGTGACCACTGTTGGAATCAAGCTTGTAAAGGCAGCCACCATATCATCTCTACAGGCAGCGATTATCTCAACTTTGGTCTCAGCTTTTGCTTTCTCCATTGTCCGCGCCACCTTCTCGTCGATAGTCACTTGACTGAACTTCTTTCTCTGTCTTTCGGCCTCGGGGTCCTTGTTATAATAGTACTTCCATGTGGCGCCATCCCCGGCGCCGTGCACATGTCCATATTGTGGCCGCTGGCCGGGCGGGTGTCCCATCATTATGTTCATGGCCCGGTTGAAAGGAGTGTCCCACTTGTACTTCGCCGACGACTGAGTCGACGAGTCGCTTTCGGCCGCAAGCTTGTGTTGCTCTCTCCACAAAATGAGCCGTGAATCATTTACGAATGCGACTAGAATGTAGTAGACTTCATTGATTAGAAGCTAATATGTAAGGTGGTAAAAGGATAATTACCAGTAATCTCATGAATTTCCTAGTCGGCCCGTCGGTGAAAAAATCTTTTTTTGGGGTCCCTCGAGAATCGGGCCCAGATGAAGTCATGCTCCTACTGGTCAGTGAACTCACCCAATGGGTCTGGCATCCCCTGACGTTCATGTTCTGCATCCTCCTTAGCCCACACGGGCCTCTTTCCCGTGTAACCACAACTTCCAAGGCGGTGGTTCCCATGTTCTTTTCCTGTAGCTGCTTGCCTCTCTCTGACCTGGCCTTGGTAGCTTCTTCATTGCAAGTCTCTTTGAACTTTTCAAAGTCCTCTATCATAATTTTCGGATTGTCTGCAACAATCTCGACGTAGGTTTCATGGTCTACTTCAATTGCCTTTTTCACCATAGTTTTCCAAGCGCTCAATGTGTTGCCGAACTTCCCTAGGGCTTTGTTGTTGATTTTTTTCATGGCATCATCATCCCATGGGTCGACATCGTCATTCCGACTGGGGAACAGGAATCTTGCGTGCAACCTAGTTAGGAGCAGCTTCTTCAAATTTTCATTCTTCCGTATTTTCGTGGTGTTGATGTTAGCTGTATCCCGTAGGATGCATGCTAGTTGGTTGCCGTAACACGCTGCCACTTCCCACGGCTCTATTGGCTCCAACTCGACATGGTGCACCGCCGTGACCACCAGTCTTCCGGTGCCGAGCTCATTTCGGTGTTGTGTCCTCTTTTCCTTCTTTCCCTCACTGGCTTGGGAGGTCCCACCTTCCGTGTTGTAGTTAGGACCATCATCAGCGCCAGTCTCAGTGCCAGTGTCGTTGGTGGCATCAGTGTTGGCGCCGGCGCCACCACCGTCGTCATCCGTCATGACAAGGGGGGTCCTGACACCCAGCTTGCTGCCTCTCCTGATCCGCCAGAAAGTCGAGGTAGGCATGTGCTCAACCTAATTGGGACTGAGAACATCTGGCCTCATCGGTGTCGGTCATGTTTCCTAGGGTTCAATGTCGTAGTCGTTTAATTATCGAGCTTCATATGATAAAGTGAATAATGAAAAAAAAGTTACCTTTGTTTTGCCAGAAATGTCATTTCATTCCTGTCGCGACAAATCTCGAGCACTCGATATGTCCAACTTTCTAGCACAAGTCATGCCGAAATGCACGGAAAATTTCGGCATGACCTTTGCTAGAAAGTGCACATACAGAGCGCCTGAAATTTGCCGGAATGGAAATGAATAAACATTTCCAGCAAAACATAGGTCACTCGCAATCGGGAAATGAATCAACAACCAATGTCCGGCAGAACTACTGCAGCACAACAATATAGGATGCTCACTATCAGCCTGTCGAGGATCAGGGTGTGGTGTCGATGATCTTCGTGCGGCGTCGTCGAGCGGCACGTCGGTGATCTACCTGTGTGTCAAGCATTCACAAGATAAATTATTGTAGACACACAAGAAAAATTATTGTAGACACACAAGATCAATTTTGGACCTACAATCTGCCTAATAAATTGTCCATTTTCATTTTATTTACTCTATCAACAAACTAAACACTCATTTTCATTTACTCTAGCAAGAAAATCCAGAACAAGCATATTAACAGCATTCTAACAATAGGCATTTTAACAGTAAGCATTTGAACAACATGCATTTTAACAACAAGCATTTGAACAATCTAACAACACACATTTGAACACTTTAACAACAGACATTTTAACACTCTAACAACATGCATTTTAACAGCATTCTAACATGCATTTCAACCTTTGGACAGCAAGCATTTGAACAAAACAAGCATATGAAGAGGGAGGGAAAGAGGGGGTGGCACACCTCGGCCGGGGTTGGGATCAGGGTCGGGGTCACCAGGGTAGAGGGGGTGCACCTTGGTCGGGGTCGCGGGGGCAGAGGGGGTTCTTCTCCTCCTCGTCGATCTGCAGAGAGACCAAATTTGGTCAGAGAGAGAGACTGTACGGCGGAGGGGCGACACGGGGGAGGGGCCGGGCCAGGGGTGCACCTAGGACAGGGGGCATCACGAGGGGAGGGAGCGTCTGGGTGGCCAGTGGCCGGCCTTGGGGTCGGGTGCGGCCCGCGTCGATGGCGGCGTGGGCAGGTGCGGGGGTCCACGGTGGCGTGGGCTGGTGCGGGCGTCGGCGGTGTCGTGGGAGATCGAGCTCAGAGAAAGGGGATCGAGCGAGAGAGTGAGAGAGAGGAAAGAGATAGGAGCTAGCGGACCGGTGTTGTAGGCAACTTAGCTATAGTGCGTGTTGGCAAAACGTGCTATAGCTAAGTTAGCTATAGCGCTGCCCTACCCAAAACGCGCTTCTGCTAACTCTTTTTTTCTTTTTATTTTTCATTTCCTTAGCTATAGCACTGCCCAAGCCAAAACGTGCTACTGCTAATTTTTTTCTTAGCTATAGCGCGTGTTGGCAAAACGCGCTATAGCTAAGTTAGCTATAACGCTACCCAAGCCAAAACGCGCTACTGCTAACTTTTTTCTTTTTTTCTTTGTCTTTTTCTTTTTCATATTCCACAAACTTCTTTCCTTTTCCTTTTTCTTTTTCATATTCCACAAACTTTCTTCCTTTTTATTTTATTTTTATTTCTCTTTTTATTTTTTTATTCTTTTTCTTTTTCTTTTTGTTTTTCATATTCATATTCCACAAACTTCCTTCCTTTTTATTTTTATTTTTCTTTCATTTCATTTTCCACAACTTATTAGTTCCTTTTTCTTTTTCTTTCATTTCATTTTGCAAAACTTCCTTTCTTTTTTTTCTTTCATTTGCACTTTTGTTTTCTTATCTTTCTTTTGCACTTTCCTTCCTTTAATTTGGTCTGTTGTTGGAGCAATACCACTGTTACCCTCCGGATAATAATTAGTATAATATATATTACATCAATTGACTGCTAACGCCGGTATACAAAATAGACACACACAAAATTTGTGGATTAGTTTGTCAGCTTGGGCGACGACGACGCTTCAGACCGATCTTCTTCCCTCTTTTGTTCGTTATCGAATAATTGAGCCCATGGTCGTGACTTTACCTTCTCCAGGGATTACGATCTTTCGTAGGTAATGTAGTCTTCATTCTTGTTTTGACGTATGTTTCATCGTCATCAGCATCATCTTCCCTCATCGGATCCCCGGACTGGTCGTAGTCTTCCTTGTTGGCAACTCCATCCATTCCGGCGATGCTCCTTTTGCTTCTCCTCACGACAACACGGCTGGGATTGATCGGATCAGTTATGAAGAAACATTGTGTCACTTGTTCAGCGTGTACCCATGGCTCATTTTTGGCGATGGCATTGACGGTACCGCTATCGGAGTCGGGTATACACATGGTAGTGAAATATCGGTTTTCTCTCTGTACATTCTTAGCCCATCTGACACGGAACATCGTCGCGCTATGCAATCCAGAGTACTTAAGCTCCCATATCTCTTCGACCCTTCCGTAATATCTTCTGACCGAAGGACACAAATTTGTTTTTTCAACCAATTTATATGCACTGGATCATGTGCATGTAGTTCAAATTTGAATTATGCACATAAAATGCCTAGAAAACCCAGTTAATGTATAAAAATGTCCAAATGAAAATCAAAAAATTCCAAAATTAAACACAACACTCCTGTTGTTCTATGTTGACACTAGAATTTTTTTGAAAGCAATAAGAGGCAACGGATATTGTTTCGTCCCCAAAGGTGGCACGTTCCCTACCGAAACCATCACACTTATTGTGAGAAGCTCTGGTTTGTGAGAAGCTTATACCCAAACCTACCCCAAATGGGACAAAAAATTTACCACGACACGTTGATGCCGCTCGATGATAGCATGCCAAGTTTCATGAATTTCAGACGAGTTTTGGATTTACTAGAATTTAAAAACCAGGTATCTCAATGTTTGCAGCCGAGTGACGGTGGAAGGGTGTTTGACATTCATTCCCATTTCTTGCATGGGACCTAAGCATGCAACCAAGGACACATATTTGATTTTTCAACCAATTTATATGCACCCGAGCATATGCATGTAGTTCAAATTTGAATTATGCACATAAAATGCCTATAAAACCCAGTTAATGTATAAAAATGTCCAAACGAACCCCGAAAAATTCCAAAATTTAACACAACACTCATGTTGTTCTATGTTGACACTAGAAAAAATTTGAAAGAAATAAGAGGCAACGGATATCGTTTCGTCCCCAAAGGTGGCACATTCCCTACCGAAACCATCACGCTTGTTTTGAGAAGCTCTGGTTTCGTCCCCAAAGGTGGCACAAATTTTTTACCACGGCATGTTGATGCTGCTCCATGATAGCATGCCAAGTTTCATGAATTTCAAACGAGTTTTGGATTTACTAGAATTTTAAAACCAAGTATCTCAATGTTTGCGGCAGAGTGACGGTGATAGGGTGTTTGACATTCATTCCCATTTCTTTCGTGGGACCTAAGCATGCAACCAAGGACACAAATTTGATATTTCAACCAGTTTATATGCACTTGAGCATGTGCATGTAGTTCATATTTGAATTATGCACCTGAAATGCCTAGAAAACCCAGTTAATGTATAAAAATGTCCAAACGAACCCCAAAAATTCCAAAATTAAACACAAGACACCTGTTGTTCTATGTTGACACTATAAATTTTTGAAAGCAATAAGAGGCAACGGATATCATTTCGTCCCCAAAGGTGGCACATTCCCTGCCGAAACCATCACGCTTCTTGTGAGAAGCTCTGGTTTGTGTGAAGCTTATACCCAAACCTGCCCCAAATGGGACAAAAAATTTACCATGACATGTTGATGCCGCTCCATGATAGCATGCCAAGTTTCATGAATTTTAGACGTGTTTTGGATTTACTAGAATTTAAAAACAAAGTATCTCAATGTTTGCGGCCAAGTGATGGTGGCAGGGTTGGTTAAATTCATTCCCATTTGTTGCATGGGACCTAAGCATGCAACCAAGGACACATATTTGATTTTTCAACCAGTTTATATGCACTGGAGCATGTGCATGTAGTTCAAATTTGAATTATGCACCTGAAATGCCTACGAAACCAAGTTAATGTATAAAAATGTCCAAACGAAACCCGAAAAATTCGTGAATTAAACACAACACTCTTGTTTTTCTATGTTGACAGTAGAAATTTTTTGAAAGTTATAAGAGGCAATGGATATCGTTTTGTCCCCAAAGGTGGCACGGTCCCTACCGAAACCATCACGCTTGTTGTGACAAGCTCTGGTTTGTGAGAATCTTATACCCAAACCTACCCCAAATGGGACAAATTTTTTACTATGGCATGTTGATGCCGCTCCATGATGGCATGCCAAGTTTCATGAATTTCAGACGAGTTTTAGATTTACTAGAATTTAAAAACCATGTATCTCAATGTTTGCGGCCAAGTGACGGTGGCAGGGTGTTTGAAATTCATTCCCATTTCTTGCATGGGACCTAAGCATGCACCAAAGGACACAAATTTGATTTTTCAACCAATTTATATGCACTGGAGCATGTGCATGTAGTTCAAATTTTAATTATGCACATAAAATGCTTGGAAAACCCAGTTAATGTATAATAATGTCCAACCGAACAACGAAAATTTCCAAAATTAAACACAACACTCCCGTTGTTCTATGTTGACACTAGAAAATTTTTGAAAGCAGTAAGAGGCAACAGATATCATTTCGTCCCCAAAGGTGGCACATTCCCTACCGAAACCATCACACTTGTTATGAGAAGCTCTGGTTTGGGAGAAGCTTATACCCAAACCTGCGCCAAATGGGACAAATTTTTACCACGGCTTGTTGATGCGGCTCCATGATAGCATGCCTAGTTTCATGAATTTCAGACGAGTTTTGGATTTACTAGAATTTAAAAACCATGTATCTCAATGTTTGCGTCCGAGTGACGGTGGCAGGGTGTTTCACATTCATTCTCATTTCTTGCATGGGACCTAAGCATGCAACCAAGGACACATATTTGATTTTTCAACCAGTTTATATGTACTGGAGCATGTGCTTGTAGTTCAAATTTGAATTATGCACATAAAATGCCTACAAAACCAAGTTAATGTATAAAACGTCCAAACGAGCCCTGAATAATTCCAACTTTTTACGACACACCTATAGTTCCATGCTCACCGTAGATAAAAGTTCTCGCAATTCAAAAACCATCCTTTGCAGCTATGACCCCATTATGTAATTCAAGTCAAGATGAAAAATAAATTAGATCGCACACAGTTTATTATCACCGACCGTGTGAGATGCAGCACAAAATATCTTGGAGCACCGTCGGTGTATAGTACGCCTATGGCTTACGCGAGAAGGTGCGTCGGCTACAGTCCATAGCCGGCGTGTCAAGCACACTAGCTCACTCCCAAAATATCATTTCACTGTTCAATCATCGCTGATGAAAGATGGGGACATGGACCCGCGTCGTGTGGGCAACTTCGGCGGCCCACTCCGCCGAGAGCGCGGCCGCAGCCGCCTGGCGTGTGCTAACAAGCTTCGTGAGGGCAAGCACAATCTGCGTCCGGGCAGCCAAGGCAGCACAAACAGCCACTGTTGCTTCTCAGGCGGCGGCAGCAGCATCTGCCTCGGGGATAGCAACTAGCAAGAGCGGCAAAGCAGCTGTCCGTTCTGCAGCAACGGCCTTAGCCCTAATGGAGGCCGCCCACGACCATGTCGAGGCTGTCCACACCCAGCTCGTGGCGGTCACCGCACAAATCGAAGGAAGCTTCTCCAAAAACGGTCGGCAACCCACGGCCGAAGAGTTGGCAATCGCCAAGAGAGTTCGAGCAGCCGTCCGTTCCTGCGCGGCATACCTTGCCACGACGGAGCCCACCAAAGACCAGATCGCGGCCGCCCACGCCCACCTCATGGCGGCCTATTCCAAAGATATGGCGGACGCGGATGGCGAGGTGCTTGCGGAGTATGGTGCAATTGATGCCATGGAGCCCCTTCCCCAGGAGACCGTCGGGCGCGAGCTGGACATGGGGGCGGCGGCGTAGATCGACGAGCACCAGAGGTAGTAGTACTCTTTGTTTTGTTTAATTAAGAGTGCCAATCTTTAATTTGTTAGAGTAAGGTTTAGGTCAGCTAGCTCTGTTTAATTGCTGAACTTGCTCGATTAAGAAGAGTGGGTGTGCTGTATTCTCCTTTGTGTACCCAAATTATGGAATGACGTGGATGACCACTGTAACTAAGGAAATTCGAACTAAAATTTTTTATGTTCAAACTCATCACACACGGGTTAAGCTATCTGAATCATTTGTGATGTTCACATATCGTACAAAGTTCTGAATAAGGGACCGTGTGTGATGACACTTTGCACGCTAGTTTTTTCGCTGAAGCGATTCCAAAATTTCATCTTCCACGGAAATATCTACCTCCCGCCCCCTCCCCCTTACGAAAAGCCACATTTCCCCTGTTTCCGCCTTCCTTTCCAAGTTGAAACCTTCACTCCTTGCTTGCAGCGCTGCCTCCTCGCCGGCGACCCTCCTTCACGCTGCTCGGACTCGCCTATCCAGGCAGGTAATCCACACCCGACTCCCACATGCCCCGACCGCCGGCGCGACACCTTCCACCCAAATCACCAACCCCTCCACCAAATAAGCGACGCCCTAAGCCATGGTGCACGCAGTATAGCCAGGATCTCAAGGAGCATTTGACAGCGGAGAAGCAAATCGCGGCCACACGCGCGGATAAGGTCGCGATGGGTGCCATTCGTGTTGACCCCCAGATCTTGGAGGAGCACCTCGCCGTCGAGGCCACCGTCGATGCCTCGCGTGCCGATGACGCGATGCGCTTGGCTGTTTGGTTCAATTCTGCAATGCGATATTCTATTGTTGTGGGTGCATTCTGTTATTGTATACCATGTGAGAAATAAATTGAATTTGGCTGTACTAAATACATGAGAAACAAATACAATTGCTATATTTCCAAGTTGTTAAGCATGCTTGGTTTGGTTAACTGTCTAATCTTCTATTTGGAGTATGTTATATTGTGCTATGTGGTGCTCAGTTAACTTTTGATTCATTTGTTGTGGTGTCTAGTTAACTGTTTTGTTTGGGTCAATTCTGCAATGCGATGTTCAATTGTTGTGGATGCATTCTGTTTTTATATACCATGCGAGGAATAAATTGAATTTGGTTGTACTAAATACATGAGCAACAAATACAATTGTTATATTTCCAAGTTGTTCAGCATGCTTGGTTTGGTTAACTATATGATCTTCTATTAGGAGTATGTTATATTGTGCAATGTGGTGCTCAGTTAATGTTTGGTTCGTCTGTTCTGGTGGTTAGTTAACTGCTTGGTTCAATTCTGCAACGCGATGTCCAATTGTCATGGGTAGAATTTTGTATTGTTGTGCATGTGAGGAATAAATTGAATTTGGCTACACTTAATACATGAGAAACATATACAAGTGCTATATTTCCTAGTTCATAATCATGCTTGGTTTGGATAAATGGGTTTTCCATGTGGCTTGAATTAATCTGATGAATTTGCAGTGTGCTTATTTTTCATCAACATGTTTTACTGATAGCATGCGAACCCTTACTTGACCTGATCACTAACTACCTTATATGTGTTACATGGAAACAATGGGAAGCACTTAGGTTTGCAATCGAGGTTAGCTCATGCATGGTCCATTGTCTAATAGCACATTATTGTGCAATTGCAGGAACCATTCTAATATTTAGGTTTTAACAATTTGGTCTTGCACATGTAGGTCCTGCTGTCAGAGGTTTTGACCCACTGTTCGATCCTTTTTGCATATGGGGAAATGAGTTGTCCATGAATATCAGTCAAGTCAAGAAACTCAGAAAGATTGTTAGGATAAAAAAATTAACGACAAAAAACAACAAGATCTTTGTCTGCACAATGAAGAAGACATCAGTTCACTACAGGATGGTACTAACTATTATACCTTGCCTTTTTTATTCCTTTGCCCCATTTCAAATATAGAGAAGATATTTATGCACATCCTCGTTTTCAGGCCTTTCCAAAGCAGTTCACTGATGATTACCTCTCAAACAACCTATATGGTCAGGAGGCGAGGAAGGTATTCATACAACACCCCCGGTTCAATATTGAAGTGTTCCTGAAGAGGACGAAGGATGGACGGTCAATCATCCACAGGCACTGGCCTAAAGTTACAAAGACCTTCAACATCAATGAAGGCTCAATATTCTCCTTCTGCTTCAGCAGTTTTCCAGATGAGATACATACGTCTATGTACCGTCTATGATGCTAATTTCGAAAGGTTATAGATGTTACATGTGAAACTTGGTGCTGGTGTTGTTGTGTAAGGGGGTACCTGAGTGCTGAAGCTATATGATGTTGTACTCTGATGTATTTCAATTATGAAAATGAAATATATTGTGTGCTTAATATGAAATGTCCGTTAGATTAATAAATGGATTATTAATAATAGGATAATTAACCTGCTAATTGGGTTTTTCTATCGCAAACGGTTATTGAGAAAACACTGTGTGTGATGCATTCAATAACGCACAGAGTTTGTAGGAATAAACCGTGTTAGATTAATGAACAATCACACATGACATCCTCTTGAATACGCTTTGCGTTAGGCCACCTGGCGCAAATGTTTACCACATAAAAACTGTGTGTGATGGACAGCCTTTGCCACACAGTTTCTTCTACGCACCGTGTATGATGCATTCAATAACACAAACGATAAAATTGTTAATATCGTGTGCAATGGCAATGCTATCACAAACGATTTAATGGAGAAAATTGTGTGTGATGTAGCTGTGAATGGAAACGTTTTCCTTGGAGCGATTGTGTGGGATGTACATATGAACGGAAACATTTAGTGGGGACTTATTGTGTGGGATGTACTTGCGACCGAAAACAATTTTTCTTGTATAATTGTATTTTTTAGCTCTACTGTACGTATTTCCATATTTGAGCGCTCGCCGGTCGCACACGACCTCATTTTGCCGAGCGTGTGTGCCAGAAGGGCATATCCCCGACGGTTTCCGGGTCGTGTGGAAGGACCCCCCTATCTCCGTCACTCACTAGGTGACGGTTCCAAATACCATCGTGGAAAGGGGTTAAAAACCATTTGTATAGCACCTCGGTGTACTAGTGACTGGCCGCTGCGCTACTTTCTTCTTGGACGTTGCTTGCTTTTCAACTGTCTTTTCTTGCATCATCTCTTCCTTCCCAGGTTCTATCCTTGACGGAGAAGAAGTCGCTACTTTATCGACTGAGGGTCCTGCCATTGTTGCTTCTTCACCATCAGCTTCTCCATGCGCAACTGGTGAAGCACTGAACACTTCATTCGTTGCTGCTAAATATAGAAGCAACAGTTCTTGTGGTTTAGGCGCGACTAGAGTTGGCGCAGAGGACAAGTATCTTTTCAGGTCTTGTAGCGCAACCTCTGCTTCCAGAGTCCATTTTACCGGACCCGCCTTTTTCAAGATCGTGAAAAACGACAGGGCACGCTCATCTCACCTTGAAATGAACCTGCTCAAAGTTACAACACAACTGGCAAGACACCTCACAGCCTTGATGGTCTTGGGTGCTTGGATCTGCTCGATGGCTTTAATCTTGTCGGGGTTCGCTTCGATCCCACGCTGTGATGTAAAGAATCCAAGGAGCTTGCCAGAGGGGACACCAAACACACACTTCTCGGGGTTGAGCTTCATGTTGATCTTCCGCAAGTTGGAGAAGGTTTCATCCAAATCATGAATCAGTGTAGACTTGTCCTTGGTTTTCACCACGATATCATCCATGTGAGTGTGGGGACCCCGACTCATAAGTCATGATCACCGATTGCACGTGTACATTGAACCCATAGATTAATGCTCATTGTACATCATAGACTGAATATCAAGAGATTACATCCATTACATACTGTCTTACATAAATCATCGCAGCGGAAATCTTTGTCGATATCTTGGACCCATGCCATCTGCCTTAACCCAACAGGCACTCTAACTGGGAAAGCGTCCTAGTTCATGTGTTCGTCAACAAAGAATTCTTCTTTGTATTGCTGCTCTTCCTGGCCTGGCCAAGTAAATAGCCAGGGACAAGCCAGTGAATATGTTTGAATGTACTTGCAAGCAAGCCATGTTTTGGAACGAGGTAGAACAATGCATGATATAGCACTAAGTAGGTAATTTCGCAGAAAGCTAGTTTTGAGTGCAATGACATGTCCTAACAACTTGTAAAGCATGCATCATAAGAATTCAGATATCTGTGTGAACAGGTTACAGATATCAACATAAACATAGTTTGGATCAACTCTAGCTCAATCAACATGTCAAGTCATCCAACTCGAATCAAGTGGTTTTCTTCCACAGGCACACTCACACACAGGTTCTTGTAAATAATGGACGTAGCCCAAGAGCTGTTATCCAGTTGTGGACACGGCTATTCGAATACTTTTACACTCTACAGAGGTTGCACAGTTTACCCACAAGATCCGGGGAACTGCCGTGTCAGCCACGACCCGCGGTACCTCAAGTACCCGGGGTGAGCACCCGATCACTACCTTTCCCTAGTCGTGACTAACATAGTGTCCACTGAATTGGTACCATTCCCCGTGCCACAATCATTTTCACATATTCCACTTTGTTTGCGGAGTCTCGCTCCCAGATTCATCACATAACTCATGCACGGGGGTACCAACGGTGTATCTGGTGCCCTATAAAAACAGTCATGGCCGCCTATCCTAGCATGATCCTGTCCCGAGAGTGACCACGCCACTCCCGTCACTACGAATGCGGGCATCCATGCTAGCACGAACTAGGTAATCAATAATGCCCTTTCCCATATAAGGGTAGTGTGGTTGCGCATGTTCAGTTGGAGTAACAGTCGCAACCCGAACAAATCCGTTTTCAGAAAAACAACACGCTCACTTGCCTGGGTACACCACTTCTTTATCAAGTGGTTACCTAGATCAACATTTCCCTCGGGCATTAGTGGCACCCGACGGGGTTTTCAAAAAGTCTTTGAGAATACTTTTATCTCCATGACCATGCATATACCCATCCCATTTGCGTAGCAACTACTTTAGCATCCTATGTACTCCCACCCGCATAACCCTCATAGGAAGGTGGGGTCATGCACAATGACAGTATCAACAAGGAAGTAACGGAGGCAACCCACCAAAGTGGTTACCATCTCATCATGTTTCCGATGCAACAATAATAAAGTGCTATATGACATGCATAAAAAGGGTTTCATAGACATGGTCACAGGGCTGCTTGCCTGGCTTAGGAAAGTCTTCACCTGTTCCTGTCCATCTCCAAGTACTCCGTCTACTTCGTCAACTATCATTGAAACCAATCACAATAAGCAACACAAGAAGGCAGAAAATAAAAGTGCTCTAAAAATAGGAATTCCACTTTTCTAGGACATCTCTGGTTATATGAAAAATAACCAGAGTGGTTTCATTGGATTTGGTCAATAGATATTTTTGAACATTTCAATATTATGGAATCAAGGGATTTAATGGGTCTGCAAGGATTCTACATAAATATATTCTTGAAAATGAGTGAAGGTACCCATTAAATCAAGCATGATTTTAGAAACATTTAGAAATTTCTTTCACTAGATTTGGAGCTCAAATGAATTTCCTATGAATTTCAAAGATGTCCATACATGAAGAAATGTACCAATATTTGACGTGGCAGAGAAAGCATAAGTAAAAGTGTTAACAAACTAAATCATGAATTTATAAGCATCTAGGAATTTGAATCATTGTAATTGTACTTTGGATGAGGTCTGTACGAATTTTCAAAATTCATCATAAAATAGAAAAATGGGGTTTTATTAAATATGTGTGAAGGAGAGTGTTCTGAAAAAATGTGCATGATGCATCATGAGTTAGATAAAGAATTTAGAATGCACTAGGAATTTGAATTACTACATTTGGAGTTCATTTGAATTATTTGCGGATTTTACAAGTTTTCCAGAAAAAGAAAAGAAAAGGAAATTACCAAATCGCCTGGATCTGGGGAGGTAGCTGGGGGCACCGGGCAAGGCTTGGCAGCAGGGCACCACTGGGCCAGCCTACCAGCACGGCTACACGGGCAAAAGGGGCAACGCCGACTGGTGGGCTGGCTCGGGCAGTACGGTAGCTGACAGGTGGGGTCCCTGCCAGTTGGCGGGGTGGTGGTCCCCTACCTCGCGCCTGAGGCAGAGGAGCGATAGGGGAGGCGAGGCAGAATGAGTACCGGCGCTCTCCCTGGCGGCTCTGGCCACCTCCAGCGACGTCCGGCACGGTGGCTCCGCCGCGCCCGGTGAGTCCAGCATGACGAGGCGCACCCGTCCAGGTGCTTCATGCCCCTGGAGGAGCCCGGGAACGGGAGGAGCTTCGGGCGCGGCGGACCGGGGTGCCGCCGGGGATGAACTTGTCGTCACGGCCACGGGGGCGTCTAACTAGAGTGCTGGGGAGCTCCGTGATGGTAGCGGTGATGCAATGACACCCATAGGTGGAGAGGAGGGGGAATGAGCGATGAGAATTTAGGCGATGGACGGTGGCTCAGCTCCGACCATAGACGAGGTTGGAGGGCATAGGAGGAGGTGTGGGTTGGTCCAGCAGGGCTCTAGGAGGGACGGGGAGGAAATGGAGTGGAGAGAAGGGCTTGGGGCAGCCATATATAGCGAGGCGATGGTGCACCGTGGACAACGACCACAACAACGACCCGGCGCACACCAGGGGCCAAATCAGTTCATTGGAGCGTGTCTGGGGCAGCCGTGAGTGCGGTCCAGACTGAGGGAATGGAAGAGGAAGAGTAGGGCGAGCTACTGGTGGGCCCCGAGCTCGCGCGCCCACCGGCCGAGCCTGGCGGCGTCGGGAACGGGAAGCAGGGGGTGAGAGACAGAGGGAGAGAAGGGGGCCTGCATGGCAGTCGCGTTGAGGATGTCGAGGGCCTCGACTGGCGTGAGGGGGAGGCTCGAGGTGGTCGGGGAGCACGGTGTCAATGGTTGCCTGCTCTGCCACACAGTCCAGAGCACGCAAATGGCCGGCGTCCGCGGCTTTTCACGCGCACTGCCCGTCTGATGGTTGCTGCAACTACGTCGGTATTTCCCCGGAGAGGGAGGGATGATGTAGCACAGCGACGGTAGGTATTTCCCTCAGTGATGAAACCAAGGTATTGAACCAGTAGGAGAACCAAGCAACACAACGTAAGCAGCACCTGCACACAAAAAACAACACCTCGCAACCCGACGAGTTAAAGGGGTTGTCAGTCCCTTCCAGGGTACGGCGCCTCAAGATAGGCAAACAGACGTGAGGTAAATTGTAGTAGATTGATAGATCGAACACCAAATAAAATAAATAAAGATAAAACGCAGCAAGGTATTTTTGTATTTTTGGATTAATAGATCTGTATAAAAATGCAAAGGAAAAGTAGATCGCAAGGCAAATATATGAGAAAGAAGACCCGGGGGTCGTAGGTTTCACTAGTGGCTTCTCTCGAGAAAATAGCAAACAGTGGGTAAACAAGTTCCTGTCGGGCAATTGATAGAACTTCAAATAATTATGACGATATCCACGCAATGATCATTACATAGGCATCACGTCCATGATTAGTAGACCGACTCCTGCCTTCATCTACTACTATTACTCCACACATCGACCGCTATCCAGCATGCATCTAGGTATTAAGTTCATGGAAAAACGGAGTAATGCAATACGAACGATGACATGATGTAGAAAATATCCATTATATATTGCGGCAGATAGGGATCCCGTCTTTTTGCCCTTAGTAGCAATGATACATACGTGTCGGTTCCCTTTCTGTCACTAGGATCAAGCACCGTAAGATCGAACCCACTACCGGGCACGTCTTCCCATTGCAAGATAAATAGATCAAGTTGGCCAAACAAAACCCAAATATCGGAGAAGAAGTACGAGGCTATAAGAGATCATGCATATAAGAGATCAAAGAAACTCAAATAACATTTATGGATATAAAAAGATATAACTGATCATAAACTCGAAGTTCCTCAGATCCCAACAAACACACCGCAAAAAGAGCTACATCATATGGATCTCCAAGAGACCATTGTATTGAGAATTTAGCGAGAGAGAGAGAGCCATCTAGCTACCAACTACGGACCCGAAGGTCTACAAAGAACTATTCACGCATCATCGGAGAGGCACCAATGGAAGTGGTGAGCCCCTCCGTGATGGTGTCTAGATTGGATCTGGTGGTTCTCGACTCTGCGGCGGCTGGATGAATATTTCGTCGATGCTTCTAGGGTTCTGGTATTTTTGGGGTATTTATAGAGCAAAGAGGTCGTCCGGGGGGCACCTGAGGTGGGAACCCCCAGGTGCAACCAAGGCCCATTGCCTTCCTTCTAGCCCATAAAAAATCATCATGGAGTTTCCTGGCATTTGGACTCCGTTTGATATTGATATCCTGTGATGTAAAAAACATGGAGAAAAACAGAAACTGTCACTCGGCACTATGTCAATAGGTTAGTACCAAAAAATGATATAAAATGACTATAAAATGATTATAAAACATCCAAGTTTGATAATAAAATAGCATGGAACAATTAAAAATTACAGATACGTTGGAGAAGTATCAGCATCCCCAAGCTTAACTCCTACTCGTCCTCGAGTAGGTAAGTGACAAAAACAGAATTTTTGATGTGGAGTGATGTTCATCAAGTCATATCATAGTCTTTTCTTTATAGCATGGACATTTGGACTTTTATGTGATTCAAAGCAATAGTCTAGTTTTGACATAATAATTTAGATACTCAAGCATATCAACAAGCAACCATGTCTTTCAAAATATCAATGCTAAAATAAGTTATCCCTATCCCATCATGCTCAAACATTGATCCATTAATGAAACACACTCGAATATTAACTACACCCAATACTTGAGCATGATCATATTGCCTCCTAGTTGGTGCTTTTGTAAGAGAAGATGGAGACTCAAATTCAAAATAAAAATTGCATAAAGTAAAAGAAAGGCCCTTCGTAGAGGGAAGTAGGGATTTGTAGAGGTGCCCGAGCTCAAAGCGAAAAAATTGAGATAAAAACATTTTGGGAGGTGTATCCATCCCACCAACGAAAACGACGTAGAGCTACGAACACTTTCCATGCTAGATATGCCATAGGCGGTTCCCAAACAGAAAATAAAGTTTAGTTTGAAAATATTAGCCACCCGTTACCGTTCCACGAGCAAAACAAACACACAAAAGAGAAGTTTATTTTGAAAATTAGAGATGGCACATGCAACTTTGCTTATAACAGCAAAAGAATACCACATATAGGTAGATATAGTGGACTCATGTGGGAAAACTGGTTTAAAGGATTTTGGATGCACAAGTAGAGGTCATACTTGGTGCAAAGTGAAGGCTAGCAAAAAGATTGAGAAGCGACCAACCAAGAAACGAATAATCTCATAAGCAAGCATTAAGCATAATTAACACCGAATAATGCACCACAAGTAGGATATAATTTTCATTGCATGATTATTGACTTTCGTGCATGCATAGGGAATCACAAACCTTAACACCAATATTCTTACTAGAGCACAATTACTCATCAACATAACTCACATATCACATGATCATATCTCAAAACTATTACTAAGAATCAAGTTTATTTTTTACAATGATCTTCATGACTTTCTTTTCTTTATCCTTCTTGGATATCTATCACTTTGGGACTAATTTTCATGAGTTACTTTTTCATAAGCTCAAACAAATATAAGTGAAGATCATGAGCATAACAAATTTTCTTTCTCTCAAAATAATTTAAGTGAAGCAAGAGAGAATTTCTTCAAAATTTTACTAACTCTCAAATAAATCTAAGTGAAGCAAGATAGCATTTCTTCAAAAATAACAAATCACACCGTGCTCAAAAAGATATAAGTGAAGCACTAGAGCAAGTCCTAGCTCATGAAAGATTTAAGTGAAGAATAGAGAGAAATTCTAACAAGTCATGATATAATTTGGGGTCTCTCAAATAGGTGTGTCTAGCAAGGATTGATGACTTAAAACACAAAATAAAACAAGCAAAGACACATATCATACAAGATGCTCCAAGCAAAACACATATCATGTGACGAATAAAAATATAGCCTCGAGTAAAATACCGATAGTTGTTAGAAGAAAGAGGGGATGCCACTTGGGGGCATCCCCAAGCTTAGTTGGTTGCTCATACTTGGATAATAGCTTGGGATGCTGGGGCATCCCCAAGCTTAGGCTCTTACATACTTCCTTCATCCATCGTAAGATAACTGTTGGGGATATAACTATTGGGTATGACCCGCCCCGAAGGGGCCGGGTCACACCACTGGCGGTTAATGATGACAAGACCCATGAAGATATTGAAGATGGCGGTTCATGAAGGAGGCTCATTGAAGGCCCAAGACCCAAAGGCGACTTGAGGCCCACGGGCGTAAACCGTCATTAATGTATGACTTGTATTGTAAGGCAAGTATAGATAGTCACCGAGCTGGACACGTTGTGTATGAGCCGGCAGGGACTCTGTTAACCGCCGGGCGTCAACCTGTGTATATAAAGGGATGACCCGGCGGTGGTTTAGGACAAGAAACAAGAGATCGAAAGCTAGGTCAAGCATATTCGCTCCCTGGTAATCGAAACCTAAGCAATACCACCTCAAACTGGATTAGGCCTTTACCTTCACCGCAAGGGGCTAAACCAGTATAAACTCTCCATGTCCTTTGTCCCGTTTAACCCCTTTAAGCTAACCTAGTTGCGATGGCTCCACTGCTAAGTCCTTCTGCTAGGACATCTGCCGTGACAATTCCACGGCAGTTGGCACCCACCTTGGGGCCAGCGCACGATGGTTTCGAGTTCTTGAAGGGAAGCTTCGAAGGTATCAAGGGATACGCTGTGGGCCGGATGACCAAGATTCATCACGGCATGCTCTACATCGACGATGCAGGCTAGGTCCCCGAGGCTGGCTCAATTGAGTACGGGTACCGGGTCCCCTTTGGCGGAATCCACGTCTTCATCGGCAAAATTGGCGAACCGGGCCCTGAGCCAGACACCTGCACCAAGATCATCGAGACGGCTCATCGTGCACGACCCGCCCGGGTTCAACCCGCCGTGAAGCGCGCCTTTGTTGGATTTATCCATGGGGTGGAATTTGAGGAAGGATCTGTGTCTGGCGGTGAGACGACCATCTATTCTGATGGTGAGTCGTCCACAAGCGAGACTAATACGTTATATCAACTACAAGACAGCCGCCTTGGGAGCTATTCCGATGGTGATAGTATTCCGGACCCTTATAAGCCGCCGAATAGGGTTGCGATCTTCATAGCCAGTACACAGTCGGCGCCTAGTTCAACAACCGCCGCTGCTATGACCTCCAGTTCAATGGCTACAGCGGCGACTGGTGCTGGCAGCTCTGCACACCCGCCGGCTCAAGTTCTCACAGAGTTGTTAGAGGCTCTAGTTACTCTGATGGAGGTGGCAGTAACCCCGAACAACCAGGGGCAACACAAGGTGGAAGTGGCTAAGCTGGGCAGACGGGATAGCTCAAGCCAAGGAGGAGCTGGCGGCTGAGAACGCTAGGATGACTGTAGAGCGTGCTGTTTTGGACGCCCAGGCGCAGCGGATTCAAGCATATTCCTTCCGGCTCACATTGGATCAGAACGCTTCAAATGAGGTCATGAGAAGCAGGCATCCGACTCCTTTACCTTCAGTTTATGAGGCGAGAAACCTCTTAAACACGCCTAGAGCAGGGACCAGTGACCCGCCGGTGGTAAACCGGATAGTTGAAGCGCCTGGGACTGGGGCGCCAGTTCAGCCACGCACGATGGGGTTTCCATGTGTGAATAATACCCCGCCTCAGCAGGTTTCGACGCCTCCGGGTTATTATTCTAACCCGTTGGACAATATGATTGCTGCGGCAACGTGATTGGCGGCTCTACCGGTTGAAGGCGAGTCCCCAACGGTGATAGAGACACAGAGGGCCAGAGAGCTTCCAGAAAGCTGTGGCTCAGCAGGCGGCTTATTCTTACAGTTACGAGCGGATTCCCTCAACCCCTCGTCCAAGCCGGAGTTATAGCAGGCACATTGACTCACCGGCGGTTTCAAGCAGTGAACAACGCCGTAACTAGCCTCATGGACATGACCCGGCGCACGGTGGTACCGATGCTTAGACTCTGGTGGATCAGGGCAGAGCGCGTCGGGAGGCCGAGCTGGCGGCTCAGCAAACGACTCATCAATATTCTCCGGCTTATCCGACAACTTCGGTGAAGGCAGGCATGAACTCTATAACCTTGGGAGTGCCATGTTTAGTACTGGCTCTGCGTAACGAGCATTTGCCCAAGGATTTCAAGGGTCCTCTTAAGGTGCCTAACTACACAGGAGATCAACCGCTTGAAGCTTGGGTGGAAAGTTATGAGATGGCAATGGAGCTGCTGGATGTTGGCGATGTTGCATGTGCTAAGTATTTCACTATGATGTTGGATGGGGCGGCTCGTACTTGGCTGAAAGGGTTGCCTGCCAACTCCATTGGATCATGGGCCGAGTTAAAAGCCCGGTTTATCTAGAACTTTAAAGACACATGCAAGCAGCCTACGTCAATTGTGGATTTGGATTCCTGTGTCCAAGAAGAAGGCGAGTCAACAACCCATTGGGTGCGTCGGGTCTCAGCCTTCCTGCACTCATCAGATCGTATCAATGCCGGTTCACCAGTTCTAATGTTGGAGAAATACGGTCGTTTTATGCCTCTTAAGCAGAAGCTGGGGTGGCTCAAACGCCACTTCAGCGACATGGGGGAGCTAATGGCGGCTTTGGTCAAGTATGCTGACTCTGATAGTACCAAGGACCCAGAGTCTAATGATGAAAAGCCGGGAAAGGGAAAGAAGAGCAACAACACCAAGGGGCAGCAGCATAACCCGGCAAGTCAGGGAGGCAACGGTAAGCGTAAAGCTGATAGTAATTTGGATTTTGTGGCTAACACCAATACGCAGAATAATGCTCAGGGTCGCAAGGGAAACCACCTCCTCGGTTTGGAGTGCCAAATTTCAATCTTGAGGAGCTGATGAATAAGCCCTGCCCGAAGCATGGTACACGGGAAAAGCCGGCCGCTCACCTCTGGAAGGATTGCTTCATTAAGAAGGAGTATAGGAAGTCAATTTTTTTCCAGAATAATCATGGGCCGGACGGCGGCTTAGGTTCCGGCTCTTATGGTCCGGGTTATGGTGGTGGCGGTTCGAATTCCAGTTTTCAAGGCCAAGGCAATCAGGGTGGTTAGAATCAACCATCTGGTCAGGGGAATCAGCAACAGCAGCAGCAGTCTGGTTATCAAAGTAATCCAAAATAGTTGAATAGTGGAAAATACCACGTTTTTACCACAAGTTTGTGTAAGCGGGATCATAAGCTCTGTAAGAGGGCGGTAAACACGGTTGAGCCGGCGATTCCCCGTTATTTGTGATGGTCCGAACACCCTATTCTCTAGAGCTGCGAAGATCACCCGGACCGGGTTGAAAACCCGGGTCACCTGGCTTTGGTGGTGGCACCTCAGGTTGGAGGATACAAACTCACTAAAGTGCTCATGGATGGAGGCAGTAGGATCAATATCCTTTGTTATGACACTTTCCGTCGCATGGGATTAACTGATAAAAATCTTAAGCCGTCGAACACTATTTTTCATGGAGTGATGCCGGGTAAATCGGCATATCCAATGGGAAAAATATCTTTGGAGGTTGCCTTTGGAGATGAGTATGATTCCAGATCTGAGACGTTAACCTTCAAAGTGGTTAAAATCAAGAGCCCTTATCATGCTCTATTTGGGCAGCCGGCTTATGCTAAGTTCATGGCAAGGCCTTGTTATGTTTATTTGCAGCTTAAGATGCCGGGTCTCAAGGGCACCATCATAGTGCATGGAAGTCGCAAGATAGCCTTGGAATGTGTAGAAGGTGATGCTGCTTACGCTGAGTCTGTCTGTGCAACAGAGGAATTGAAATTTTACAAGGATAATGTTGACCCGACGGACATGACATCCTTGAAGAAGCCAACCACGGAGCATGTCACCTTGTTGAAGTTTAAGTGGGCAGATGATACTAAGCTAGTCGACTTCGTTCCTGGCGATTCATCCAACCAGTTCAGCATCAGTGCTAATCTGGATCCTAAATAGGAAAGCACGCTCATCAAGTTCATCCGTGAGAACAGTGACATCTTTGCATGGAAGCCTTCAGACATGCCAGGTGTACCGAGGGAACTCGCTGAGCACACTCTCAATATTGATCCAAAGTTTAAACCGGTCAAGCAATTCCTTTGCCGTTTCAATGAAGAGAGGTGCAAGGCTATTGGTGAAGAAGTGGCCCTGCTCTTGGCGGCTGGGTTTATCGTTGAAGTTTTTCGTCCTGAGTGGTTGGCTAACCCGGTGCTGCTGCTTAAGAAAAATGGCACCTGGCGCATATGTGTGGACTGTACAGACTTAAACAAGGCCTGTTCGGCCGATCCCTTTGCTCTCCCCCATATTGATCAGATTATTGATACTACGGCGGGTTGTGAACATTTGAGCTTTTTGGATGCTTATTCTGGTTATCATCAGATCAAGATGGCAGTTAAGGACCAGGAGAAGACAGCCTTCATCACTCCTTTTGGAGCCTTCTATTATGTGTCTATGCCTTTTGGGCTCAAGAGTGCCCAGGCGACTTCCCAGCGGTGTGTACAAAATGGTCTTCATGATCAGATTGGGCGCAATGTTCATGCTTATGTGGATGATATTGTGGTGAAGTCTAGGAAGAAGGAAACCCTTGATAGATGATTTGAAAGAGACCTTTGATAATCTCTGGGTCTACAGGATGATGCTTAACCCGGCCAAGTGTGTCTTTGGCGTACCAGCAGGCAAGCTTTTAGGTTTTCTGGTTTCCGAGCGGGGTATCAAAGCTAACCCGGAGAAAACAAAGGCTATCACCTCTCTGGCTAAACTGGTGTGTATCAATGATGTTCAGTGTTTGGCGGGTTGTATTGCGGCCTTAAGCCGGTTCATAAGCCGGTTGGGTGAGAAGGCTATCCCACTTTACCCAATGATGAAAAAGACATATCACTTTGTCTGGAGCAGCGCTGCTGATCAGGCATTTGAGGCCTTGAAGAAACAGTTAGCTGAGCGCCGGTCCTAGCTGCTCCTATTGATAAAGAGCCTTTGTTGTTATATGTGGCTGCCAATAGCTGAGCTGTTAGCATAGCCATTGTGGTGGAAAGGAAGGAGTCAGGCAAAGAGAATCCGGCTCAAAGGCCGGTTTACTACATTAGTGCAGTTCTCATTGAATCCAAGCAGAGATAGCCACATTGGCAGAAGCTGGTATATGTGGTGTTTATGGCTAGTCGCAAGCTCAAACAGTATTTTCTGGGTCATCCCATTACTATGGTTAGTTCTTCTCCTCTGGGAGATATTATTCAAAGCAGTGAAGCCACAGGTCGGGTAGCCAAGTGGGCCATTGAGCTTGGACCTCATGGTTTGATGTATGTGCCTCGCACAACCATCAAGTCTTAGGAACTCATGGATTTTATCAATGATTGCATAGAGTTGCAGATGCCTGAGGAGCAGCCGGATAGCACATATTGGACTATTCACTTCGATGGATCCAGGCAGTTGGAGGGCTCGGGGGCTGGATTTATCTTAATTTCCCCTCGAGGTGATAAATTTTGTTATGTTTTAAGGTTGATGTTCCCTTGCACTAACAATGCAGCTGAGTATGAGGCCTTGATCCATGGTCTTCGAATGGCTAAGGAGATGAACTTAAGCTGGGTGCGGTGTTTCGGCGATTCAGATTTGGTGGCTCAGCAAGTTTCAGGCACTTGGGATTCTAAGGATCCACTCATGGCGGCTTATCGCCGAGAGGTTGATGCTATTGCTGGTCATTTCAATGGTTATCAAGTTGAACATGTTGATCGAAGGAAAAATGAGGTAGCTGATGCTTTGAGCCGGTTAGGGTCCCAGCATAAGCCGATGCCACATAACACTTTCTTGGATATTCTCCATAACCCTTCAGTCAAATTGCCTACAGAGGAAGATCTAGCAATTCCTGACACGGAGGCACAATTGGTGGCGGCTCTTCATGTGATTCCTCATTGGACAGTTCCATATTTGGCTTATATGACCCGGGGCGAGTTATGTGAGGATGAATCTTTGGCCAGGAAGATAACCCAGCGGCCTAAGTCAATGACTATTGTCAATGGAGAGTTGCATCATCGCAGTGTCATAGGGGCGTTTCAACATTGTGTTTCTCCTGAGGAAGGCTATGAGATTCTACGAGAGATTCATGAAGGAGATTGTGGTCATCATGCCAGCTCTAAGTCTCTCGTGGCCAAGGCTTTTCATCATGGATTTTATTGGCTGACGGCTCATGCTGATGTAGAGGATTTGGTAAGCAAATGTGATGGTTGTCAGAAATTCTCACGACGAGCTCACGTGCCAGCTCAAGAATTGAGGATGATTCCAATTGCTTGGCCATTTGCAGTTTGGGGGCTTGATATGGTTGGGACTTTCAAATGGTCCAAGGATAAAAAGACCCACCTTTTGGTGGCGGTTGACAAATTCACAAAGTGGGTCGAAGCAGAGCCGGTTAGCAAGTGTGACGCGGCGACGACGGTTCAATTCATCAAAAAGGTGATTTTCCGTTTTGGTTTTCCCCATAGTATTATAACTGATAATGGCACTAATCTGTACAAGGGTGCTATGAAACATTCTTTTTCAATGTGAGCATATTCAACTTGATGTGTCATAAGTGGCTCACCCCCAGTCCAATGGTCAATCCGAGAGAGCCAATAAAGAAATTTTGAGAGGCATCAAGCCCCGGCTTATGGTCCCTTTGCAGAGGACGCCAGGTTGTTGGGTGGAGGAGTTACCCTTAGTGTTATGGAGTATCAATACTACCCCCAACAGATCTACGGGTTACACGCCTTTCTTCATGGTTTACGAAGCCGAGGCGGTTCTCCCTAGTGACATCCGTCACGACTCGCCCCGTGTGGCGGCTTATGTTGAAGCTGATAATGAAAAAGCACCTTAGGATGCACTTGACCTATTGGATGAGGAGCGTGACCTTGCAGCCGCTCGTTCAGCAATTTACCAGCAAGATCTCGTTGTTATCACAGCCGCCGGGTGAAAACCTGAACTTTTCAAGAAGGTGATTTGGTGCTCCGGCTTATCCAGGATCAGACTGATATGCACAAACTATCCCCACCTTGGGAAGGACCTTTTGTGATCAGCAAAAATCTGAACAATGGGTCATACTACCTTATCGATGTTCGAGGCCACAAG
Source organism: Triticum aestivum (assembly GCF_018294505.1). Classification (NCBI taxonomy): domain Eukaryota; kingdom Viridiplantae; phylum Streptophyta; class Magnoliopsida; order Poales; family Poaceae; genus Triticum; species Triticum aestivum. The sequence continues at coordinate 216,223,965 of NC_057802.1, read as the reverse complement.
GACTCACGCTCGTCGAAGGAGGAGACCCGCCGGCCGTGGAATATTGCTCATCATCGGCCTTACTATACTTGAGCCACCGGCTCTTGTGATGTACATATTTTGACAATGTATATATTATAATGAATATAATAAAGCCGGCACCCCTGAAAATTCAGGGCCTTTGTCGATTCATTTTGAGAATAATGAGTCTTTATTGCTACTTTATATGGTCACTTGGGGGCTTCCTGCTCATCGAGCATAGCTATGACTACCCTTTTGATCCAGCTTGGACGGCATGATTACAAAATATTTGGGGGCTTCCTGCTCATTGAGCATAGCTATGCTTACCCTATTAATCCGGCTTATACGCCCGGAATGGAATATTACATGGGGGCTCCTTGTTTAACGGACAAGAGTTTTTATGACCCTTGTAATAGGCTTGGAAGCCAGGTGTATTCACGTAAAAACCCGGGTTATCCTGCCTTTTTAAGTCTGCCACTCCGCCCAGATTGACTGGAATGACTTGCCGTACTTTTGACAGTCAATCTTATATAGACCCTGAACTTGTCAAAGTTAATACGACGATTGGTCATGTGAGGCCCGGCTTATAAGGTTGCACGAAGGTTTAACTCAGCGGCTGTGCGGCCCTTTGAAAGCACCTGATTTCAAGGTTTGGCAGCCTGTGAAAGCCTTGTTTTTGCTTTTTAACAATTTCTATTTGATTTGAACATTTTTATGGTTCATTTTTTGTAACATGTTAATACATGGTAGACAACCAATGAGAGCTATTTTGCCTTATGGTTCATATATAAACCGGTGTTTGTTAACCCGGCCTGGCTTTGGACGGTAAGTCGCTAACATATGATCTTGTGCTTAGAAATCTGGCCCTAAGCTTCTGGATGTTACCCCTTGTTGCATCTAGCATTGTAAGCCGGCAATATGAATCGATTAAACAGGGCGTTGTGCTCTTAAATCTTCGGGATATTACCCCTTATTGCACCAGTATGATGAACCGGCAGTGTGAGCAGATATCACAGGTATGATATTCTCTTATGATTATGCAAGGTTTTGGTTGAACCAGCCCTGGTTATGGACTATTTTTAGTCACCAGTAGTTTTTATAGGGCATTGTGACCCGCCCTGGGGTAAACCGCCAGGGCACTTGTGATCTGTTGGTGTGCAGGTATAGTAATACATCTGGTACACAATTGATGAAATCGTGAGTATAAGTGGCAGCTCTTCAATTGGTAGATCAGCAGAGTTATGCAAAACAAAAACATGCACGATGGCATCGCAGATTAAGAGTTTAACTAGCCTATTACAAGGCATCTGATGGCCCAACACGGATAAGTGTTTTGAGATGTCAACACAGCAAAGTATTATGCTTCATAAATCAGCTCATGGCTGTTGACGGGTTGAAGCCTCAGGGTCATCTTGCGCCTCTTCTTCATCTTCAAATCCTTGGTTTATCCATCAGCTGGAAGTCAGGCGTAGCCCAGATGATAACGGTCAACGCTCTAAACACAGCTTCATCATCAATAAGGTTTGATGGATCAATGTGAGGAGCGAAGGTGTGCTAACGAATCGGTGGGATGAGATCCTTTGGCAAGTGAACCGGCGCATTCACTTTCTTGTTGTCAGCATCATAAGCCGCTTGGTATGAGGATAGATTGCTTTCATCAGCCAGCTTACTTTCTAAGGGACACATTGCTCTTGCTATTTCTGCGAAATCATCAACACTGAAGGCAGATCTGTCTTCTTTAACACTGGGGCAGCCATTGGCCAAATCCTCAGGATCAAGATCTGCTTGCCATGACTTTGCCCGGCTTAAGGCAGTAAAGGCGCCGGCTCTGGCAGCTCCCTGTTTTAAGTCATCGGTCCTTTGGGTAGCACGGATAATTTCTCAAGTGTGTCTTTGATAAGTGTTGAGGGAGATTTCTTGTGCAGCACGGCAGCAATAGTTTGTTGCGCGCCAGTATAAAATTGTTCTACAAGAGTGTAGACAGCTTTAAGCCGGACGCACATATTTGGGCCCAAGTTAGCGCTTCGAGAACCTATATCAGTAAGGTTATGGGTAAGTCGGCAGCCGTTTATAAATGTGATTATTAAGGTACAAGGGAGACATGTGTCCTACTTACCGAAGATGGCTGACGACATGAAATTGATTTGTTGCTTTAAGCCGGAGAACTCTTCTGCTCTTTTCAGGAAAGCCGTCTTTTCAGTCTCCCAGCCTTCTTTTTCTGAATTTAAGTTTTGCTTAAGTTGTTCAATGCTCTCTAAAGCCGTTTTTAACTCTGATTTGGCCTTGGATGTCTCAGCTTGCAGAGTTTTAACGTTAGCCTTCAAATCATTCAGCTGTGCATCCTTCTCAACCAGTTCAGCCTATGACATAAGCAACCAGTTCAGCCTATGACATAAGCAAACAGGGAAGTCCCTCGCACAATACAAGTGTTATCCTCGGCACTGGGGGCTAATGTCTATTGCTTTTTAGAACTTTTTTGAACTCCCAAGCACAATACAAGTATTATACTTGGCACTTGGGGGCTAATGCCTATTGCTCTTTTCAAAGAAGAATTTATCTGCTAACCCGGACAAAGGATATGATCCGATTTTAAAAAGATTACAAGTTGGAATATTGGTTTCAAATAGTATGATTAGTCCCAGCTTGACATACTTGTTAAGCTGACCCTTGGGGGCCTACGGATGCCAAGTTGATTTTTCTTACTTAAAGTCCCGACTTGACATACTTGTTAAGCCAACCCTTGGGGGCTACAAATGCAAAATTCATTACTACTATTTAAAGTCCCGGCTTAACGACATAATTTAAGCCAGCCCTTGGGGGCTACTAGTGATGATGTGCAGTTTATTATGACTACTTGAAAGTCTACAGAATATTCAATCCTATCATATCCTACAGACTTGGCGGCTGATAGACAGGTAATTATGAAAGAGAGTGGTGATTTGATTACCTCATAACGTTCCTTCATCAAATTGACTAAGCCGGCTTCAAAGTCACGGCTGGTGTATAGATGGTTAAAATAACCAGAATGGATCTCTTGGGCACTGAATTGGGCGTAGCTCTCCAAGTCTACCTTCCACTTGCATTTTTCATCAGCAGAAATTTCTTCCTTGGCACTGTGCTTCGATAAGACAGTGGGGTTACCCGGTGCTGTGTAACAAAACACCAAAAAAGGATCTTTCGTGTATAATCCTGCATAATCTCGAATGTTATCAGTTCCGGTACATAGACCATTTTTTTCTCTGTGGACCGAGGAGAAAGGGGGCTAGTTCTTGGTCTGTGAAGATGCGTTGTTAGGTGCTCCATTTTCCCATTGAGGACGAACCAGCAGTAGATCCTTTAGATTCAACCTCGACTATGTTACAGCCTCGGATCGTTGCCGGAAATACTAAGCCTACTAAAGGCACGAAAATGAAGAATATAGGACTCGAGCGGAACACTCAGAAGAGGGGCTATTTTGCCGAGTTCCTTAGAGAGAGTTGTCTCGCGCCCTTTATCTTAAAAGAACGGACTAACAGGGTCAGCTACTTAGCCAACTTTCATAATTAAATACCGTCCTTTGGGTTCTTTATTATCTCCTTCGAGGGGTGTATCAGACTGCCTGTTTCCTTGTAGTTGGATCTCCCACTTTTTGGAATGGCTCCTAAGTGATAAAAGAAAGAAGAACTCGGATTTATTTTATCGATGCAAATTGGATTTGACTGGTGAGGTACAACAATTATTAGGAAATAATCGAGTTAGAGCTGTAGCTATGAGTGCTACGAACGGGTTGATGAGAGGAATGGAAGTGATTGACACAATCCTGCATAATCTTGAATGTTATCAGTTCCGGTACGTAGACCAAATAATACAGAAAAATAGGATGACTCAAAGAAGTTCTCTACCAGAAAGTAGAAGATTAAGAAAGCTCGTGGGTTAGAGATATAGAAAAGAAAAAGTAGAAAAGGATTAAAAAAGAGGGAATTCCTAATCCAATCAAAAAACCCATTTTGGTCTTAGTGTGGATAGAGGATTTGTATCTCTTTTAATTCTGTTCTTTATCCTACTAGTTTTTTCTTTGCCAAGTGCTTATTTCGCTTTAGGGGGTTGGTTTACAGGGACAACTTTTCTCGGGAAAATCGTACAGATTTTATGAAACCATGTGCGATGGCTCGAATCCGCCCACACCAGATATGGACCGAACTGTCTCACGACGTTCTGAACCCGAACATGAATAACCCCTTTTGTTATTCTACGTGCACTCTTCCGTAAACTAAAACTGATTTATAAATAGCTTCGGCACAAAAGACAAAACGGTCTCTCCAGCCCCCTCTTTTTATTCAGTTTATTACTTCTATTCCGACCCTATCCCTATGGTTTATTCTTCAAATTTTCGGATAACGGATCCTTCTAATCTAGTCTATCTAATGTCTTTTTCAGGAGCCAGAGGACAAAACACCGAACCATCCGATGTAAAGACGATTTTCACTGCTAGTTCAAGTACAGATGATATAGTTGAAGCACAGTCAAAATACGGTTTTTTTGGGTGGCTTGCTTTGGCTTTAGGGCATTTCATGTAACGGGTTTGTATGGTCCTGGGATATGGGTATCCGATCCTTATGGACTCGAAAGCTGACTAATGCTGATAGGAAGAACTTTCAAAGTTCTCGTTAGTCCTTTCATTGAAGCTACTAAACATGGTAAAAATTTTAGGCATTGGGATAGATATTCCCCCCAGTTCTTTGAGATAAACAAGACGCATTCTATCAGAAGCGGTTCCTGCCAAGAAAAAAAGTGTCCCCAATAGAGCTTAGAAGTAAGAATTTATTGGTTGACACCACATGTGGATTGGCGGATTTCTAATAGTCGGTGCTGCTGCACATGCAACAATTTTTATGGTAAGAGTGGCTTTGGGCCTTTCCTGCGCAGCTTAGGTGGAAGGGAATATTCGATCGTTCACTAAAAAAAGAGGGGTCCCAAAAACGCATAGTTTGCCCTCCAAAGATAACCTCCCCAGTTGGGGAACGCATTAGATATTTACCTAAACCAGGCTCTATGGAAGTCGGAGGAGAGAGCACTCATCTTGGGGTGGGCTTTACCTCCTTATGCATTCATAGCACAAGACTTTACTACTCAAGCTGCTTTATATACTCATCACCAATATATTGCAGGGTTCATCTGCAAAAAAATGCATTGATCATTACATGGAATTCTATCAAAATCTATCTTTCAAAATCTATCTTTCAAAATATATATCTTTCAAAGATTCACTAAAAAGACAGATGGCGGGTCTCTTTGTACCCAAGTTAATTCATGGGTTTTTTAAATCCCGGAAGAAAGAACTCACAGAGCCGGGATCGGCAACTAATAGTACTACTTCGCATAGGCTAAATAAGCCGCTCATCCCTGGCGAATCCTACCCACATAGGAATGCGGAACCATCGGGGAAACGGAGGAGGCTAGGTTAGCCGAAAGATGGTTATAGGTTTAAGGACACAATGTGACCCTGCTTTGACAACAACATCGTCAGCCTTCTCTTCGGCGGGATTAGCTGGGCTTGGTGGCTTAGAAATCACCGGTTCAACATCCATATGGTCTATGGAGGCTTCATGGTCTTCGGGTGGTGGGTCATCAATGGTGGCTTCTGCAATTGGATGAGAAGATTCTGGTTGTTGTTTCTCCGGATCAGACGGGTTGCAATCATCGACCGGCTTGTTCAGCTTTGCCATTTTGCTGGGTTTGGCCTGGACCATAAAAATAAGAAGTGTAAAGAGGTCAGTATAATGATCAGGCATAAATTTGAATGATTAAATATACCCTTACCCAGGTACAGTCTTGAAAGTCGAAATTTGAGTTCCCGTTGACTCGCCAGAGGAGGAATGAGAAGTCCCCTAATAGTTTGAATCAGACGGGTTAAGAGGTTGTCGGAAATGACCCGCCTTGGGATAAAGTATATCAGAAATATGTAAGACCTCTGGGCGGCGTTTGCGAACCGGCGTGTTTGGTAAGCCGGACAAAATGATTACACCACCACTATGCTGGGTGGTGCGGCGAGCTTCGTGTTGCTGTTTCTTCAAAAGAAAGTTGGGATCCAAGTGAGCTAAAGGGTGAGAAAAGCTTACTTTATGGCTTGCTTGTCGGGTTTTCTGTGTTGGCAGAGGTTCTGAGCCGGAGGAAAGAATAATTACCTCTGCGTCATATGCACGGTTGGCTGCTGCGTCATCCTCATCATATTCATTGTCAATAAGGTGTATAAAAAATGAGCCAAGAGAGTCAAGTTCTACCTCCAACTCATCGTCATCATTGTCATCATCTTTGTCACCGTCTAAGTTTAAATCAGCAGACTCAATGGTTTTCATCTTGGCGGGCCTCTAGGTGGCCTTGGTTTTAGTATGAGCCGGTTTGGCCGATTTATCTTGTGGTTTCTTCATCCAAAATGGAGAGTCGGCCTGTTGAGGTCAAAAAGATCATAAGTGGACATAATCATTGAAAATGTTGATTGAGCAGAAGATGTGCAACACTTATGGCTGACGGCTTGTTGAAAGTGCAGAAAGGACTAAGTCCTGTTATACTGCATTCCTTTAAAGGTTCGTTCAGCAGTTTCTTGGTGGCTTCAGTAATTTTTGCATCAGACAGTTGAATGTCGCAGTGGCACTGGGGATCTTTTAAATCGCCAGTATATTCGCACATTAAGCCGGGGCGACGGCTTAATGGCAAGATACTCCAGGACACCCAGCACCGGACAAGGTCGATGCCGGTTAAGCCATTCGCCATAAAGGCTCTGAGCTTTGAAAAAGTTGGCGCATATTTGGCCCGCTCCTTCGCGTCAATCCGTGGGGGGAGGGGATGTGTGTTGTTAAGCCGACGGTCGCGGTACCTCGGCAGGTGATTCTCATCTGCTAGAGATGTGTTTTGACAGTAGAACCAAGTTTGGTTCCAGTCTTTGGGATGACTAGGCGGCTTAGCGTAGGGAAAGCTGGCTTCTTTCCTCTTCTGAATTGAAACCCCACCGAGTTCCAAGCTGGGCCCATCAATGAATTCTATCTGATGGTTTAAATAGTAGAATTCTCTGAATAATTCAACTGTGGGCTCCTCTTGAAGATAAGCTTCACAGAATACTTGGAAATTGCAAATGTTGGACATGGAGTTGGGTCTGATTTCTTGAGGGTGAAGTTGGAAAAAATGAAGCACATGATGGAAAAACTTTGAGCCGGGTGGGCTGAACCCCCGACTCAGGTGGTTAGTGAAAACAATCACTTCTCCGTCCTTGCGTTTAGGAGGATTTTCTTTACCAGGGGCCCTCTAGTGGATGTCCTCTTTTTTGGCTAGGGCGCAAGTGGCAACTAAATTGTTCATGTCTTCTTCAGTGACCCGGGATTGGACCCAGTTCCAAGCAGTATATGTTGTAGCCATTTTTCGATGATCTGAAAGAAAGACTATGCCGGTTTAAGATTATATGGTTAAGCCGGCTGTTGGTTTAAAGGCAAATTATAATGAAGCATGCATGCAAAGGTGTTAAACCAGAAGATGACATTGAAGTTACAAAGATGAGTTACTGGCGGCTTAAGAGGGGACTAATGGTACCTGGTAGATTATGGTTTATGAGCTAAGCCGCCCACACGATTGATTGATTTCGATATCTAAAGGAAAAATTGCTAAGTGTTGGAAAACCAGATTTCATAGATTGATGCTATGATTTTGGACCTATGACACTTCAGATAATGGAAAATATCAAGACCTAATTGCAGTACTTAAGCAGTTCATGTGTCCAGATTGGATTTCTTGCGCAAAAGGAGATGCTCTAATGGCAGAAATGAGTACCACGACTACCGCCGCATCAGAGGGGTACCAAGTGTCGGTGTACAAAAGTAGGGGCTCTCCTTTTTCACCCCTTTACTTGTGCACGGGCAGTCGGAGCCGCCCACGGCCACACCAAGCAGGGCAGAGGAGGGAAGCCGAAGGCACAAGGCGACCAGAGGCAACGCCAAAGACTAGAGACCACAAAGAGCAAAGGGGCAAGGTGGACTCCCCCGACAAGACCCTTGCCGGGGCGGCCTCCGCAGCCCCGGCAAGAGCCTTGCTTGGGCAGCTTGCCCAACACCAGCAGAGGGAGCCACCCTTGAGCTCGAGGATTCCAACACCGCCAACAATCACATTGGAACCAAGGCTCGGGAGGCACCTCCGTGGTGGCATGCAGATCTTTGTCAAGATCAAGAACACACAAGATCAGATGAGCATCGGAAGACGACGGTCCTCGGCGGGATTCTAGCCGAGGAAATACACAAGACCCTCGGCAAGACACTTGCCGGGGAAGACGACGATGCCACGGCAAGACCCTTGCCGGGGCCCCGACCAGGCCCTTGACGGAGACACTTACGGGACAGCAGCAGGGCCCACGTCTTTCAAAGATCCACCACCGTCCCCATGCAGCTGCCAGCTCGACCAGCTGGGCAGGCACCTGCGTGGCGACAAGCGGCCTCCACGACCGACTCCGCAAGCACCTGCGTGGTGGCATGCAGATCTTCGTGAAGGCTCCACCACCGCGCCAGCCCAGCAACCAGCCAACGTGGCGTTGCAACGCCCCATCAGCCTGAACGCGTGTCGAAGCCAGGCGAGGCGGCGACAGCTGGGACGTGCTTCCTTGCCATCCCCGATAAAGTGAGAGGGGCACGTCCGCAGCGCATTAAATTTTTTTGTCCGACGGTGCCAGAGGATAGACTCATCGACTGTACACCTTTCCACCTCCTGTGTGCCACTGTGGCAACCCCTTTTTTCCTATAAAAGGAGGCCCGAGGCGACCAGGAGAAGGATTCGGATCTTTCGAGCAAGTCACACCCCGTAGCTAGCTCAAGAACAGAAGAACACTGAAATACATCCACCAAAGCAGGACTAGGGTATTACGCATCTTCGCGTCCCGAACCTGGGTAAACGATTTGTGTGCTTCCTGTCAGACCTGCTCTTTGCACAACCCCGCGCCCGCCAACCCTAGAAGGAATCCCAGTGATTCCATAGGTGTCGTTTCCACCGACATCTTTTGTGTGCCATGTAGGGGGCCGCAGTTGTGGAAATCTGGTCTGGTTGGAGCAGCGGCTTCATGGTGATCGTCATTCCAAGGAAGAAGACGACCAAAAGGGCGGCGTCGCCTGCGGGTGCGGTGCACGCTTGCGCAACAACAGAAAAGCTAAGTCATGTGGAACTTTAAGTAATTTTCTTTTATATATAAGGTTATTGTCCTCATGGTCCTACTCTATGTATGGAAAACCTGCACGCAAAGGGGCCCTTCCGCTATTGGGAACGCACTTGCTCTGTTTCGAGTCCGCTCAACAGCTCAAGCGGCCGCGTCGAGAACGGCAGGGTAGCCTTCCACAATTGGCAACGCTCTCGATTCTGACTCGAGTGAAACTCGACAGTTCGAGCGGCCGCGTTGAGAGCGGTAAGGTGGTTCGCCCGGCAGCAAGCACACCCGGCAGGCCATTGGGGATCCGTCCTCAAGGAGCCACGGCCTGGGTTTACGCGCCGGCAAGCCTACCCGATTAACGTAGGGTGAACATACAAAGGAAGATCAAATGGGAAGATAGCATGCATAATATTAAAAAGTGCTGCAGAGTTATATTAGATCAATTGTTGCTGCGGTTCTAACTAAAGATAGAAATTGTGTTGGTCATGAACCTGCAGCGGCGGTGAGAGACGGGGTGCCTAATCCCGGCGCTGGCCTTCTACCCTCTGGATTCTGTCGATGCGGCTGATGATGGGCTTGATGCGCTCCTTGAGCACCGCGAGGTCCGCATCCTCCGACAAGCTATCCAGCACGGCTTCAAAGTCGAGGTTGGGATTCCAGTGCGCCACCTTGGTGAGGACCTTGGTCATGGCAACCCGGCAAAGCCTCCAGGGCTCATCGGCCGGAGAGGCCGCCCGATTGGAGTGGAGCTGCTCCAGGGCGCCGAAGAAACCCTCGAATAATAGGGTCAGCTTGGCATTGGGACTCACGTTGCGCTCCAGGGTGTACCTCACATTTGGGATCCCCATGGTAGCTAGCTGCATGGTGATCCCGCCGGCGACGCCTTCGAGGCGGCCGATCCAGCGGTTCTCGGCCTCCACAAAATCCTTGTGGTTGGCGGCTTCGTTCTTCCGCTGCTGCTTCTCGGCCTCCAGATCCTTGGCCAGGGTCTCCTCCCGGGCCTTGGCCTCCGAGAGCGTCTCCTCAAGGCCCTCCAGCTTCAGCTTCAGGTCTTTGATGGAGTCGTTGGCCTTGGAGAGCTGCTTAGCCTTGCCGAGGACTGTGCCTTGCGCCTCCACCAGAGCGCCGTTGAGCGTGTCCTTCCTCTTGGACAGCCTCAGGACCTGGTCCTTCAGCCCGTCCCGCTCCACCTCCAGCTCCTTCACCTTGCCGGCGTGAACTAGAGCCTGGGCATTGAGTGCCTCCTTGTGCCTCTGCTCCAGCTCCTGGGTCTGCTGCACGACGAGTTTCGCCACCTCCTCGTCCTTTCCTCGGAGCATTGCGGCGAGCTGCTCCTCACGCACGGCAAGGTCCTCCTCCTGGGAGTTTAGCGCGGCCTGGTGCTGGGACCATGTCACACCCTGATTTTCATGCCACAACACTTAAGCTAATAAATCATGATAAAATGTGGTTTGACAAAAACTTTTGAGTGTTTTGTCTTTGCTTTGATTGAATGTTTGACTGCTGTTTGCAAGTGCTCTAAAAACCAAATAAATTCTACAACTCTTATACTCCTTCTCCTTGATCCAAAAAAAACCTTTCCCAATGATCATGCCATGTGTATAGGACATAAAAATAATTTCTTACAAAAATAATTTGGCCAAATAGTATTTTCAAAAATTAGTTTTCCAAAAACCCCTGAATTGAGATTTGCACTGCAAGTACTTAATTAAGGGCAGTAAAAATCTTTCCAAAAATATATTTGACTCCTATTAGATATAGGACACCCAGAAACCACAAAAATATAATTTTAAAAGTTATTTTACTATTTTATTTAAAGGCTTTTTCTTAAGTCCAGAAATGGTCTTTAATAGGTTAAAATTATTTTAATGCTTTAAAAATATTTGGAAAAACCTAAGGAAACTCAGTGGACATATATTGTCCATATATAAGAGTTTCAACACATGGTCATGTTCAAAATATTGGTCAAATCCCTCAAAAACCCTTTCTGGATATTTCAAGCTTTTGAAATATTTACAAAGGAAATATTCCCGAAAAATTCCAAGAAAATTCTAGCATGTCACATATGACATGTTTGATGATATTGCCAAGTCTCATGTCATGGAGAACAGTATAACCCCATCAAACCCTCTCAAAACCACTTCTGTCCTTTTTCAAGTTTGAACAACTTTGCACTGTCAAACATGTCCAAATGATCTCAAACTTGGTGCACATGCTCAAATGGTGTAATAATGCATCTAGACCAAAGGGCACAAGTTGGAGAGAACGTTATCTTGATCAAAGTGCCCCAAAACCCTCTCTGCCCAGAACCAAATTTGAACAACTTTACATTGGAAACTTTCCCCTTTTGATCTCAACTTTTGTGGACATGTTCAGAACCTCAAATGATGGCACTACATGAAGTGGTGCATCAAGGAGAATAGATTTGCATGACTAAATCTTGAAAAGTCCAATTCTGTTGATTTCTAGGGTTTACAAAAGTTGCATTGGCAACTTTGCCCAAATGAACTCAATCTTGGTGGAACCTCTTATTTTCTCATGCCATTTGACCCTGTCAAGCCTCATGACAAGGGAAGTCCATTTGCTTGTCCAAACCTGCATCAAACACCTTTTGGCAGAAATTTAAAATGCATGTTTTGTCCATTTCCACTAATCTCCTTGAGTCCAAATTTGTAACACAGCCTCATGTGATACTCCTCTAACCCCCTGCATCTTTCCCTGCCCGAGGAGCCATGATTAAGGGGGGTAGAACCCCATTTTTCTTCTCTGGGCAGCAGCATTCTCCCTCTCTCTCAGCCTCTCTCTTCCTCCTTGACATTCCAGAGCATCCAAGGCTCTCCACAACTTTTGCCCATACGCCCTGCAGACGCCAGACACAAGTGGGCGCGCGGGTGCGCGCAAAAAGCCGCGGATGCCGGCCATTTGCATGCTCTGGAGCGCGTGGCAGAGCACCCGATCGTTGACACCGCGTCCCCCGACCGCCTCGAGCCTCCCCCTTGCGCCAGTCAAGGTGCCTCAACGTCCGCAACACGCCACCACCCTGTCCCCCTCCTCTCTCTTCCTCCTGCTGCATCCTCTCGCACGCGCACCGGCCGCCCGAGGGCTCCAATGGGCAGCCTCACACGCGCGATGCCTCTAACCCGTCCCCGCTCCCCTTTCCTTCTCCCCCGACTTGGACCACGCCCACAAGCGCCGCAGAGAACCCCGAACCTCCTCCCGTGGCCACCGCGGCCATTTCCGTGGGTGCCCATAGGCCGCGTCCACGGTGAGCCGTGGCCTTGCCATATAAGGCCACCCCTGACCTCCCTCTAGAGCTCCTTTGCTCTCTCTCTCTCTCTCCCGTGCACCCCCTGGACCAACCTGCACCTCCTCTCGTGCCCTCCGTCGCTCCCCATGGCCGGAGCCGAGCCGCCGGACTCACCCCTAAATTTGCACCCACCGCTCCTCCTCCTCCCCTCTAGACCACACCAGAGCACCTACAACATCCTGAAGGGACCCTCCCGCACTTCTTTCTCTCCTCCCCGTGGTCGTGCCATCGAGCTCCATCACCACCGCCAGACTCGCCCGCCACGGCCGATGGTGCGCTCGCATCCGACCAGCCCTGCGGGCATGGCGCACCTCGGCGGATGCGGCGCAGCCTCCTGAACCCGCCGGTGTGCTGGGCATCGCCGGAGGTGGCCGGTGCCGCTGGGGAGAACGCCGGCACCCGCTCGGCCTCGCCTCCCCTGCCTCTGCTCTGTTCGAGCGGGAGGTAGGAGACGGCCTGAGCACCGGGCCCCGCGCGTCAGTGACCCAGCGGACGGGCCCGACCGTTTAAGTGGAAACGGCTTCGGCCGGATCCGCCTCCCCTGCGCGAAGGTGCACCCCTGCGAAGCCGCCTTCGACATCACCACCTCTGCCCGTACAGCCGAGCCGCTGGGCCGGCCCACTATCTATTTGTCGCCCCGTGAGCAGGATAAGGTTAAAGCCTTATTTCCTTTTTCTTTTTCCAGTCAACTTCAAAAATCCATAAATAATTCAACAGAGCTCCAAATTTGATGATTAAAATTTGTAGTAGTTCATAAATTCATGATCTATCACATGGTGCTGTTTGCACATTTTTCCAGGAAACTTTTCTTCACACATATTTTGTAAAACTCTATTTTCCTATTTCTGTGATGAACTTTAGAAAATCACAGAGAGCTCAAAATTTATCCAAATGCCATGATTCGAATTCCTAGACACTTCTAAGTTCATAACTTAGTTTATGAACATTTTTATTAATACTTTCTGTGCCACACAATGTAATGAGCCATTTCTTCATATTTGTCAACTTTGCAAATTCATAGGAAATTCATTTGAACTCCAAATCCAGTGAAACCAACTTCTAGATGCTTCTAAATTCATGGTTTGTTAAATCGGTGCCTTTGCTCATTTTTCAAAAATATATTTCTGTACACTTCTTGCAAATCCATAAACCCCTTGATTCCATCATATCAATGTTTAGAAATATCCACTGACCCAATTCCAATGAAACCACTCTGGTTATTTTTCATATACCCAGAGATGTCCTAGAAAAGTCAAGTTAATATTTTTAGAGCACTTTTATTTTCTGCCTTGTTGTGTTGCTTATTATGATTGTTTCGACGTTAGTTGACGAAGTAGACGGAGTACTTGGGGAAGGACCAGAAGACTTGAAGACTCTGATGAACCAGGCAAGCAGCCCTTTGACCATGTCTATGAAACCCTTTTTATGCATGTCATATAGCACCATATTGTTGTTGCAACGGAATCATGATGAGGTGGTAACCACCTTGATGGGTTGCCTCTATTACTTCCTCGTTGATACTTGCATTGTGCATGACCCTACCTCCTTATGAGGGTTATGCCGGTGGGAGTAGATAGGATGCTAAAGTAGTTGCTACGCAAAAGGGACGGGAATATGCATGGTGATGGAGACAAGTATTTCAAAAGACTTTTCGAAAACCCTGTCGGGTGCCACTTATGCCCGAGGGAGATAATGAGTTGGGTAACCACTTAATGACGAAGTGGTGTACCGAGGCAAGTGTGTGTGTTGTTTTGAAAACGGATTGGTTTAAGTTGCGACCGTTATTCCAACCTTACATGCGCAACCACTCTACCTTATATGGGAAAGGGCATTATTGATTACCTAGGCTGATACTATCTTGGAGCCCGCATTACTATTGACAGGAGAGTCGTTGTTGCGCTCTCTCGGGATGGGGTCGTGCCAGGTAGGGCGGCCATGACTGTTTTCACAGGGCACCGGACACACCGTTGGTACCCCGTGCTTGTGGTATGTGATGAATATGGGAGCGAGGCTCCACAATTTTAAGATGTGAAATGTTGGGCACGGGGGTTACTACCAATTGAGTGGACTCTATGTTAGTCTCGTCTAGGGAAAGATAGTGATCGGGTGCTTACCCCGGGTACTTGAGGTACCGCGGGTCGTGGATGACACGGAAGATCCCCGGATCTTGTGGGTAAAGTGTGCAACCTCTGCAGAGTGTAAAACTATTTGAATAGCCGTGTCCACGGTCAAGGACAGTTGGGTAAGGGCTACGTCCACATGTTTACAAACCAGTGTGTGTGTTTGGGTAAGTGGGAAGAACTACTTGGGTCAAGTCAAAGGACTTGACAAGATTGAGTTGGGTTGATGCCCACTCCATTTATGTTGATATCTGTAACCAGTCCCTATGGTTACTTGAATTCGTATGATGCATGTTTTACCAATTGTTGAACATGTCATAGCACAACAAAACTAGCTTTCTGCAAAATTTACCTATATCATGCATTGTTGTATCTTGAACCAAAACGTGGGTTGCTTGCGAGTACATTCAAAGTACTCATTGGCTTGCCACTGGTTATTTTATTGGCCAGGCATGAAAGAACATGATATGATGAAGAATAATTCGGTGACGAACATGCGAGCTAGGACGCCTCCCAGTCAGAATGCCTGTAGGGTTAAGGCAGCTGGCATGGGTCCAAGTTATCGATGAAGATTTCCGCTGCGAAGTTATACTCAAGACTTGACCATAATGGTCATAATTTATGTTAGACGGTATGTATGGATGTAAGACTCTTTTTATACAGCTTATGTGTGTTCAGTGAGCATTGATCTCTGGGATCACTGTACACGTGCATTCGGTGATCACGACTTATGTGTCGGGGTCCACACAGACCAAGCGGCTTCGTCCGTGGCGGCCTGGTTCTTCTCCGTCTCCTGGTCCTTCTCGTTGTCGGCCTGCTTTATGGCGAGCTCCACCTTGCGCTTGGCCAGCTTGTCTTGGGCGGTCCCCAGCTCCTCATGGGCCTGGCGGAACCAGGCCTGCGCCTCGGTGACGCGCTCCTCAAGGTCCGCCTCCGCCTTGTCCACCACCGCCATCCTGGACTTGGCCTTGTCCAGGCGGGCGCGGTGAAGTGCCTGGAGCTTCTAGAAGTTGGCGCTCATGGCCCGGAGGAGCTGCTCTTCCTGGGAGCCACCGCCACGGCGCTTGGCTCGTCAACAACCTCAAGCACGGCGGCGGCGAGCACTTCGTCATGAAACACCTCCCCCTCGACGGGCGCCCCAGTGCTTGCCGTCCCTGGGAGGTGGACGAACAGGTCGTCGCTCACCCTTAGGTACCTGCCCGAGCCAGAGGCAGCGGAGGAGGAAGGTTGGTCGTCAGCCACCTCCTCCTCGGCAGCGGCCTTGCCGGCCTCCTCGGCAGCAGCCTTGCTAGGCTCCCCGCCAGGCCCCTTGGCGGCGTCCTCAGCAGCGTCCTTGGTAGCCTCCTCGGCGGCGATCTTCTCGGCCTCTGCCGCGGCGTCCTTGGCGACATCCTCGATGACGGTGTCTATGTCCTCCCGGTCCACCGAGGGAGGATCTGGATATCGAGAAGGGGATGAGGCGAAGCCAAGACCGAGATCCAAAAGAAGAAGAAGAAAAGAAGGAGCAAGGATAGAAGGCGAATCACTTACCTATGACGGGCCTGGAAGAAGTAGCCCCTTCCCCGCCAACCTCTGGCGCCGGGACGGAGCCGCCAGCACCTAGGTTCTCCTCCTCCTCCGTGCGCATAGGCTCGACGCTTGGCGCACTTGCCGAGGACGCCCCTCGGGGCGTCGTAGTTGATGGGGGCGGCGTGTTGGGGGTAGCCCCCAGTGGCTCCCCTGCAGCCGTCCTCCTCCTACAACCACGGCAAGGTCAGCACCAAGGGATCGTACCCTGGCGCGCGTTGAGGGGGAGTGAGTGGGGAACTTATGCTGGGGGCTGCGCTGCGAGATGCTGTCTGGGCTGCTCACCACCACCAGCGGCGCACCCGAGGTGCCCGCCAGGGGCTGGCCGCCCCTCGAGGCCCTAGCCCTCTTCACCCTTTCGGCCAGCGTCTCCGTGTCCCTGCAAAGATGAAAACGAACCAAGATAAGCGGCACAGTCTGAGGAGACGGAGATGGAAAAAAAATGAGGAACAAGATACTTACTTATCCTCCACCTCCTCTTCTGCAGCCTTCCTCTTCCTCCTAGGGTGAGGGATCCAAAATCGAAGACAACCTCCGCGTCATCATCTGCGGGAGGAGGGGAAGCAGATGGAGTCCGAGGATGCTTGGACGAAGAAGAGGCAGTTGCCTTCTTCTTCGCCACCGCGGCCGTCGTCTGGCGCACGGACACCTCCTAGGTTTGCTGCGGCTGCGCGGCCCTGCCAGGCCGGACCGGCTCACCAGAGCGGGCCCGCCGCAGGACTCGCGCCCCCCCCATGGACGGAGGGTCGACAGTCTCGACCTCCTCCGACGACGACTCATCGACCACGTCTTCAATAAGAGGGGCCCCGGTGCCAGCGCTGCTGGCCTCCCCAGCGGACTCCGCCCACTGGGCGAGCTCCCTCTCCTCTTCAGCCGCCGCGGCCTCGTCCTCCATGCTGCCGGTGCTACCGGCCTCCTTGGCAAGTTGCGCCTCCGCCGCCCTGGTGGCGATGTAGTCCAGCTCCGCCTGGGTGGTGTCCTGGACGAGCAGCGGCTCGTCGCGGACATACTGCTCCTCCAAGGTGTCAAAGAACTCGTGCACCTGATCCTCCGGCGGCTCGGCCCAATTTGGGACGAGGCCGTGCACATTGAACTCCGGCATCATGGCGATGATGTCGTTTCGGCATGAGTTATTGCTCAGCGAGACCACCCCCTCTGGCAACCCAAACAAGGGCCCCTTGGCAACCTTGCCGGTTTTGGCAGCCTTGCCGGACCACTCGACCTTGCCTTCGCGGTTCACGTCGAGCTGGAAGAGCCGCTGGCAGAAGTGGGCGTGGCCCATCACCATGATGTTGTGGTCGAGGCCGGGGCGAAGCCTCATGATGTCGGCCTCATTCATGAAAAGCCAGGCCGGCCTCCCCTTGTTGTGCAGCGGAGCGATTCGGCGGCGGATGAAATCCGCCCCGATCATCTCAAGGGTGAGCCCGGCCTCGGTGAGGCGAAGAATCCTGGTGGTGGCAACCGTCAGCTTCGCTTCGTCGGCGTCAACATTGCTCCAGTCATTTATGTGAACCGGTGGCGCCTGGCGAACCTGGCAAAATTCTTGTGGATCCTCCTCCTCAATCCAGCACCACCGGCCCCGCCACTCCTCCCACCTCTCCTTCTGAGCGCCCTCCGGGTATGTCCCCTTGGACCTTGGAATCCAGGTGACACAACTGGGGATGGTGCCCCCCTTTTGGATCCGAGGGAAGAAGTAGTGGCGGAAGAGTGCCGTGTTGGGATGCACCCCGACGAAGCCCTCGCCGAGGTGCGCAAAAAGAGCCATGCACGCCATGGCGTTTGGGGTAAAATCAAGAAGGTGGAAGCCGTAGGTATGCATGACATCGTTAAAGAAATCAGAGAAGGGGGGCAGAGGCCGGAAGAAAAGTAGTTGAGGAAGAATGGGTACCAATTCGGGCCGGCTTCGAGGAAAGCAGCAGGGATGACGCGCATGGCCGGATGCCCCGTCGTCTCGCCCCCCGTCTTGCACCCCCACAGGTGCTTGAAGTAGTCCCAGAGGTGGACCGCGTCGACAGCCGTGGGGAAGCAGGCGGACTGCATCCGCTGCACCACCAACTCGCTCTCCGGCGGCTCGTTCGCCCCGGCGTCCTTGGCCACTCCCATGCCTCTGCTGGTTTTGGGTGCCATGGCGGCTGCGAGAGGCGAAGGATGAAGGACGACGGAGGCGCGGCGGCGGCGGCGAGCAGATGCAAAAGCTTGAGAGGGAAGAAGAGGGGGACGGCGATTCCGAGATTAGAGAGGGCATAGAGGGTAAATGAGCAGCGCGCCTGTGGTTATTCCTTTTTATGGGGAAGGCGTGGGCCGCCTCTTTCCCATTTACTGTGATGTGACGCATGCGTGCGGGAACCGCCCCACGCATGACCCCCACGTCACGTGCGACCCTCCACGATGCGCGTTTAACGCAGGTCGTGGGGAAGCGCAAGCAAGCGAAAAGTTACTCCGGTAAAAGTCCGCCCCGCCTGCCCGCGCACCGTTCTAGGCCTGGCCCAACAACATGTCGCGCTTATGTGTGGCCCAGGCCCGGGGGCTCCTGTTGGTGTACAAAAGTAGGGGCTCTCCTTTTTTACCCCTTTACTTGTGCACGGCCAGTCGGAGCCATGCCCACGACCACACCAAGCAGGGCAGAGGAAGGAAGCCGAAGGCACAAGGCGACCAGAGGCAACGCCAAAGACCAGAGACCACAAAGAGCAAAGGGGCAAGGTGGACTCCCCTAGCAAGACCCTTGCCGGGGCGGTCTCCGCAGCCCCGGCAAGAGCCTTGCCAGGTCAGCTTGCCCAACACCAGTAGAGCGTGCCACCCTTGAGCTCGAGGGTTCCAACACCGCCGACAATCTCATTGGAATCAAGGCTTGGGAGGCACCTCCTTGGTGGCATGCTGATCTTTGTCAAGATCAAGAACACACAAGATCAGATGAGGATCAGAAGACGACGGTCCTCGGTGGGTTTCTAGCCGTGGAAATCCATGAGACCCCCGGCAAGACGCTTGCCAGGGAAGACAACGATGCCACGGCAAGACCCTTGCCGGGACCCCGGCAAGGCCCTTGCTGGAGACACTTACGGGACAGCAGCAAGGCCCACGTCTGCCAAGGCTCCACCGCCGTCCCCATGCGGCTGCTAGCTCGACCAGCTGGGCAGGCACTTACGTGGCGACGAGCAGCCTCCACGACCGACTCCGCAAGCACCTGCGTGGTGGCATGCAGATCTTCGTGAAGGCTCCACCACTGTGCTAGCCCAGCAGCCAGCCAACGTGGCGCTGCAACGCCCCGTCAGCCCGAACGCGTGTCGAAGCCAGGCGAGGCGGCGACAGGTGGGACGTGCTTCCTTGCTGTCCCAGATAAAGTGAGAGGGGCACGTCGGCAGCGCATTAAATGTGTGTGTCCGACGGTGCTAGAGGATAGACTCATCGACTGTACACCTTTCCACCTCCTATGTGCCACTGTGGCAACCCCTTTTTTCCTATAAAAGGAGGCACGAGGCGACTAGGAGAAGGATTCGGATCTTTTGAGCAAGTCACACCCCATAGCTATCTCAAGAACACAAGAACACTGAAATACATCCACCAAAGCAGGACTAGGGTATTACGCATCTTCGCTCCCGAACCTGGGTAAATGATATGTGTGCTTCCTGTCAGACCTGCTCTTTGCACAACCCCGCGCCCGTCAACCGTAGAAGGAATCCCAGTGATTCCATAGGTGTCGTTTCCACCGACACCAAGTTTGAATGAAAAGTCACAAGATACAGTGAAGAACGAAGATGAACTCCGACAAACTCGTGGGAACCCTAATGGGATCTACGGGAAAAGGAAAGAGGAAAACTCACCAAAGCTGTTGAACAACGGAGGAGCGTGAACAAATTCTGGTCAATTCAGGTTGATGTGGCGGCTGTTGTCGAGGCAGTGGCAAAGGTTGACGGTGGCGGCGGAGCTCGGGCGCTGAGATGTCGTGAGGTAGAAGACCGAGATGAGGAGGCAAGGGGGAAAGTGAATACGGACCCTTGGCCCTATTTATAAGGCTGAAAAGATAAGTGGCATGTGCGGGAATCGTGGAGGCTAAAAAATTGATATGTGACAGCGCACACGCCTCGATTTTCGGAGGCTCATTAAAAGAGAAGATATATTAAGATGTGGGCCTTGCGTAATATTAATGACAGGTGACGCCACGGGGGGTTACCACAATCCTAGGGGATGACATCGTGCCGGGTTACAAGATTTCGCAAGAGTATATGCGGAAGGATTTTTTCTAAGTATTGAAGATTGATATGAACAAGTTCACATCAACCTGGGGCCTAATGTTGGGGATATAACTACTGGGTATGGCCCGCCCAGAAGGGGCCGGGTCACACCACTGGTGGTTCATGATGACAAGACCCATGAAGATATTGAAGATGGCGGTTCATGAAGGAGGCTCACTGAAGGCCCAAGACCCAAGGGCGACTTGAGGCCCACGGGCGTAAACCATCATTAATGTATGACTTGTATTGTAAGGCAAGTATAGATAGTCACCGAGCTGGAAACATTATGTATGAGCCGGCCGGGACTCTGTGAACCGTCGGGCATCAACCTGTGTATATAAAGGGACGACCCGATGGCGGTTTAGGGCAAGAAAATGGATTAGGCCTTTACCTTCATCGCAAGGGGCCGAACCAGTATAAACTCTTTATGTCCTTTGTCTCGTTTAACCCCTTTAAGCTAACCTAGTTGCGATGGCTCCATGACTATGTCCTTCTTCTAGGACATCTGTTGTGACAATTGCACGACAATAACCCAAAACTTGAAAACTTCAATCACACAAAACTCAACAAAACCTTCGTGAGATCCGTTAGTATAAGAACGCAAACCACTACTATAAGTGCTGTATCAAACCAATTGATATTTTGTTTGTGTATTATCTCTACTGTATTCCAACTTTTCTATGGCAAAAACTCATCAAAGAAAACCATAGAGCCATCAAAATAAGCACACAACACAAAGAAAACAGAATCTGTCAAAAGAGAACAGTCTATAGTAATCTGACTTTAGCGAATACTTCTGTAACTCCAATAATTGTACCAAATTAGGAAGACCGGGGTAATTTGTATATTAATCTTCTTCAAAAAGAATCAGGGCAAAAGCTCTTTTCTGTGATTTATGAAAATTATTTTCGTGAACACAAAGTTTCTATCTTTTTCAGCAAGATCAAACAACTATCACGCAAGAAGATCCTAAAGGCTTTACTTGGCACAAACACTAATTAAAACATAAAAAGCACAATCATACCAGTAGAATAATTGTGTAAACACACAATAACAGAAAGCAAAAAGAAAAAATAGATTTTTATTCATTGGGTTGCCTCCCAACAAGCGCTATAGTTTTACGCCCTTAGCTAGGCGTACAGCAAGGATCTAAGTTTTATCAACTTTGGTTGGAGATCCATAGGATGCCCTGATGATTGATTCATAAGGTGGCCTGATTTTTGTTCTAGGAAAGTGTTCCATACCCATTCTTGGAACTTGATATTGCCTTCTTTCATATCAATCATGACACCGATAGTGCGTAAAAATGGTCTACCAAGAATAATTGGGCAAGACGGATTGCAATCAATATCAAGAACAATAATATCTATGGGCACATAGTTCCTATTTGCAAGAATAAGAACATCATTAGTTCTTCCCATAGGCTTTTTAATAGTAGAATCCGCCAAGTGCAAATTCAAAGAACATTCTTCAAGATTGGTCAGACCAAGCACATCACATAAAGATTTCAGAATTGTGGAAACAATAGCACCCAAGTCACACAAAGCAAAACATTCATAATTTTTAATCTTGTCTTTGATAATAGGTTCCCACTCATCATGCAATTTTCTAGGAATTGAAACTTCTAATTCCAATTTTTCCTGCAAAGCTTTCATCATATTATCAACAATATGTTTAGTAAAAGCTTTGTTTTGTTCATAAGCATGGGGTGAATTCAACATGGATTGCAATAAAGAAGTATAATCAATCAAAGAGCAACTATCATAATTAAAGTCTTTGGAATCCAAAATAATGGGTGCATCACTAGCTAAAGTTTTGACCTCTTCAAACCCACTTTTATCAATTTTCTCAACAAGATTTTCACCCTCCGAAATATTGGGACGCCTTCTACCTAAAGTTGACTCTTCTACAATCCCTTTTTCACCATTCTTAACTTTACTAAAGAAAGAATCAATAGAAGAAACACCAATCATTTTAAGATCTTCATCACTTTTACCTTCCATTTGATTTACTAAGGTAGCTTGTGCATCGTATATTTTTCCTAGCAGACTTTCAGCAAAAGCATACTTAGATTGGAGATTGCAAACTTCTCTACTAATATCATCAAGTTGTTTTGTAATAGCATCTAGCACAATGGAGTGCTCCTTAAGTTCTTCGGTAAAATACTTATTATGCTCAAATTTTGTAGTCATATATTCCTTAGTACTGATCTCAATTTCAAGCAAAATATTTGGTTAAGGAACATCATAATATTTTCTTTGAGGCATCATGACTACGCAAACAAGAAAGCACACAAAAACAGATTCAGCAAGAAAACGGCGAACGGAAAAAGAGAGGCGAATAAAATGGCAAATTTTTGTGAAGTGGGGGAGAGGAAAAGAGAGGCAAATGGCAAATAATGTAAATTGCAAGGAGATGAGATTTGTGATTAGGAACCTGGTTATTTTGAAGATCTTCCCCTGCAATGGCACACGAAATTCTCCTTGATGGTTGCTGCAACTACGTCGGTATTTCCCCGCAGAGGGAGGGATGATCTAGCACAGTGATGGTAGGTATTTCCCTCAGTGATGAAACCAAGGTATCGAACTAGTAGGAGAACCAAGCAACACAACGTAAGCAGCACTTGCAAACAAACAATAACACCTCGCAACCCGACGAGTTAAAGGGGTTGTCAGTCTCTTCCGTGCTACGACGCCTCAAGATAGGCAAACGGACGTGAGGTAAATTGCAGTAGACTGATAGATCGAACGCCAAATAAAATAAATAAAGCTAAAATGCAGCAAGGTATTTTTGTATTTTTGGATTAATATATCTGAGTAAAAACGCAAAAGAAAAGTAGATCGCAAGGCAAATATATGAGAAAGAAGACCCGGGGGCCGTTGGTTTCACTAGTGGCTTCTATCAACAAAATAGCAAACGGTGGGTAAACCAATTACTGTTGGGCAATTGATAGAACTTCAATTAATTATGACGATATCCAGGCAATGATCATTACATAGGCATCATGTCCAAGATTAGTAGACTGACTCCTACCTGCATCTACTACTATTACTCCACACATCGACCGCTATCCAGCATGCATCTAGTGTGTTAATTTCATGGAAAAACGTAGTAATGCAATAAGAACGATGACATGATGTAGACAAGATCCATTATCTATTGTGGCAGATAGGGAACCCGTATTTTATCCTTAGTAGCAACGATACATGCGTGTCGGTTCCCTTTCTGTCACTGGGATCAAGCATCGTAAGATCGAACCCACTACTGGGCACCTCTTCCCATTGCAAGATAAATAGATCAAGTTGGCCAAACAAAACTCAAATATCGGAGAAGAAATACAAGGCTATAAGAGATCACGCATATAAGAGGCCAAAGAAACTCAAATAACTTAAATGGATACAAAAAGAAATAACTGGTCATAAACTCGAAGTTCATCAGATCCCAACAAACACACCGCAAAAAGAGTTACATCATATGGATCTCCAAGAGACCATTGTATTGAGAATTCAGCGAGAGAGAGAGAGACATCTAGCTACTAACAACGGACCCGAAGGTCTACAAAGAACTACTCATGCATCATCATAGAGGAACCAAACGAAGTGGTGAACCCCTCCGTGATGGTTTCTAGATTGGATCTGGTGGTTCTGGACTCTGCAGCGGCTGGATGAATATTTCATCGACGCTTCTAGGGTTTTGGTATTTTTGGGGTATTTATAGAGGAAAGAGGTAGTCCGGGGGACACCCGAGGTGGGCATAACCCACCAGGGCGCGCCTGGGCCTCCTAGCGCGCCCTGGTGGGTTGTGCCCCCCCCGGGGCACCCCCAGTTGCAACCAGGGCCCATTGCCCTCCTTCTGGCCCATAAAAAATCATCATGGAGTTTCGTGGCATTTGGACTCCGTTTGATATTGATTTCCTGCGATGTAAAAAACATGAAAAAACTACAACTGGCACTTGGCACTATGTCAATAGGTTAGTAACAAAAAAGATATAAAATGACTATAAAATGATTGTAAATCATCCAAGATTGATAATAAAACAACATGGAACAATGAAAAATTATAGATACGTTGGAGACGTATCAGCGTCCACTTCTGTCTGGGAGCCGTAGGGGGCAATAAACAAAGTGGAAATGGCATTGGATGCCCTGGGGAGCCACTTGAGGAGAGAAGGGGTGGAGAGAGAGAGTGGAAATGATGTTGTCCAGAGATGAAAAAAGAGCTTTTCACCCCCTCAATCATGGAGTTGGCCACCAGGAAACTTACTGTAGGGAGGGGGAGAGATTCTAATCCTGCGGTAAAAATTGTAGCTCAAGGAGAATAGTGGAAGGGGTCAAAATGGTGATTTTGGAAAAATGGCATAAGGTGTTTGGTGGTGGTTTGAGCTAGCTAGGTTTCTCAACTTTCTTTCAGACTTAACAGGAGTGAGTGGCATCACAAATTAGTAAGGCCCACAAATTTTGGCATCAAATGGAGGAAGCGGCCAATGCAACTTTTGTAAACCCTAGAAATCAACAGAAATGGGTTTTCCTATATCTTGCTATGAAAATTTATTCTCCTTATACCACTTGGTATAGTGTCATCATTTGGGGATTAGAACATTTGCACAAAGTTTGAGCTCATTTAGATATGTTTGGCAATGTAGAGTTGCACAAATTTTATTCTGGATAGAGATGGTTTTGAGAGGGTTTGCTAGGGTTATCTTGTTCTCCATGTCACGAGACTAGTCAAGTTCATCAAGTAGGGCATTTCTGACATTCTACAATTTTATTGGAATTTATGGAGAAACTTTCCTTTGTAAGTATTTCAAAATCTTGAAATATCGAGAAAGGGTTTTTGAGGGATTTGACCAGTATTTTGGTCAAGACCATGTGTTGAAACTCATATATATGGACAATATATGTCCACTTGGATTCCCTAAATTTTCATAAATATTTTTGAAACATTAAAATGATTTTAACCTATTAAAGACCATTTCTGGCCTTAAGAAAAAGCCTTTAAATAAAATAGCAAAATAACTTTTAAAATAATATTTTTTTTGTTTTTGGGAGTCCTATATCGAACAGGATTCAAATATAATTTTTGAAATATTTTTCACATCCCAAATTAAGTACTCGTAGTTTAAGGCTTAACTGAGGGTTTTTGGAAAACCTAATTTAGAAAATACTTTTTGGCCAAATTATTTTTGCAATAAAACACTTTTATGTCTATACAAATGGCATGATTATTGGACAAAGTTTCAGATCAGGGGAAATAAGTATAAGAGTTGGAGGATTTATTTGATTTTTAAAGCACTTGCAAACAACAAACAAAACCCAAATCAAAGCAAAGACCAAATCAATAGAAAAGTTTTTGTTGGATCAAATTATTATGCCTAATTAATCCTAAATGTCATGGCATCAAAATCAGGGTGTGACAGACCTACCCCACTTAAAAGAATCTCGTCCCCGAGATTCCCAAACTAGGCGTGGAAAGGAATACAAAAACTTGGATCTAGGGTAGTCTTCATGTTCCCATGTTGCTTCTACTTCCGTGTGGTTTCTCCATGGAACTTTGAAGTACTTGATAGTGCGGCTTCGGGTACGTCATCCTGCTTCATACAAAATGTGAATGGGCCTCTCACGGTAAGCCAGATTAGGCTAGAGGTCGATGGCCTAGTGATCGATGTCCTTGTAGAGCTCGGGCTTGTCAGGAACTTAGAGATACTTCCGGAGTTGTGACACGTGGATTACGTTGTGCACATCAGATAGTTTAGGTGGTATCTCTAGTTCGTAAGTGACTTCTTCTTGTCTTGTGGTGATCTTGAAGGGGCCAATAAATCTTGGTGCATGATTTCCTTTGACGTGGAAGCACTTTGTTCCCTTGAGAGGAGTGACTCGTAGGTACACATGGTCTCCGATGGTGAAGTTTACTTCCCTACGACGGGTGTTAATATAGCTCTTCTTTTGTGACATGGAGTTCTTTAGTCATTCTCTGATTTTCTGAACTTGCTCTTCGGCTTCGCGGAGAACATGCGGTCCAAAGACTAGCCCTTCTTCGGTCTCCGACCAAATTGAGGGTGGGCGACACTTGCATCCATACAACACCTCAAATGGCGCCATTTGGAGGCTTGACTGATAACTACAGTTATATGAGAATTCGGCAAAAGGGAGGCAATCTTCCCATTAGCTCCATATGCTAGGACACAATCTTGGAGCATGTCTTCGAGTATCTGATTTACCCGCTCTGTCTGACTTCCGGTTTGCGGGTGGAAAGCATACTGAAGGACAACTTGGTTCCCATGGCTTCTTGGAATTCTTCCAGAATGTTGAGGTAAACTAGGTACCTTGATCTCACGCAATCTCCATGTTCATCTTCGGAGAGTCCTGGGGCCTTGCCTTGCTTCATCTTCCTCTTGATGCCTTCAATGCTTTCATGTCCTTTTTGGGCTTCCTTGATGTCGTTCATCAGGGTAGGCTTGACCTCCAGGTTGGCTAGGTTCCATACGTAGCCGACTCCAAGCCAAATTGTTCCAGCTCCTTAAGCAGAGTTGGCTGCCTTTCTTTGATCATGGCATTCATGGAGCAAGCCTTTCTGCTTAAGGCGTCTACTACCACGTTGGCCTTCCCTGGGTGGTATTGAACACTCAGGTCATAATCCTTGATCAGTTCCAGCCATCTTCTTCGCCTCATGTTCAATTCTTTTCGAGTGAAGGTATACTTCAGATTCTCGTCATCTGTGTATATCTCACAACACTTTCCTACAGGGTAATGTCACCATCCACTACTGCAGGATGGTCCAAACGCGACACTACGATGAGAGACCCTTCGACGAAATTGTGTGCGACACCATAATCGCAAACGGTGGTGTAAAAAACTGTCAAAAAAGGTGCAAAACATTTGCGATGACACATGCATCAAACACGGTTCAGAATTTAGTTGCGTGTGCTATGTAGGGCATACGATTAAGTTCAATGAACTGTTTGCAATGAGGAGGCACAAAAGAAACGTGCAGCCAGATGAAGGTGTGTGTGATATACATCATACGGTTCACTGGGATGAACTGTGTGTGATTAGGCAACACAATGGAAATGGTTCAACTGAACAAGATGTGTGTGATAAGCGGCAAACAAGTCCGTAATCTGAAATGTGTGCGAAGACCAATAATAACACAGACGATTGCTGCTAATAAGCCATGTGAATTGCTCTGTCTACACCCTACATTGGTCTGCTAGGAACTCTGCTCCTTTAATGGTGGTGCCGACTCTTCTACACCCTACATTGGTCCTCATCTCCATTCCAGGGGTTAGTAGCCTCGATGAAGTTTGGAGGTGCATGCTTCTTGAATCCTGGCATGGTGGAATGTCTGCTGCCATTTCTAGATTGTTGTGGTTTGTTGGTGACAGCTTGAGCAATCATCTGGGAGGACTGCAGTGTTTGCTAGGCATTCTTCTCCGAAGGCTTGGGGAAGTTGGCCATGTTCAGGTTCTTCGAGGAGAGGTGGTGGTGGAGCTTGTCCGAGGGTCTGATCCTGGTTGGCTTCTAGTGGTTAGCGGTGCTAGTGTGGGATTCAACCGCATCTGGCTGGAGCAGCCAAAGGCTCATGGTTGGGATAGATGAGAGAGAGAGCAATACATATGGGGTGCCTAGTAAGGGGGTTGATACTATGGAAGTTGTTTAAGGAAAGCCCGGAAGGGCCGAACAAATCATTTAAAAACCAAACGGGTGGTGTAGTCGTGTTCCTAGAGGGAAAGTGTGACTTCCATCAAAACGCAAAAACATACGCAGTCAAAGCATGGTTTTGCTGAACCATTTCAAGGACTTGACTTCGCAAGGGGGATACACGACCTATCCTACCCTAGGGGTTACAGACAGGCATAACCTAGTATCGAACGGTGCCTGTGTGGTGGTATGCTCGGTCGTGTATTCTGGGTCTTCTGGGTCTTCCTCCTTGTCGTCATCAATCCGAGCTTCTTCGTCACTTGAGGGAGTAGGGGGTTGGAGGAACTCTACATGGCGTTGCTTTGCCGATGGTGTGGTGAAGAGTTACAGTAATCCTTTACCATCAACAGGTGTTGTTGTCTTGATGGCGAGAATCGGTGTTGCCTTCCGGGGTCACATGAAGAACCAGCTTGTCGGGAAGTCATTCTACTTCATGAATACTTCCACATGGTACTCCATCTTGGTGTCTTTGATCCAATGCTCATGGTAGGTGGAAGTGGGGCTCGGTGAAACTAGCACTTCTAGAGGGTTATCCTAGAGAAGCATGGGAAATCCGGTGGTCAGGAGGTCTTCTGGTTTAGCAGCCATGTACAAAAGTTTGGAAGGGGAGAGGTTAATAAGGAGAAAATGATCTTAGGTGTAGTGGGTTTGGAAAAACACACAAAAGAAGAGAAGTATATATAATTTTCAAAATAGTGATAGTTTTGATAATAGTTTTTACCCTAACTAACGACCATGCTAACTAAGGCTTCCTACAGTCAGGATGGCTCTGATACTAGCTCTGTGGGGACCCCGACTCATAAGTCGTGATCATCGATTGCACGTGTATAGTGATCCCAGACATCAATGCTCACTTTATACCACAAACTGAATATCAAGAGATTACATCCATTACATACCGTCTTACATAAATAGGACCATTATGGTTGCGTCTTGGATAAATCATCACAACGGAAATATTCGATAACTTGGACCCTTGCCATCTACCTTAACCCAACAGGCATTCTGACTCGGAAAGCCTCCTAGTTTGCATGTTTGTCACCAAAGAAATCTTCTTCGTATTCTGCTCTTCCCGGCCTGGCCAAGTAAATAGCCAGGGACAAGCCAGTGAGTACGTTTGAATGTACTCACAAGCAACCCATGTTTTAGAACAAGGTGCAACAATGCATGATATAGCACTAAGTAGGCAATTCCGCAAAAAGCTAGTTTTGAGTGCAATGACATGTCCTCACAACTTGTAAAGCATGCATCATAAGAATTCAGATATCCATGTGAACAGGTTATAGATATTAACATGAACAAATTTTGGATCAACTCCAGCATAATCAACATGTCAAGTCTTTCGACTTGACTCAAGTGGTTTTCTCCCACACGCAAACTCACACACAGGTTCTTGTAAAGAATGGACGTAACCCAAGAGTTGTTATCCAACTGCCCTTGACCGTGGACATGGCTATTGGAATAGTTTTACGCTCTGCAGAGGTCAAATGCTTAGGTACCATGCAAGAAATGGGAATGAATGTCAAACACCCTGCCACCGTCACTCGGCCGCAAACACTGAGATACCTGTTTTTAAATTCTAGTAAATCCGAAACTCGTCTCAAATTCAAGAAAACTTGGCATGCTATCAAGGAGGAGCATCAACATGCCATGGTAATTTTTTATCCCATTTGGGGCAGGTTTGGGTATAAGCTTCTCACAACAAGACTGCTGGTTTTGGTAGGGAATGTGCCACCTTTGGGGACGAGATGATATCCGTCGGCTCTTATTGCTTTCAAAAAATTTCTAGCCTCAACATAGAACAACAGGAGTGTTGTGTTAATTTTTTGAAGTTTTCACGGTTCGTTTGGACATTTTATACAATAACTGGGTTTTCTAGGCATTTTATGTGCATAATTCAAATTTGAACTACATGCACATGCTCCAGTGCATAGAAATTGGTTGAAAAATCAAATATGTGTCCTTGGTTGCATGCCTAGGTCCCATGCAAGAAATGGGAATGAATGGCAAACACCCTGCCACCGTTGCTCGGCCGCAAACATTGAGATACCTGGTTTCTAAATTCTAGTAAATCCAAAACTCGTCTGAAATTCATGAAACTCGGCATGCTATCATGGAGCAGCATCAACATGCCGTGGTAAAGTTTTTGTCCCATTTGGGGCAGGTTTGGGTATAAGCTTCTCACAAACAAGAGCTTCCCACAACAAGCCTAATGGTTTCGGTAGGGAACGTGCCGCCTTTGGGGATGAAATGATATCCATTGCCTCTTATTGCTTTAAAAAAATTCTAGTGTCAACATAGAACAACAGGAGTGTTGTGTTAAATTTTGGAATTTTTTGGGGTTCGTTTGGATATTTTTATACACTAACTGGGTTTTCTAGGCATTTTATGTGCATAATTCAAATTTGAACTACATGCACGTGCTCCAGTGCATATAAATTGGTTGAAAAAACAAATATGTGTCCTTGGTTGCATGCTTAGGTCCCATGCAAGAAATGGGAATGAATGTCAAACACCCTGCCACCGTCACTCGGCCGCAAACATTGAGATACCTGGTTCTTAAATTCTAGTAAGTCCAAAACTCATCTGAAATTCATGAAACTTGGCATGCTATGATGTAGCGGCATCAACTTGTCATGGTAAAGTTTTTGTCCCATTTGGGGCAGGTTTGGATATAAGCTTCTCACAAACCAGAGCTTCTCGGAACAAGCCTGATGGTTTGGGTAGGGAACGTGCCACCTTTGGGGACGAAATGATATCCGTTGCCTCTTATTGCTTTCAAAACATTTCTAGTGTCAACATAGAACAACAGGAGTGTTGTGTTAAATTTTGGAATTTTACGGGGTTCGTTTGGACATTTTTATACATTAAGTGGGTTTTCTAGGCATTTTATGTGCATAATTCAAATTTGAACTACATGCACATGCTCCAGTGCATATAAATTGGTTGAAAAATCAAATCTATGCCCTTGGTTGCATGCTTATGTCCCATGCAAGAAATGCGAATGAATGTCAAACACCCTACCACCGTCACTCGGCCGCAAACACTAAGATACTTGGTTTTTAAATTGTAGTAAATCCAAAACTCGTCTGAAATTCATGAAACTTGGCATGCTATCAAGGAGTAGCATCAACATGCCGTGGTAAAATTTGTGTCCCACTTGGGGCAGGTCAACAAGCCTAATGGTTTCGGTAGGGAACGTGCCACCTTTGGGGGCGAAACGATATCCGTCGCATCTTATTACTTTCAAAAAAATTCTAGTCTCAACATAGAACAACAGGAGTGTTGTCTTAAATTTTGTAATTTTTCGGGGTTCGTTTGGACATTTTATACATTAACTGGGTTTTCTAGGCATTTTATGTGCATAATTGAAATTTGTACTACATGCACATGCTCCAGTGTATATAAATTGGTCGAAAAATCAAATCTGCGTCCTTGGTTGCATGCTTAGGTCCGATGCAAGAAATGGGAATGAATGTCAAAAACCCTGCCACCGTCACTTGGCTACAAAGATTAAGATACATGGTTGTTAAATTCTAGTAAATTCAAAACTCTTCTGAAATTCATGAAACTTGGCATGCTATCATGGAGCGGCATCAACATGTCGTGGTAAATTTTTTGTCCCATTTGGGACAGGTTTGGATATAAGCTTCTCACAAACCAGAGCTTCTCGCAACAAGTCTGATGGTTTGGGTAGGGAACGTGCCACCTTTGGGGACGAAATGATATCCGTTGCCTCTTATTGCTTTCAAAACATTTCTAGTGTCAACATAGAACAACAAGAGTGTTGTGCTAAATTTTGGAATTTTCCGGGGTTCTTTTGGACATTTTTATACATTAAGTGGGTTTTCTAGGCATTTTATGTGCATAATTCAAATTTGAGCTACATGCACATGCTCCAGTGCATATAAATTGGTTGAAAAATCAAATCTATGTCCTTGGTTGCATGCTTATGTCCCATGCAAGAAATGGGAATGAATGTCAAACACCCTACCACCGTCACTCGGCCGCAAACAGTAAGATACTTGGTTTTTAAATTGTAGGAAATCCAAAAATCGTCTGAAATTCATGAAACTTGGCATGCTATCAAGGAGTAGCATCAACATGCCGTGGTAAATTTTTTGTCCCACTTGGGGCAGGTTTGGGTATATGCTTCTCACAACAAGCCTAATGGTTTCGGTAGGGAACGTGCCACCTTTGGGGGCGAAACGATATCCGTCGCATCTTATTGCTTTCAAAAAAATTCTAGTCTCAACACATAGAACAACAGGAGTGTTGTCTTCAATTTTGTAATTTTTCGGGGTTCGTTTGGACATTTTATACATTAACTGGGTTTTCTAGGCATTTTATGTGCATAATTCAAATTTGTACTACATGCACATGCTACAGTGTATATAAATTGGTCGAAAAATCAAATCTGTGTCCTTGGTTGCATGCTTAGGTCCGATGCAAGAAGTGGGAATGAATCTCAAAAACCCTGCCACCGTCACTCGGCTACAAACATTAAGATACCTGGTTTTTAAATTCTAGTAAATTCAAAACTCTTCTGAAATTCATGAAACTTGGCATGCTATCATGGAGCGGCATCAACATGTTGTGGTAATGGACTCTTGTCAGATGGGATGGCGACCTCTCTCCTCTCCACCTCGGGCGACTACGATGGTGATTCTAGGGTTTAACCCTACGATCTCCTCCTGGAGATCCCAATGGATGGCCTCCTCCATTGGGACTTCTCCCCCGGCCTTAAGGTTGAGGCACAGGTGCGTGCAAGGTTTGGATCTACGGTCCATTTCGTCCCCAACTCCGGCTCCAAGGAATTCTTCCTTGAAGTTTCCTTCTCCTCAGCCTCTTTTGCCCTCTCGGTGGATTCGGTTGGTTTGGCTCTCCAGTCTTGTATTGGAGGGCTTGGTGCGGGTTTCAATGTCATTCGCTTGGGTGATCGTCATTTCCGGTTCTCTGTGGCATCTAATCGAGTGGGACATTTTATCTTTGGGCTACGGGACCGTATTTGGCCGGACTTTATTTGTCATTTTCATTTGCATCGTGGTATGAACAAGCGCCCAAGGATTCAATCATGGCATACGGATACTGAGTTGACTGGTTTGGCTTCTTCACCTGGTCCGGCGATCAAATCTAAATGGTTATCATCTCAACAAAATATGAATATGGATCCTGCATCTATTCCAGTGTTTCAGAAATTGGGTTTGATCCCGCCGCCGACGGATTTGCATTCCGGCGAGCCCCCGACCGTGCTCTCTTTTGGTAGTTTTCGGGCTCCGGTTTCTCAGGATAATTTTCGGTTTGGATCCATATCCGTACCTATTTCCTCCGATATTCCGGCCAAGTTACCTTCTTTTCGAGGTGAGTTGTTTGTTCGGGGTTTATGGGATCCATTCCGGATGATATTCTTTATTCCATATTGGATGGATGGCAGGCTGGTTATGATAATGACAGTGTTCAGCAAATGGTACAAATATCTTCAGTTCCCACCAAAGATTATATATATAAGCGGCTTAAGCTTTGTTCTTTATGTGATCGGCTTGGTCATGTTGCTGATTGTTGCACTGAGATTCTTATCAGCCTTGTGGGGATGTTTCTGTGCATGGATCCTGTGTTTCTCCACGTAATAAGCCCAACTTTCATATGCCATGCAAAGTGGGCCCGGACCCTTTAGGCCATCCATGCAATGCGTGTTCTGCACTGGATCACATGACTAGCCTTTGTCCTGGGCTTCGTCGCTGCCCGTTCTGCCACCGCCTGGGTCATGTGGCCCGTAAGCCCAGCTATTGCCATGCTTTACCTCATTTGGTTTGGGCACAAAAATCTTTACCAGTAACAAAATCTGAGAGGATCCTGCCTCGGGGTGAGCTGGAGGCGTCTGTGTTTGGTAATTCTATGGTTGTTGGTATGGCCCGTGTGGCGAGGGATACGCGGGCCCGTTGGATTTGGAAACAGAAACAGAAAATCCCACGCTCCTCGGAAGTGGCCACCGCTCAACGCTTGACGATACGTCTCCCTGATCAAGGTGTTGTCACTTCAGCCTGCCAAAAACCCCAATCGCGACAGCCGGCGTCCTCGAGCTCATCACCCCAACCTTCATTGCCCCCGCTCCCACCGATTTCTTGCTGTCCGTCATCGGCGATTCCTCTCTCGGCGGATTCCACACCTCCGACAGCTCCAGCTATGGCGAACTTTCCAGTGCGCCCGTTCGCCTTCGCCCCGGTTGGATCGACCTTCGACCGTGGCCCTGCTCATCGCGTTCAGCGCCATGTCATGGTGGTCGATGATCCGCCCCTCAACCATGACAGCTATGCCATTGTTACAGTCCATCCTCCAGTCCCTAATCATCAAAAGGAGCTCTGGTTAGCCGAGGTCTGTCGCACCATTACTGGGGATCTAGAGTATGATTTGGTGGATGATTTTATTTACCCATTAGGAATTGGCTGTGTGGTTTTTGCGGATATGGAGAGTCGGGATGCTGCAATTAGGGAGGGACCTCACGCTCTGTCTGAGGATTCTACTTTTTCTCTGGTACCTCATGATGAAGGTCTCAATATGCGCATGCCTGCTTTTGAATATGAGGTTTGGGTTATGTTACTAGCTTTCCCTATGGATTACCAGACTGAGCACTATATTCACAAGGCTGTTTCTAACTTTGGAAAGCTCCTTGTGTGGCCACGTCCGGGTTTCAACAAAGCTCGAGTTCTGGTTAAATGCCATATCAAAGATGTGGCTGAAGTGCCACATAGTTTGTTAGTTACCAGGGTTGGTTTGCTGCCAGGGCTTGCTCGATCCTGGTCTGTACCAGTGTATGTTCTGAATGGCAGGAATACTATTCCTAATTTGGTTGGCAATGAAGATGCTCCTCCGCTTCTGAATGCATCACCCCACCCTTATGAGCTTCCCTACTACACCCTCATGCAGCAAGCACGAATTGATGAGATGGCTGCACAAGAGGCTCTGAATGAAGCGGCATGGCACGCCCCAGAACCGGCCCAGGTGCAACTCCAGGATAATGGTTGGCCTTTGTGGCCTGTGGTTCCTCCGCCATACACAGGGTTCAGCTTCAGAACGTTCTTCCAGTACGATGGACCGTCTCTGATGGATGGGGTGGATCCTGAAATCAATATCCAGGATAATCTGTCGGATGTTTGGTCTTCTGACTTAGAGTTTCAAGCGGTGGAAGCTCTGGCGGATGGTTTTGTGCTTGGGAATCCTACTGCACGCCTTGCGTTCGTCAGAGCTGGAGGAAACTCAGCTAGTTTCTTTGTGACTGTCGACCATGATTTGTTGCTCTGGATGGGAGAGATGCTTAAACGCATATACACGCCAGCCCTAGCCTTTCAGACTTCTGAGGCTGTTATGTTTCCCCTCAATCCTTTCAAGTTTCTTCAGAACCAGTTGAATGTTGCTGTGTCTACCTGGCTGGAAGGCATAGTCCCAGAGCGTGATGTTCTGACAGAGGTGTTCAGTTCAATCTTTCAGATGGGGGCTGCCATCATCCCATCGTCTTGGCTGCAGGAGGCCACTGAATGCAGATCTTCAGCGTTTGCTCTGAGTGGGGGAGGGCGGCTTGTTCTCCTGGTCTTAAGGAGATTCCAAGACTTGCCCCTCACGAGGCAGCGTTACATCCAGTGACCTTGTCTGTTCAAGAGTCGGCTCTTCAGGTGATTGCTTCTACTTCTCTTTATAATGCACCTCAGTCCCGCAATGTGCTTGTGCCCCTTGACACTACTACTGTCAGAAGAAGTACTCGTTCTACTAAGTATGATGGTTTCAAGATCAACCACGTCTCTGACATCAAACGCTCTAAGTCACGGGTGAAACCACGTGAAACTTCTTTTATCACAGCTGTTTCTTTGGCTGCTGCCCCCGTGCAGGTTCGGTCTGATGATTGCCCCCCTCCTATGACGATTGAAGATCTACAACAGATGGGCAAACGCTGCGGGATTGCGCAGGAGGCTCTTTCCCCCGAGAAGCTGCTGGATGATCAGCGCTCGTCCACGGGAGCCGGAGACTGAACTTCTGCTGGCTCATGAATAAATCGTGGAATGTTTTGTCGTGGAACATCCGGGGCATCAACTCTGATGCTAAAACTTTGGCTCTCCGAAATACTATCGACACTAGTGGTTGCTCTGTGATATGTATCCAGGAAACTAAGCGTGAATCTTTTGATCTGGCGTTTATTAAAACTTTCTGCCCTAAGCGGTTTGATAAATTTGTGTTTGCTCCATCTGTGGGTGCCTCGGGTGGTCTTATTATTATCTGGAATAGCTCCGTGTTTGTGGGCACCCCTTGGTACGTTGATTCGTTTGCTGTGGGTGTCTCCTTTGTTGCTACACAATCCAATGACTCGTGGAAATTGATCAATGTCTACGGTCCATGTTCTGGTCAGCGTCGGGTGGATTTTACTAATTGGTTATTCGACCTACATATACCTGATGATGAGAACTGGTTGATCCTCGGTGATTTCAACTTTATTCGTTCCACGACTAACAGAAACAAACCTGGGGGTGACGCTGCAGACATGTTGCTTTTTAATGAAATCATTAGAGTGCAGTCTCTGATGGAGTTACCTGTGAAGGGTCGATCATAT
The DNA here is from genome assembly GCF_018294505.1 of Triticum aestivum. NCBI lineage: Eukaryota > Viridiplantae > Streptophyta > Magnoliopsida > Poales > Poaceae > Triticum > Triticum aestivum. The sequence goes on along the minus strand of NC_057802.1, from coordinate 216,187,296 downwards.
ACCTGGAGTAATATGCAAGACGACCCCTTACTTGAACAGCTTGACTGGTTCTTCTCGTCCTCTTGCTGGACCACTTCGTTTCCAAATACAATGGTCTTGCCATTAGGAAAACCAGTGTCCGATCATATTCCCTGTGTGGTTACTATTGAGTCCTCTATCCCCAAGTCCAAACTCTTCCGTTTTGAGAACTTTTGGATTAACCATTCTGGGTTTATCGAGGTGGTGGCCGCCTCCTGGTCCAAGGCATGCCATGCACCGAACGCTGCCGCACGCATTTGTAAAAAGCTGAAAACTCTGAGGTATGATCTCAAGAGATGGAGCAGGGATATCTCAAAGCTGAAAATCATCATTCAAAACTGTAATGAAGTTTTAGCTACGATGGATAATCTCGAGGACAAAAGACCTCTATTTATCCAGGAATCAAACTTCCGGAAAATTTTGAAATCTCACTTGCAGACATTGTTACAGTTTCAGAATGAATACTGGAGGAAAAGATGCACGATCAGATTCTTCAGATTTGCGGATGAAAATACCAAACTCTTTCAATCTCTGGCCACGGAGAGATACAGACATAACTCTATCGCCATGCTTCGTGATGGCGATGTGGAAATGCATGACCATGCTGGCAAGGAAGGGGTGTTGTTCAGAACCTATAAGGAACGGTTGGGTCCTCTAAACCCACTCACATGCGCTTTGATCTTTCCAGAATCATCCGTCGGATTGAGGGACTGGAGCACTTGTCGGCACCTTTTTCCAATGAAGAGATTGACACTGTCATTAAGGAAATGCCAAGTGATCGGGCTCCAGGTCCTGATGGTTTTAATGGTTGCTTCCTTAAGAGCTGCTGGCCGATCATCAAGTCGGACTTCTATGAGTTGTGTCATGCATTTCATGCCGGAGGGCTAGATATAACCAGTATTAGCGAGGGGTATATCACATTGATCCCAAAGAACTCCTCTCCAGAAACTGCAAATGATTATAGACCAATTACTTTATTGAATTGTTGTCTGAAAATCATCACTAAGTTATTGGCAAATCGGCTACAGAAAGTCATCCTCAAGATCATACACAGAAATCAGTACGGTTTTCTCAAAGGGAGGACTATTCAGGATTGCCTAGCGTGGTCGTTTGAATACATACATCAATGCCATACCTCAGCGAGGGAAAACATCCTCCTTAAGCTAGACTTTGCCAAGGCGTTTGACACTATTGAGCACGCCCCCATGATGGAAATTATGAAACACATGGGTTTTGATGACAAATGGCTTGGATGGATGAACACGATTTTTGGTTCGGGGGTTTCTTCTGTACTTCTTAATGGAGTCCCTGGTCGAAAATTCAACTGTAAATGTGGAGTGCGCCAGGGGGACCCTCTCTCACCATTGATCTTTGTCATTGCGGCTGATCTTCTCCAAGCAGCAGTTAACGATGCTTTTGCTCGTGGGCTGCTTGATCTTCCTCTCCCTCGTGACAGGGCGGGTGATTTCCCGGTTGTCCAATACGCTGACGACACGATTTTAGTTATGCAGGCATGTCCCGTGCAGGCTGCCCGTATGAAAGCTATCCTAGAAGATTATGCCACTTCCATTGGACTGAAGATCAATTTTCAGAAATCAACTCTCATACCCATTAACATTGATCACCGACGTGCTTGTGAACTGGCTGGGGTTTTTGGTTGCTCTGTTGGTTCCATGCCCTTCACATACCTCGGCCTGCCAATGGGCACAACGAGGCCCAGTGTCCTTGATCTTATGCCACTAGTTCATGCAGTTGAACGGAAGACATCCACTGCTCTGTCACTAATGTCATCCGGAGCTAAACTAACCTTGGTCAATTCAGTTGTGACTTCGATGCTGATATACGCAATGTGCACGATCAAGATACACCCAAAGGTGATTGAACATCTGGATAAGCTGCGTAGACATTGCCTCTGGGCTAAAAACTCTGACGACGGGGTCAAAAATAACTCTCTTGCGGCTTGGGAGTTGGTCTGCCGCCCAAAACGCTGCGGAGGCCTTGGTGTGATTGACCTTAAAACACAGAATGCAGCCCTCCTCCTAAAGCATCTTTTCAAATTCTATAATCATGAAGATGTTCCCTGGGTGGAGCTTGTTTGGGATGCCTACTACAGAAACAAGATACCGCATGCATCTGAGGCAGTGGGTTCTTTCTGGTGGAGAGATGTGATGCAACTCAGTGGGATATTCCGAGGGATCACTAAAGTCACCCCGGGGATGGCTCTAGTGCTCTGTTCTGGAAAGATGCTTGGTTTGATAATACTCAAGACTCCCCATTAATGGATATATACCCACGAGCCTTTTCATTTTGTCTGAATGAGGATGATTCCATTGCTAAGGTTCTTACTGCAACTGACCCATCCACGATTTTTAGTCTCCCTCTCTCGACCCAGGCGAGAGAAGAAATCAAAGAGATCCAGGAGGGGTTGCCGCAAAATCGCCTGGCCGCCGATAACAGTGATGTCTGGGAATGCTTGCTTGGGCGTTTTTCGTCCAAGAAGTTCTATAATCACTGCTACAAACAGGTTGTGGCAGACGAGGCGTTTGGATGGCTCTGGAAAGCTAAAAGCCCGATCAAATTCAAGATGTTTGGATGGCTACTCCTAGTTGATCGCCTGAATACCAGGAATATGCTCAAACGCAGACACTTTGTTGTCGTGGGGGGCAACTATGCATGCATGTTCTGTCAAAACCCTCCAGAGGAAACGGTGGAACATCTGTTCTTCAATTGCCCCTTTAGCCAACACTGCTGGGATGTAGTTGGAGTGACATGGCCGGCAGCTGATAACAGATTAACTCTTCTGCATGGAGGTAGGGGTAATTGGAGACAACCTCTCTTCATGGATATCTTTCTCCTGGCTGCTTGGAGTCTTTGGATGGAGAGAAACAATCAACACTTTAGAGGGATTCAGCACTCCCATGGAGCATGGCTAGCTAGATTCAAGCATCTCTTGGAGCTGCTAACACATAATTGCCGGGAGGATCTTCATCCTTTCCTGTCTAATTACATTGTAAACTTGGGCCACTAAGACCGTGGATAACTAGCATGGCCGGGGGGCCACAAAACCCTTTGTAACACATATGTAATTGTTCCTTTGTGAGTAATACAAAGTCCGTGGGAGCCTCTCCCACTGTCGTTCTCCCTCAAAAAAAAACATGTTGTGGTAATTTTTTTGTCCCATTTGGGGCAGGTTTGGATATAAGATTCTCACAAACCAGAGCTTCTCGCAACAAGCCTGATGGTTTGGGTAGGGAATGTGCCACCTTTGGGGACGAAACGATATCCGTTGCCTCTTATTGCTTTCAAATTTTTTCTAGAGTCAACATAGAACAACAGGAGTGTTGTGTTCAATTTTGGAATTTTTCGGTGTTCGTTTGGACATTTTTATACATTAAGTGGGTTTTCTAGGCATTTTATGTGCATAATTCAAATTTGAACTACATGCACATGCTCCAGTGCATATAAATTGGTTGAAAAATAATATCTATGTCCTTGGTGCATGCTTAGGTCCGATGCAAGAAATGGGAATGATTGTCAAACACCCTACCACCGTCACTCGGCCGCAAACACTAAGATACCTGGTTTTTAAATTCTAGTAAATCCAAAACTCATCTGAAATTCATGAAACTTGGCATGCTATCAAGGAGCACCATCAACATGCCGTGGTAAATTTTTTGTCCCATTTGGGGCAGGTCTAGGTATAAGCTTCTCACAACAAGCCTAATGGTTTCGGTAGGGAACGTGCTACCTTTGGGGATGAAATGATATTCATCGCCTCTTATTGCTTTCAAAAAATTTCTATCCTCAACATAGAACAACAGGAGTGTTGTGTTAAATTTTGTAATTTTTCGGGGTTCGTTCGGACATTTTATACATTACCTGGGTTTTCTAGGCATTTTATGTGCATAATTCAAATTTGTACTACATGCACATGCTCCAGTGCATATAAATTGGTTGAAAAATCAAATATGTGTCCTTGGTTGCATGGTTAGGTCCCATGCAAGAAATGGGAATGAATGTCAAACACCTTGCCACCGTCACTCGGCCACAAACATTGAGATACCTGGTTTTTAAATTCTAGTAAGTTCAAAACTCGTCTGAAATTCATGAAACTTGGCATGCTATCATGGAGCGGCATCAACATCCCGTGGTAATTTTTTGTCCCATTTGCGGCAGGTTTGGGTATAAGCTTGTCACAAACCAGAGCTTCTCACAACAAGCCTGATGGTTTCGGTAGGGAACGTGCCACCTTTGAGGACGAAATGGCAACCGTTGCCTCTTATTGCTTTCCAAAAAATTCTACTATCAACATAGAACAATAGGAGTGTTGTGTTATATTTTGGAATTTTTCGAGGTTCGTTTGGACATCTTTATACACTAACTGGGTTTTCTAGGCATTTTATGTGCATAATTCAAATTTGAACTACATGCACATGCTCCAGTGCATATAAATTGGTTGAAAAATCAAATTTGTTGTCAGGACCCCGATTCTAAGTCACACCGATCTAGCATGTAACACATCATATCACTTTGCGGCCTCAAGCACGGTATTCCCGCGGGTGCCACCTTACCTGGCCCGGGACCGTTTGCGCCTTTTGGCTCACGTATATGATAGTGTCGCTAGTATCCATATGACAAAGAACCCGGGCCGACATGACTAGTCCTGAACCCAAAGTGGCGCTAACTTACGGGGACAGGCATACATGAACCAGCATCGAACGTGTCGGTAATTAGCGTGTGAATTCGGGTTGTAGCACCGCGTGAAATTTCCCCGAAGGGACAGACACGGGAACGAAGTGGATCACATACCGGCCAGTCTAAGTGTTCCGAAGCAGTAGTAACTAGGCTAGCAGGACTCCGGTAAACTACGCTGTAGCAGACTACCGTGGCTCAGTGGAAGCACTAGACTACATTTTCCCTATAAGAGAGGCTACCATGGATAAACAACTAGGTTGTCGGATCCCACACATACCAAGCATTTCAATCATACACACAATATGCCCAATATGTGTAAATACGACATGGCATCACAACAAAACTCTACAACTCAAAGTATTTATTCATTAGGCTCCGAAGAGCCAGATATTACAAACATGGGTGTGATGACCCAGCATTCAAGTCATACAAGCAACAAGCACATGCGGAAGCTTATCTTGTCTGGGTACTGACAACTATAAATGAAAAAGGCTAAGAAGCCTGACTGTCTACAAGACCCTGCCGAGGCACAAGATCATAGCTGAGGTAACAAGCTAAACGGCGAAGTCAACGCGAAACTACTAGCGAGACTGAAGTCTCTCTGCAAAAATATAAATTGAGCAAACATGAGTACAAATGTACCCAGCAAGACATACATCAGAACTATCTACATATGCATCAGTATCAACAAAGGGGGTGGTGGAGTTTAACTGCAACAAGCCAGCTTTGACTCGGTGGCTAACCTGAACTACGACTGCAAGTAAATCTTTTGAGGTGGCGCACACGAGTCCACAAATTCACCAATCTATAAACCACTATGGATCCGCTCCCGTCACCCTACGAGAAGGCCATCCATAGCACAATCTATCCACTTCAAGTTATCTATGAACTGTACAGGCAACCCAAAAGTCCTTTACCGCGTACACGGCTATTCGAATAGATGATGTTAACCCTGCAGGGGTGTACTTCTTCACACACGCTCTCGCCACTTACCACCATGTACACGTCGTGTATCTCGGCAACCTTCAAGTGGAAGCCTAGCGAGGGAGTCAGCCACGACCTGACTAACCACACAAGCCTCTAGTCCGGGTTTATCGCCTATTTGGGTTCCATCCGCAAGGAGATCCGGCCGGGGTGTCGCTCACGGCCCCAAATGATGTGTACAGGTTCCAAGCCCACCAAACAGGTGACGCTTGGCATACCCGGCCACGGTGCCTAGTCTGTCCCAAGCCCACCTGTACCGGGTGCCACTTGGTAGACTACTAACACTACCTACAAACACCAAAAACTAGTTGCAATTCCTGTACAGAGATCATGTTGATTAATAAGTCGAGAGGGGCACTTAAGCATTCAAATGCGTGGTAGTAGCTGTTCATGGATCACAAACACAGAACTCAGTTCCTAAGGACGGCTTCAATGAGAGAACCCACCATGTACTCCTACATGGCCACTCGCCAATACCTTTACCAAATCGTGTTCACACACTTAGCTCTCAACAGTAGGACATGTTCACACACCTCCAATTCATCCCTGATGAATCGGACCTGACTCAACTCTAAGCAGTAGCAGGCATGACAGACAAGCATGAATGAGTAGGCACATCAAGGCTCAAACAACTCCTACTCATGCTAGTGGGTTTCATCTATTTACTGTGGCAATGACAGGTCATGCAGAGGAAAGGGGTTCAACTACCGCAGCATATAACAATTGAATCGCTATTGTCCTAATGCGGTAAAAGAGAGCAGAAGCGAGAGAGTGGGATTGTATCGGAATGAACAAAGGGGTTTTGCTTTCCTTACACTTTCGAAGATAGTATAGCTCTTCATCGGTGTCATCGATCTCATTGTCGGAACCACGTCTACTGAGAGGGGACAAATACCGGCAAACAAGGAACAACACAATCAAAGCAATGCAAAAATTATGATGCATGATAATGATATGGCAATATGTTGTTGATTGAGCTAATGCAACTAGCAACAAGTTAAATGAAGTTGGTTTGAACCCTATTCAAATTCAAACTCCATACGTGAAGGTTTAAATGCCCTTTATATGATTTGTCCTAAACAGCACCCATAAGTTGTTCGAACGTGCATGAAAAATGTACAGATAGATTGATTGGATTTTTCTGATCATTTTTCACATATAATTTATTTCATTCTGAGTTACCGTTGATTTTATATGAATATTAGAAGTTTTAGCTATTTTCTTAAATTTCCTAAATTATTTTAAATCCAGAAAATGGTTAACTGCGTCACCATGACGTTGGTGTGATGTCATCAAGTCAATAGGGCGGTCCAGGTCAAACCTGGCCAGTGGGGCCCACTGGTCAGTGACCCAGTGCAGCCTAGGTCACAAACAGGTGGGGTCGGGTCAACGCCCAAATCAGCATAGTCAAAGCTGACATGTGGGCCCACTGTATTTAGATTAATCTTAATCTTACTTAGTTAGCCGGTTAGTTAGGCAATGGGGCCCGACTGTCTGTGTCCCAGGGTGTTACTAACTGCGTCATTAACCCTATCTAATCGTGCCACGTCAGCGTCGCCCGATTAAGGGCCGGCGACCTTACAGTGCGGCGGCGGCACGCCGGGGTGGCGCTAGGGCTGCGGCGGGGCACGCTGAGGGCACCACGATGAAGCTCTTGCTCGCCTGCATCCAGGGGTGCATGCAGCTTGGCGTAGGGAGGCCGGGGTCAACGGCGGCGACCACTTGGGCGGCGGCCAGAGTTCGGGAGCGGTCGGGTTCGGCGCTAGAGAGCGTGGGAGGGGGATATTCTGGTGACTACAGGATCGCGGAGATGTGCTCAGCACACTGGTGCGCTCGGTCACTGGCTGCAGTGACCCTGTCTGCGTCTGCGTCATCGCCGGCGGCGAGAAGCTCACGGCTTCGGGGGAACTACGGCCTAGGTGAGGCAACGAGCGCAGAAGGAAGGGGGGACGGCGTAGGGGCTCACAGCGCGTCGAATGATCAACTCAGCCGGCTCGGGGGAGGCTTGGGGACGACGGGGCGACGATGGCGATCTCCGTCGGCCGACGATGAAGATGACGACGATGGCGACAAAACGGAGGTCTCCGGCTTCTTTCCTTCGGCGTGGAGGCGTGGTGCTCGACTTCGGAGATGCTGGACACGGCGGAGCGGTGAAAGGGGGCTGATGGCCACGCAGGTGAAGCACGGCGACGGCGGAGCGCTCTCGGGTGAGCTCGGGGAAGGGTGCTAGAGGGCGAGGGAGAGAGTAGAGAGTGAGGGAGAAGGACTAGGGGGCTCTGGGTGTCTCCAGGCACTCGAACGAGGGCGGAGAGGAAGCGGGAGGTGGTTGTGGCTCGGCTGTGCGTGCGCCACGCGCAACACCAGTAGGCGCGAGGAAGACGACGCGCGAGGGGCTGGGCTGGGCCTAGCAGGGCAGCTGTCTACTGGGCCGCTAGTGGGCTGCCAGTAAGGCCAGGTGAGTTCTCTCTCTCTCTCTCTCTGTTTTCTGTATTTGTTTCAGTTCTCTATTTCTTTCAATATGTTATGATTTGATTTACAAACCAAACCATTGTTTCATGCTTCTGAAAAATATTGTGGGAGCTAAATGCATTAACCCAAGGACCCACAAGATGTTTTCAGAATTATTGGAGCTATAATTTGATTTATGGAAATTATAACCCTAACTCAAGTACAATATGGTTTAAATTCAAATGCCCAAAATAATTCCTTAAAATGTTCATAAATTTTGGTTGGTCTCCAAAGCTCTGCCAAAATATAACAAACATTATTTAAGGCCATTTGGAAACATTGAATGCATTTTAGTTGAACCTGGTGGATTCCTTTTGATGCTAGGGTTTGAACATCCCCCATTTCAAGTTCATTTGAAAATTGAAACATGATGCACACACAAAGGGCTAGCCTAGTGCATACCAAGACTAGGGATGTGACAACTCGCCCCCACTAAACAAGAATCTCGTCCTGAGATTCAAGACGTGAGGTAAGAGGAAAGGGGGTCACAAAACTATCACGATCTTCAGGATCCAACTTCCCTTCTCGAAGATGTTGGTTCATTGATTCAAATTGATCTTGACGTATTTGCTTTCGAGATCTTCATCCAACACGATGACGATAGAAGGAAACTCTACTGAAAATGATCTCCTCGAAGATCAGGCACTCAAGATCAACTCATGGAGTGAGACGTAAGAACATCTCTTGAGTTGAGGCATAAAACACACATCTGGAACGAGGAAAGGTAGCAGATGACGAAGGTTCACTAGGTAGACAACAATTCCACACTTAAGAAGGTGGTGAACGGTTGTCAACGTGGTGAGGAGTTCAGTTGCCATGATACCATAATGGGGCACCTCAGGAAAAATGACTCATAGAATTATTACCTTAAGTGGTAAAAAGAACTACTTTTGATATAGAGATCATTGAGACTCTCTATACCAGCCTATGGCAAATCTCGAGCAATCGTTTAGACGAGTTCGGTAGATTGGCATACTTGGACTAGTATGGATGATGTGGATTACCTTGTTGAAGACAACGCAAGGGATGATTTTGCTTATCATCGGAAATGGGTGGAATCCATGGTAGGACCACTTTTGAAGATGATCCTGAATAAGAATTACTAAGGAGGCAGCCCATAGTGAAATGGCACAAAGACGGTGCAAGCTAGGAACAAAATGCAAATGTTGGAATGTTCCAACCATCATATCTGCCTGAGATTCAGATCTGGTTAGTAACAGGATACTTCAGACTCAACATGACTGCAAAAGAAAGTTTGCAACACAATTCGACGAGATGGCGTTGCGATATTCTCAGGGAGTGAACTATGATAGCAAGCTCCAAAACATGAGCTGGTTCTGCTACATACATGTGAACACGTTGTCCAAGACAAGCATGACCACATAGTAGTCTTACAACGAAACACTACCGAGTTCTGATTGGGAACCATCATTGCGCAGAGCGAAGTCCTACGCATGTACCTTTGGGTCCTTAAGGATTAGCACTTAAGAACTTATTTTCCTTGAACAAATCAATCAGTGGCTTGGTGTGCTAGGGATTCATATAGAATGAAGGTTGCAAGTCTCCAGACCACAGAATACTTCACACGTATGCATGACTGACTTGGGATGATTCCAGAGGAAGCGAAACAAACTTTCTCAAATTCACGGCGGCAACTTGCATCATATGCACACGAATTAGAGGAAGTCACTTCTTCCATCAAAACATAAACTTCATGAGCTAGCACGAAGAAAATGCTTTCAAAAGTTTCCAACCCTAACTTAGATGTTCAACATGAATCATGGAAAATATGAAAATGTTGTCAATGGGCTCAACAACAAACCATCCAGGCTTCCATATAGATGGAATTCCACAATTAAGTGAACACGGTGATAGCATTGGTCAGACCAAAGGATGTAATGGTGTATGCCCGAGGAATCAACCACGAGTAAGACAACATTACGAACATCGTTGGTTCTAATTTGACTTGATGATAGCCCATAATCAAGTCAAAGTTTGGACAAGACAATAGATCCAACAATTGATCACGAGGATCAATCAGTGACGATATCATCTTTCTTCAACACACACAAACACAGGGATATCCCTTTGGCAATGAACTAAGTGGGACAAGCTTTCATCTTACAACTCTCCAAGTTGTTGTTTAGCTCAACCACCTAGTTCAGGGTATCCCACACAAAATCTTGGAGAATGAGTGGCTTACAAGAAACCAACTTGATCACGAACTCAACATAGCGGTCAGGTGACAACCTGGTAATACTTCCAAGAAGATATTCGGAAAATCACGAACCACCGATATGTTACTAAGCTCGAGAACAATCTTGCTTTTCATGGCAAGATGATATGATCAAAAAAGCGAGGGATTGACACAATCCTAACTCATTGATCGAAGAGTGCACAGGAAATAAGGACTAGGTAGCACGATCAATCTTAGGATGATGATTCAATAACCAGCACGTTAAGAATGAGAGTATTGTCCATTAACTACCATGCAACATGGTTGCTAGGAGTATTGAGTTCACACATCACAATTCACTTGTCGGCATTCCGGTTACAATAACACGGAAACCGAGGAATGAATAGTGATGGCGAGAAGTATCACTACGTCAAAAATTCATAAGAGGTTGTGCAGTTCCTATGATATTATCGACATAAAGGGGGTAACACTCCGAGGTAGAACAGAACAAAGCTGGATTGACATTTTGACCTGCGGAATACAACTACTTTGGCCCAATCCTCGAAGTGGACAAGGTACTGGAGTTTGTTTCTCCTAGTCATTCCGGAATAGAATGGCTTGACGGACCACAAGAATAATAGACATCGAAGAACATGAATGCACGACATAAACTTAACTATCAACTGATAGACAATGATCGGAATACAACTATAGAGGAACAACTCAAAGGAACATATCACTTTCTGAGTTGTGGATGCACAAATTAGTATGTCGAACAAAGCTCAGCATATTTCTTCCGGATAACCCATGCAGAAAGGTAGAACTGGCAGATTCACAATGTAGAATGGAGAACTCATCAAGAGCACTCTGGTTGTGATCTTTTGGTTCAGAAGAACTTCTGCCATAAGCATTTCATGGTATTTGGAAGAAGAAATACCACGGACCTCGAGGACTATTGCAAAGGTTACTAATATCCTAAAGGTACGAGCAACAGTATCAACACGAGGTAAGTAGAGTGAATCTTGGGTCAAGAACCCAGGAGTAGAATACCTACTACTAAATGGCATCACGGAATGCTTTCGAGAATGGTGGCCAGAATCATCCCACTAGGAACACAAGACCTGGCTATATTACTAGGTGATCCTCTAAGACACCTAGGGTCATAATAATAGCTCCAACATATATGTTGAGGCAACAAAGTACCTCAACTCACCGATTAGTGTGGTTAAACTGGCCCAAAGGAACATCGGGAACGGGAAGGAAGATTTGCAAGTGCATTAGACTATGTAGAAACCCTGGATGACTCGGACAGCATAACGGCAGTAAATGCTCAAAAATATTTGAGACATCCTACAAAATAGTGGCATGACCACTCAACATCACAATATGAAGGTTCTGTGGCCAGCTATGAACATAAGGAAGTAATAGAAACTGAACTGAGACTTGATTCCATCAATCCTATAAGTCTATGGATTTAGTAACACGTGATCCTGATAGAAAGAAGAGAAACCTAGTTCTTAATCCCCGTAGAAGAGAAGAGGGTGACTCAGATCAGAAGGTCATAAGGTAAAGGAGTAAAAGAGCCTTACGTTTCCCTCCACAATCAATTCCCTTATATAACTAAAGCATTTCTAGACTCAACTTCGACCAGTTTGGCTTGGTAATCCTGTAGGCAGTTAGGCTCTGATACCAAAGCTGTCAGGACCCCCATTCTAAGTCACACCGATCTAGCATGTAACACATCATTTCACTTTGCGGCCTCACGCATGGTATTCCCACAGGTGCCACCTTAACTGGCCCGGGACCGTTTGCGCCTTTTGGCTCACGTATATGATAGTGTTGCTAGTATCCATATGACAGAGAACCCGGGCCGACATGACTAGTCGTGAACCCAAAGTGGCGCTAACTTATGGGGATAGGCATACATGAATCAACATCGAACGTGTCGGTCATCAGCGTGTGAATCCGGGCTGTAGCAACTGGGCTAACAGGACTCCGGGAACCCGGGCTGTAGCAGGCTAGCAGGACTCCGGAAGTCACCGTGTAACATTTCCCCGAAGGGACAGACACAGGAACGAAGTGGATCACATGCCGGCCAATCTAAGTTTTCCGGAGCAGTAGTAACTGGGCTAGCAGGACTCCAGTAAACCGGCTGTAGTAGACTACCATGGCTCAGTGGAAGCACTAGACTACATTTCCCCATAAGAGAGGCTACCAAGGATAAACAACTAGGTTGTCGGATCCCACACATACCAAGCATTTCAATCATACACACAATATGCCCAATATGTGTAAATACAACATGGCATCAGAAAAAAAAACTCTACAACTCAAAGTATTTATTCATTAGGCTCCGAAGAGCCAGATATTACAAACATGGGTCTGATGACCCAGCATTCAAGTCATACAAGCAAGAAGCACATGCGGAAGGTTATCTTGTTTGGGTACAGACAACTATAAATGAAAAAGGCTAAGAAGCCTGACTGTCTACAAGACCGTGCCGAGGCACAAGATCGTAGCTGAGGTAACAAGCTAAACGTCGAAGTCCACATGGAACTACTAGCAAGACTGAAGTCTCTCTGCAAAAATATAAATTAAGCAAACATGAGTACAAATGTACCCAACAAGACTTACATCTGAACTATCTCCATATGCATTAGTATCAACAAAGGAGCTGGTGGAGTTAAACTGCAGCAAGCCAGCTTTGACTCGGTGGCTATCCTGAACTACGACTGCAAGTAACTCTTTTGAGGTGGCGCACACGAGTCCACAAATTCACTAATCTATACACCACTATGGATCCGCTCCCGTCTCCCTACGAGAAGGCCATCCATAGCACTCATGCTTATCTTGCGCATTTTAGAGTATCCACTTCAAGTTATATATGAACTTTACAGGCAACCCAGAAGTCCTTTACCGCGGGCACGGCTATTCGAATAGATGATGTTAACCCTGCAGGGGTGTATTTCTTCACAGACGCTCTCGCCACTTAACACCATGTACAAGTCGTGTATCTCGGCAACCTTCAAGCGGAAGCCTAGCGAGGCAGTCGGCCACGACCTGACTAACCACACAAGTCTCTAGTCCAGGTTTATCGCCTATTCGGGTTCCATCCGCAAGGAGATCCGGCCGGGGTGTCGCTCACGGCCCCAAACGATGTGTACAGGGTTCCAAGCCAACCAAACGGGCGACGCTTGGCATACCCGGCCACGGTGCCTAGTCTGTCGCAACCCCACCTGTACGGGGTGCCACTTGGTAGGCTACTAACACTACCTACAAACACCAGAAACTAGTTGCAACTCCGGGACAGAGATCATGTTGATTAATAAGTCGAGAAGGGCACTTAAGCATTCCAATGCGTGGTAGTTGCTGTTCATGGATCACAAACACAGAACTTAGTTCCTAAGGACGGCTTCAATGAGACAAGCCACCATTTACTCCTACATGGCCTCTCACCGATACATTTACCAAATCGTGTTCACACACTTAGCTCTCAACAGTAGGACATGTTCACACACCTCCAATTTATCCCTGATGAATCGGACTTGACTCAACTCTAAGCAGTAGCAGGCATGACAGACAAGCATGAATGAGTAGGCACATCAACGCTCAAACAACTCCTACTCATGCTAGTGGGTTTCATCTATTTACTGTGGCAATGACAGGTCATGCGGAGGAAAGGGGTTCAATTACCGCAGCATGTAACAATTGAATCGTTGTTGTCCTAATGCAGTAAAAGAGAGCAGAAGCGAGAGAGTGGGATTGTATCAAAATGAACAAAGGGGTTTTGCTTGCCTAACACTTCCGAAGATAGTATAGCTCTTCATCGGTGTCATCGATCTCATTGTCGGAACCACGTCTACTGAGAGGGGACAAATACCGGCAAACAAGGAAGAACACAATCAAAGCAATACAACAATTATGATGCATGATAATGATATGGCAATATGTTGTTGATTGAGCTAATGCAACTAGCAACAAGTTAAATGAAGTTGGTTTGAACCCTAGTTTCAAATTCAAACTCCATATGTGAAGGTTTAAATGCCCTTTATATGATTTGTCCTAAACAGCAGCCATAATTTGTTCTAACATCATGAAAAAGGTACAAATGGATATATTGGATTTTTCTGATCATTTTTCATATATAATTTATTTCATTCCGAGTTACCGTTGATTTTCTATGAATTTTAGATGTTTGAGCTATTTTCTGAAATTTCCTAAATTATTTTAAATCCAGAAAATGGTTAACATCGTCAGCATGACGTCGGTGTGACGTCATCAAGTCAACAGGGGCGGTCCAAGTCAAACCTGGCCAGTGGGGCCCACTAGTCAGTGACCCAGTGCAGCCTAGGTCACAAACAGGTGGGGTCGGGTCAATGCCCACATCAGCATAGTCAAAGCTGACATGTGGGCCCACTGTATTTAGATTAATCTTAATCTTACTTAGTTAGCCGGTTAGTTAGGCAGTGGGGCCCGGCTGTCTGTGTCCCACGGTGTTACTAACTGCGTCATTAACCCTAACTAATCGCGCCACGTCAGCATCGCCTGATTAAGGGCCGGCGACCTTACAGTGCGGTGGTGGCTCCCCGGGGTGGCGCTAGGGCAGCGGCTAGGCACGCTGAGGGCACCATGAGGAAGCCCTCACTCGCCCGCATCCATGGTTGCACGCATCTGGGCACAGGGAGGCCGCGGTCGATGGTGGCGACCACTTGGGCGGCGGCCGGAGTTCGGGAGCAGTCGGGTTCGGTGTTGGAGAGCGTGGGAGGGGATATTCTGGTGACTACGGGTTCGCGGAGACGTGCTGAGCACACTGGTGTGCTCGGTCACGGGTTGCAGTGACCCTGTCCGCGTCTGCGACATCGCCGGCGGAGAGGAGCTCATGGCTTCGGTGGAACTACGGCCTAGGCAAGGCAACGAGCGTAGAAGGAAGGGGGGGCGGCGTAGGGGCTCACAGCGCGTCGGATGATCAACTCAGCCGGCTCGGGGGAGGCTTGGGGACGACGGGGCGACGATGGCGATCTCTATCGGCCGACGATGAAGATGACGACGATGGCGACGAAGTGGAGCTCTCCGGCTTGTTTCCTTCAGCGTTGAGGCGTGGTGCTCGACTTCGGAGATGCCGGACACGGCGGAGCGGCGAAAGGGGGTGATGGCCACGCAAGTGAAGCACGGCGACAGCGGAGCGCTCTCGGGTGAGCTCGGGGAAGGGGGCTAGAGGGCAAGGGAGAGAGCAGAGAGTGAGGGAGAAGGACTAGGGGGCTCTGGGCGTCTCCAGGCACTCGAACGAGGGCGGAGAGGAAGCAGGAGGTGGAAGCAGGAGGTGGCCGCGGCTCGGCTGTGTGCACACCACGCGCAACGCCAGTAGGCGCGAGGAAGACGACTCACGTGGGGCTAGGCTGGGCCTAGTAGGCTGGCTGTCTACTGGGCCGCTAGTGGGCTGCCAGTAAGCCAAGGTGAGTTCTCTGTCTCTCTTGCTCGCTCTGTTTTCTGTATTTGTTTCAGTTCTCTATTTCTTTCAATAAGTTTTGATTTGATTTACAAACTGTCATGGTTTTGTCACGGCAGATGTCCTAGAGAAAGGACTTAGTCGTGGATCCATCGCTACGGGTTAACTTAAAGGGGTTAAAGTGGACAAGGGACGCAAGAGAGTTTTTATACTAGTTCGGCCCCTTACGATGAAGGTAAAAGCCTACGTCTAGTTGTGATGGAATTGCTGGGGTTTCGATGACCAGGGAGCGAATACGCTTTTCCTGGGTCTCGATTTGTTGTTTGTTGTCCTTGAACCGCCGCCGGGTCGTCCCCTTATATACATGGGTTGACGCCCATCGGTTTACAGAATCCCGAGGCCGGCTCATAATCGTGTCCGGCTTGGTCTCTGCTACTTCTATCTTACAACACAAGTTTACATATCAATGCCAGTTTATGTCTGCAGGCCTTAAAGCGGCTTTGGGCCCTGGGCCTTCATAAAGCGTCACCGTCTGTCTTCATGGACTTCAGATACAGATGAACTACTTATGGGGTTAACCCGGCCTCTCCTGGCCGGTTTACGTCTAGTGGTAATATCCCCAACATTAGGCCCCAGTTTGATTTGAACTGGTTCATGTCAATCCTCAATACTTAAGAAAATTTCTTCTTCAACATCTTCACATAATCTTGTAAACCGCCATGACATCATCTTCTAGGACCATGGTAAACCGCCGTGACGTCACCTGTTATTAAAACTGTGTATAATCCACCTTCATTAATGAGACTCCGACAATCGAGGCGATAGCTCCGCCTCATATCCAAAATTTAGGCTCCTCGATTCTCGCGCCTGACGCTTATCTTTCTGCCCTTATAAATAGGGCCAGGGGGTCTTTCCATTTTCCCCCTCGTGCCTCTTCGCGTCATCCTCTTTCTCGCGCCCAACGACCCTCAAGCTCTGCCGCCGCCGTCGTCCTTCGCCTCTGCTTCGACAAAGGCCGCTGCATCAACCTGATCGTATCAGATAAAAGCGGTGATCCTCCGCTGCTTCCTCCTGCACCAGTAAGTCCCTCTTCTTCTCGCCCTATATCCTCCATGAGAGTTCGGTGTTCTTCATAGCTTGAAGTTGTTCTTCCTTCGGTAGCACCAATGACCGGTTAGATCTGACTATTTTCAGCGCCTTTTGTAGTTTAGAATCCTTTCTTCTTGTTAAGGCACCTGCTTGATATCCAACTCATCTGAACTTGGTGAACCTTTAACACGCTGGAAATTAGGTCAGAATATATTTTGTTTTTCCAACGCGCGGTAGATCTGAAATTACCCTGGCAAGATGTGAAACTTGCTTCTTCCTTCACTTATACATTTTTAATACCAGATTGGGCGGTTTAACTTCATATACAGAATCATGACCCAGTAGATACCATTAGTCCCCTGTTGAACCGCCAATGCATTCATCATTGTACTGTTTCCATTGTCAGACTCCGGTTTACGGATAACCAATTCCGGTTTAACAATATGCTTACATCCTTATATCGCTGTATAGTTGTCCTTTGTAAATCTTAAACCGGCAATAATCATGTTTCAGATCTTTCATTGCCATGGCCAAGCAAGTCTATGAATGCAATTGGGCTCCTTCTCGAGTAACCGAAGAACAGTTAAACAATCTTGTTAAAACGGGCGCTTTAGCCAAGAAAGATGTCATCCACTGGAGGGTCCCTGGCCTGGAAAATCCTCCTACACCCAAGGACGGAGAGGTAGTCGTGTTTGCTGACCACCTGAGTCGAGGTTTTAGCCCTCCCGGTTCAAAAAATTTCCGAGATGTACTAGCCAACTTTCAGCTGTGCCCTCAAGACATCGGTCCGATATCTGTGACCAACATCTGCCACTTCCAAGTCTTCTATGAGGTTTATCTGCAAGAGGAACCTACAGTCGAACTCTTTAGGGATTTCTTTCACTTAAACCATCACACAGAGTTCTCGGATGGACCCAATACAGAACTGGGCGGAATGGCAGTTCAGAAAAGGAAAGAAGTCACCTTCCCTCATCCCAAACTCCACAGTCACCCCAAAGAGTGGAACCAGACTTGGTTTTATTGCATGGATACATCTCCATCTGATGAAAGCCCCCTGCCGGGTTACCACCCTGAACGCCTGAGCAACACACATACTTTTCTTCAGATGTTGACTGCGAGAGAAAGGGTCAACTATGCTCCTCAATTATCAAAGTTCAGAGCCTTCATGGCCAACGGTTTCACAGGAGTTGATCTTGCTCGTTGTTGGATAAGCTGGAGTATTCTACCCTTAAGCCGGCGCTCTGGTTTGATGTGTGAGTATACCGGGAGTTTGAAGGATGCCCAACGGCACATTGACATTCAGCTTACAGATGCAGAAGTTACTGAGGCTGTAAAAAAGATACTGAATGAACCAGAGGCTGTCTGTGCCCAAACCAGACTACTCCCTTTCTACACTTTCAACAAACCACCAGCTGTAAGAATCATATAACCTTTTTATCTGAAGTTGCTTCTGTCCAAATATTCTCTGAAAGTGTGATTATTTTCTGACAAGGTGATGATCCGTTCTGGAACAAAAAACCATCACAAGACAAACCAGCGAAGGCGCAAGACAAATCGGTCAAGCCAGTTCGTCCAAAGACCAAGGTTGTTAAAAAACCTGCCAAGAAAAGGACCACTTCATCCTCCGATCTACCAGCTGATGATGATGTGGGTAATCTGGAACCAGAGGTAGAACTTGACTCTCTTGGTTCATTTTTCGTACACCTCATTGACAATGATTATTATAAGGACGACACTGAAGGTGGTCATGCTGATGATGTAGAGGTAATCATTCTTCCCTCCGATTCAGATCCTCTGCCGACATCAAAAATCCGTCGAGCAAACTAGAAAGTAAAATTTTCTCACCCCCTTGCTTACTTGGACCCAAACTTTCTTTTGAAGACACAGCAGCACGAGGCTCGCCGCACAACCCGGCATAGCGGCCAGGTAGTTACCTCCGTCGGTTTACTGAACAGTCCAGTTCGGAAACGTCGATCAGAGGACTCTTATCCCATTGATACTTCATGCCCCAAAGGAGGTTGTTTCCGCCAACCTCTTAACCCGTCTGATTCAAATTATCAGGGTACTTCTCACTCATCTTTTGGCGAGTCGTCGGCCACAAAACATCCACCTCTCGAAATGGTTCTTGGGTGAGCTATACACTTGTTTTTATCCTTGATGTTGCTATTTTGATATATTGTACTGATCCTCATGTTCATTTTTCTCAGCGCCAAGCCCAAACCCAGCAAGAAAGCTCATTTGAATAAACCGGCTGATGAAGACGTGGCTGTTGAACCGGAGAAAACTCTGGATCCTGAAGAGACCAACATTGATGCCATACTGAATGACCCACCGCCTCAAGATCATGACTTTGTTGCTGAGCAGGCAGAAGTTGACACCACAAGCCATGCTAACCAGCCAACCAGCCCTATCCGAACTGATAATAAACCGGCAAGTCCAGTTAAAAATACTGACAAACCGCCAACCCCAGTAACGGCTGCTCATGACAAAGATGATTGCATAAATCAGATTGACGGTACTGCCTCCGTCCATAAGGACTCTTGTGAGGTGGTACCCATCGACAATGGGATCGAGTACCAGCGTCGCCGATCCTCCATGATGGATACTAGTCAGGCAAGCCTTGTGGCCAAAGGTGATCGGGCAAGCCGACCACATGTTGAACTTCGGCGCTACGGGCTCGACGGTGTACACATCCCGCGGCACGCGCTTCCTCTCCTTCCTTGGTATATGGGTGGCGTAGATCATGTTCACCATCTTGACCTCACAAGGGAAGGGTTTTTGGCCTCCACTGTTCGGCCAGCGCAGCTCCTCATCGTCCTTGCTACATGGGCTTTTGCTAGAGTCATCGGCTGTGTGCTTGCCGGCCTGTTTTATCACCCAACAATTACGGTTGGTGTGGTTGGCGGGTTTTTCAGCCATGCCATGGATTTGGAAAGGCCTGTCCAGGATTGCGTCCAACTTGGTTGGGCCGTCTTGGTTGCCTTTAGAGGGATTTTTCCATGATCCATAATACAGATTACGGAATCCGGCATTGACTGCCGTTTCGTCAGCTTCGCCGTCATTGTGGTGACGTTTGTTCTTTTTTCGTCATGGCTTCCCGTTTCCGTCCAAGACTTCCGAGGTGTCGTGGGCTTCTTGGTTGGAGCTTCTACGTGCCAGCCAACTATCCTCTCCAGCTCATAAGCGGGTCATTAGGGAGGTAAGTGCTGACATGGTTCTCGGCTTGTCCTGGCCGAGCTGACATGCCAACCATTCATCTTGAATACTATGCTTGAAGGCGGCTATGGCATCGACATCCGGACAGTAAACGATCTGGTTTTTCTTGGTCAAAAACCTGTTCCAGAATTGCCGGGCTGACTCACTGGGTTCCTGGATTATGTGGCTCAGGTCATCTCCGTCCGGGGCCAGACATAAGTGCCTTGAAAGTTGGATCGGAAGGCCTCCTCGAGCTCCTCCCAACATCCTATGGAGTCTTCAGGAAGGCTATTTAACCAGTGTCTGGCCGGACCCTTGAGCTTTAACGGTAGGTACTTGATGGCGTGAAGGTCGTCTCCTCGTGCCATTTGAAGGTGTAGTAGAAAATCTTCAATCCATACGGCCGGATCTGTTGTCCCGTCATAGGGCACGATATTTACAGGTTTGATACCTTCGAGGAATTGGTGCTGCATCACTCTATCCGTGAAGCACAGAGGATAAGTGGCGCCCCTAATTCAGGCTACGTCGCGTTGGAGATCATCTGTCATTCGGGCTCGTTGCACCTCCCGGGCTCTATCGTTTTGATCTAGCCGGGATTTGTATATGTCCCGTCCAATGGGAGAATTTATTTTAGGTTCTTAGATGGACCTCGTCAGACCTGCCCGAGCATCCAGGTCACAGCATAGGTCGTACTCATAAACTGGCCGCAACGGCTCCTTGCCTTGACGGCAAGGGTAAGTGGGAGGCTGTCGGTTTTATCATCTATCTGGTTCCATCCTCGAGGGGGGTGGTCCGGCTGCTCTGCCCGAGTGTACCTTGGAGGCGCTGGCTATATGGCCTCGACATCGAATGCGGCAGTAGCTTTCGCTTCGGGTAGCTTTTGGTTTGTTGCTTGTGACCGTACTCTTCTTTGGCATCTAGAACTTTAGTCCATCTCTCGTTAATGTCTTCCATTTCGGACATTCTTTTTGCCACTGTTTCTTCAGGATTCGTGCGGTGGCAATTAGCTATCGTTTAAACCGCTCTTGATTGAGTGGGTCTTCAGGGACGATGAAGTCCTCGTCACCCAAACTAACTTCCTCTTCGGAATGGGGGAGGTAGTTCCTATGTTCGGAGTCATCGAGGTATTCAAGATCGAGCGGGTCCTCATGCTCCTCATGGTCATTCTGTGGTTGTTCGTCGGTGCCGGGATTGATGAGGATGTCCGCATTGTCTGGGGTGTCATTTTCTCCGGTGTACGTGTTGCTCGCATGGCTTCGACGTGCCTTGGAGCGGCGGCGCTGTCTGCGTTGTTTCGGCAGCTCGCCGTCGGGCTTGTGGTTATCCTTCCCGGGAGTGTCGTATTCGTCTTTTGGGCTGTCCACCATGCAGACATCGTAATTGGACGTGGCCGTCTAGCGGCCGGTGACGGGGGAGCAGCATCGTTGTTAGCCGTGGCTCCACTATCCTTGTTCATGTATTCGGCATTTTCTAAAGTCTAGTCCAACATGTCAGTTAAGTCTTCGATTGTGGCTACCAGGTGGGTGGTGGGTGGGTCATAAAATTCCCTGTAATTCACCTCAAGGGGCTGCTGAACGCAGGCCGAGGGCGAGTCATCTTGGATAGCCATCATTCGGATTCGATCGAGCGCTTCGTTTAACAATGCGAGGCTTGGCGGGCTGGCGTGCGGTGGCTGCTCGGCATCGCGTAGTGGTGGGGCGAGGGGTAATCCTGGTTCGAATCGAATCCTGGTTTTCCAGGGCTGAGTTGACCTCGTGGCTCGGGGATGGGCTTGTGTCCGGATAGGCATAAGAGTCCAAGGACAAAACCTAGACTTCGGACGATGTCTCCTTATCGGGGCTCGAAGCTAGGTCGGTGAGGGGTAGTTCGGTCAGGGACGATTCATGACTTCTGAACATCGACCCGTTGCTAGGGCTCAAGGCCAAGGACATGTCATGAGGAGAGGGTTCGGCCGAGAGTGACTCTTGGCATCTGAACACTTCTTCTGCGTTGAGGCCTTAAGTTGGGTCCTCAGCGGCCACTGTTAGTCTGGCTGAGGGTTATTCCTGGTCTCCGGACAGGGAGGAGCTGCCCGAGCTTGTGGCCGGCAGGAGGGTTGAGGCTGATCCGTAGATCAGGTCGGGAGAGAAGTCCAGAGCGGGCACTAGGGGGCCCGTAGGGGTATTGGGTGAGGCTGTGAATCCGACCAAGAACAGATCGCCTCGAGCATTCGCAACCTACTCCAAGTTGCTGAATCTAATCTGGTGCTCAGGGGCAAAATTGTTGATTTGGTCTAGATGACCCATTGGGTTGGCGTGCAGCACGATGCTGCCGAACACAAAAGAGCTGATGGGGGACAAAGAGGTCCTCGGAGTTGACGCCATCTCCGATGATTATGCGAGCCATCGATCCTTCGGTGACCCAACAACGGAACTCTCAATGAAAGCACCAATGTCAGTGTCAAAACCGGCGGATCTCGGGTAGGGGCTGATACGTCACCAATGTATCTAATTTTTTATTGTTCCATGCTATATTATATTCTGTTTTGGACATTATTGGGCTTTATTATACACTTTTATATTATTTTTAGGACTAACCTATTAACCGGAGGCCCAGCCCAGAATTGCTGTTTTTTGCCTATTTCAGAGCTTCGCAGAAAAAGAATATCAAACGGAGTCCAAACGGAATGAAACCTTCGAGAACGTGATTTTCGGAACGAACGTGATCCAGAGGACTTGGACCCTACGTCAAGAAATCAACTAGGAGGGCACGAGGTAGGGGGGGCGCCTACCTCCCTGGGCGCGCCCTCCACTCTCGTGGGCCCCACGTTGCTCCACCGACGTACTTCTTCCTCCTATATATACCCACGTACCCCCAAACTACCAGATACGGAGCCAAAAACCTAATTCCACCGCCGCAAACTTCTGTACCCGTGAGATCCCATCTTGGGGCCTTTTCCGGAGCTCCGCCGGAGGGGGCATCGATCACGGAGGGCTTCTACATCAACACCATAGCCTCTCCGATGATGTGTGAGTAGTTTACCTCAGACCTTCGGGTCCATAGATATTAGCTCGATGGCTTCTTCTCTCTTTTTGGATCTCAATACAATGTTCTCCCCCTCTCTTGTGGAAATCTATTCGAAGTAATCTTCTTTTGCGGTGTGTTTGTTGAGACCGATGAATTGTGGGTTTATGATCAAGTTTATCTATGAACAATATTTCAATCTTCTCTGAATTCTTTGATGTATGATTGGTTATCTTTGCAAGTCTCTTCGAATTATCAGTTTGGTTTGGCCTACTAGATTGATCTTTCTTGCAATGGGAGAAGTGCTTAGCTTTGGGTTCAATCTTGCGGTGTCCTTCCCCAGTGACAGTAGGGGCAGCAAGGCACGTATTGTATTGTTGCCATCGAGGATAACAAGATGGGGTTTATATCATATTGCATGAGTTTATCCCTGAGCATTATGTCATCTTGCTTAAAGCGTTACTATGTTCTTATGAACTTAATACTCTAGATGCATGCTGGATAGCGGTCGATGTGTGGAGTAATAGTAGTAGATGCAGGCAGGAGTCGGTCTACTTGTCTCGGACGTGATGCCTATATACATGATCATTCCTAGATATTCTCATAACTATGCTCAATTCTGTCCATTGCTCAACAAGAATTTGTTCACCCACCGTAATACTTATGCTCTCGAGAGAAGCCTCTAGTGAAACCTATGGCCCCCGGGTCTATTTTCTATCATATTAATACCTAGATATTTTTATTTTACTTTGCATCTTTATCACAAAAATACCAAAAATATTATCCTATCATATCTATCAGATCTCACTCTCGTAAGTGACAACCCCTTTATTGCGTTGGTTGCGAGGATTTATTTGTTTGTGTAGGTGTGAGGGACTCGTGTGTGGCCTCCTACTGCATTGATACCTTGGTTCTCAAAAACCGAGGGAAATACTTACGCTACTTTGCTTCATCACCCTTTCCTCTTCAAGGGAAAACCAATGCAGTGCTCAAGAGGTAGCAAGAAGGATTTCTGGCGCCGTTGCCGGGCAGTCTACACAAAAGACAACATACCAAGTACCCATCACAAACCCTTATCTCCAGCATTATATTATTTGCCATTTGCCTCTGGTTTTCCTCTCCCCCACTACACCCTTGCAGTTTTATTCGCCCTCTCTTTTCCGTTCACCTCTTTTTTTGCTTGCTTGGTCGTTATGGCTAGTCCTCTATCCTCTCCGTTGTCTCCCGAGAATGAAGTTCTTAATTTTAAGCAAAGGGAGGGAGAAAATCTAAAAGACACTTGGTATAGAATTTGCAATGCTCGAAATAGATCTACCAGGAAGCAATCTACTTCCATTCTTCTTCGCAATTTTTATGTAGGCGCTACTCCTTGGTACAGATATATTCTTCATACCATTACCGGAGGGAATTTCTTGGGTAGCCATACTTTTGATTCTTATAATGCTATGATAGATTTGTTTGGCTCACCACCTCTTTCGTTTAATGGAACCATGTTAACTTTGCAGCATGTAATGCAAAGACTTGAAATTATTGAAAAAAAAAGTTGCTACCGTAGAGTTAATAAAGAATTTGGATAAAAAGATCCACAACCGAATTACCCAATATGGATCTCAGGTAGGAGTCACATTGAAAAATATTAAGGAGAGGAACCCGTAGTTCATGAAATAATAAATCAGGATTCCACTAGAATCGATAAACTAGAGGGTATCATTACCAACTTGGGAACCGCTTTTTCTTCCGTAAAGAATACTCCAAGTCCTCGAACTAAAATTGCCAAACTTATGTATGTTCCAAAAAATAAGGGTGAATCCTCTAGTAAGGAAACTGCGGTTCTCAAATCTATAAGTATTCATCCCAATCTTTTTGCTCTCATTAAGGAACCATTTGCTACAAATGAATTTTGCGGATATGTGCTGAGAAGTTTGATAATTAATAAAAAGAAAGAAACTCCTAAGGGTGATAGATGTCTCATTGAAGAATTGCCTACCAAAGATGGCAATACCTAGATCTATCCTTGCTATTATGCCTAGCTAGGGGTGTTAAACGATAGCGCTTGTTGGGAGGCAACCCAATTTTATTTTTTAGTTTTTTTTGCTTTTTGCTTCTGTTTAGGAATAAATATTTGATCTAGCCTCTGGTTAGATGTGTTTTTAGGTTTTAATTAGTGTTTGTGCCAAGTTAAACCTATAGGATCTTGTTGGATGATAGTTATTTGATCTTGCTGAAAATTGCAGAAACTTTCTGTTCACGAAAATAATTGTTACAAATCACCAGAACGTGATAAAATATTGATTCCAATTGCTGCTGATCAATAAACAAATTGTCTAGGTCGTCCTATTTTTGCTGAAGTTTTGGAGTTCCAGAAGTTTGCTTTAGTTACAGATTACTGTAGACTGTTCTGTTTTTGACAGATTCTGTTTTTCATGTGTTGTTTGCTTATTTTGATGAATCTATGGCTAGTAAAATAGTTTATAAACCATAGAGAAGTTGGAATACAGTAGGTTTAACACCAATATAAATAAATAATGAGTTCATTACAGTACCTTAACGTGGTGTTTTGTTTTCTTTCGCTAACCAAGCTCACGAGATTTTCTGTTAAGTTTTGTGTTGTGAAGTTTTCAAGTTTTGGGTAAAAAGATTTCATGGATTATGGAACAAAGAGTGGAAAGAGCCTAAGCTTGGGGATAACCATGGCACCCCAAGATAATCTAAGGACACCAAAGAGCCAAAGCTTGGGGATGCCCCGGAAGGCATCCACTCTTTCGTCTACTTCCATCGGTAACTTTACTTGGAGCTATATTTTTATTCACCACATGATATGTGTGTTGCTTGGAACGTCTTGTGTGATTTGAGTCTTTGCTTTTTATTTTACCACAATGATCTTTGCTGGACACACCTTTTGAGAGAGACACACATGATTTGGAAGTTATTAGAATACTCTATGTGCTTCACTTATATCTTTTGAGCTATATAGTTTTTGCTCTAGTGCTTCACTTATATCTTTTAGAGGACAGTGTTGGTTTTGTTTTATAGAAACTATTATTCTCTCATACTTCACTTATATTATTTTGAGAGTCTTAAACAGCATGGTTATTTGCTTAAATAATCCTAATATGCTAGGTATTCAAGACTAATAAAAAACTTTCTTATGAGTGTGCTGAATACTAAGAGAAGTTTGATGCTTGAAGATTGTTTTGAGATATGGAGGTAGTGATATTAAAGTTGTGCTAGTTGAGTAGTTGTCAATTTGAGAAATACATGTGTTGAAGTTTGCAAGTCCCGTAGCATGCACGTATGATAAATGTTATGTAACAAATTTGAAACATGGGGTGTTCGTTGATTGTCCTCCTTATGAGAGGCGGTCGGGGATGAGCGATGGTCTTTTCCTACCAATCTATCCCCCTAGGAGCATGCGCGTAGTGCTTGGTTTTTGATGACTTGTAGATTTTTGCAATAAGTATGTGAGTTCTTTATGACTAATGTTGAGTCCATGGATTATACACACTCTTACCCTTCCATCATTGCTAGCCTCTTCGGTACCGTGCATTGCCCTTTCTCACATTGAGAGTTGGTGCAAACTTCGCCGGTGCATCCAAACCCCGTGATATGATACGCTCTTTCACACATAAACCTCCTTATATCTTCCTCAAAAAAGCCACCATACCTACCTATTATGGCATTTCCATAGCCATTCCGAGATATATTGCCATGCAACTTTCCACCGTTCCGTTTATTATGACACACTCATCATTGTCATATTGCTTTGCATGATCATGTAGTTGACATCGTATTTGTGGCAAAGCCACTGTTCATAATTTTTCATACATGTCACTCTTGATTCATTGTTATCCCGGTATACCGCCGGAGGCATTCATATAGAGTCATACTTTGTTCTAGTATCGAGTTGTAATCATTGAGTTGTAAATAAATAGAAGTGTGATGTTCATCATTCATAGAGCATTGTCCCAAAAAAGGAAAGGCCAAATAAAAAAAGGCCAAAAAAATAGAAAATTAAAAGGGACAATGCTACTATCCTTTTTTCCACACTTGGGCTTCAAAGTAGCACCATGATCTTCATGGTAGAAAGTCTCTTCTTTTGTCACTTTCATATACTAGTGGGAATTTTTCATTATAGAACTTGGCTTGTATATTCCAACAATGGGCTTCCTCAAATGCCCTAGGTCTTCGTGAGCAAGCAAGTTGGATGCACACCCACTTAGTTTCTTTTGTTGAGCTTTCATGCATTTATAGCTCTAGTGCATCCGTTGCATGGCAATCCCTACTCCTTGCATTAACATCAATCGATGGGCATCTCCATAGCTCATTGATTAGCCTCGTTGATGTGAGACTTTCTCCTTTTTGTCTTCTCCACATAACCCCCATCATTATATTCTATTCCACCCATAGTGCTATATCCATGGCTCACGCTCATGTATTGCGTGAAGGTTGAAAAAAGTTTGAGATTACTAAAGTATGAAACAATTGCTTGGCTTGTCATCGGGGTTGTGCATGATGAGAGCATTCTTGTGTGACGAAAATGGAGCATGACTAAACTATATGATTTTGTAGGGATGAACTTTCTTTGGACATGTTATTTTGAGAGGACATAATTGCTTAGTTAGTATGCTTGAAGTATTATTACTTTTATGTCAATATTAAACCTTTATCTTGAATCTTTCGGATCTGAATATTCATACCACAATAAGGAGAATTACATTGAAATTATGCCAAGTAGCATTCCACATCAAAAATTCTGTTTTTATCATTTAACTACTCGAGGACGAGCGGGAATTAAGCTTGGGGATGCTTGATACGTCTCCAACGTATCTATAATTTTTGATTGTTCCATGCTATATTATATTCTGTTTTGGACATTATTGGGCTTTATTATACACTTTTATATTATTTTTGGGACTAACCTATTAACCGGAGGCCCAGCCCAGAATTGCTGTTTTTTTTCCTATTTCAGAGTTTCGCAGAAAAAGAATAGCAAACGGAGTCCAAATGGAATGAAACCTTCGGGAACGTGATTTTCGGAACGAACGTGATCCAGAGGACTTGGACCCTACGTCAAGACATCAACCAGGAGGGCACGAGGTAGGGGGCGCGCCTACCCCCCTGGGCACGCTGTCCACCCTCGTGGGCCCCATGTTGCTCCACCGACGTACTTCTTCCTCCTATATATACCCATGTACCCCAAACTACCAGATACGGAGCCAAAAACCTAATTCCACCGCCGCAACCTTCTATACCCGTGAGATCCCATCTTGGGGCCTTTTCCAGAGCTCCACCGGAGGGGGCATTGATCACGGAGGGCTTCTACATCAACACCATAGCCTCTCCGATGATGTGTGAGTAGTTTACCTCAGACCTTCGGGTCCATAGTTATTAGCTAGATGGCTTCTTCTCTCTTTTTGGATCTCAATACAATGTTCTCCCCCTCTCTTGTGGAGATCTATTCAATGTAATCTTCTTTTGCGGTGTGTTTGTTGAGACCGATGAATTGTGGGTTTATGATCAAGTTTATCTATGAACAATATTTGAATCTTCTCTGAATTCTATTATGTATGTTGGTTATCTTTGCAAGTATCTTCGAATTATCAGTTTGGTTTGGCCTACTAGATTGATCTTTCTTGCAATGGGAGAAGTGCTTAGCTTTGGGTTCAATCTTGCGGTGTCCTTCCCCAGTGACAGTAGGGGCAGCAAGGCACGTATTGTATTGTTGCCATCGAGTATAACAAGATGGGGTTTATATCATATTGCATGAGTTTATCCCTCTACATCATGTCATCTTGCTTAAAGCGTTACTCTGTTCTTATGAACTTAATACTCTAGATGCATGCTGGATAGCGGTCGATGTGTGGAGTAATAGTAGTAGATGCAGGCAGGAGTCGGTCTACTTGTCTCGGACATGATGCCTATATACATGATCATACCTAGATATTCTCATAACTATGCTCAATTCTGTCAATTGCTCAACAGTAATTTGTTCACCCACCGTAATACTTATGCTCTCGAGAGAAGCCTCTAGTGAAACCTATGGCCCCCGGGTCTATTTTCTATCATATTAATCTTCCAATACTTAGCTATTTTTATTTTATCTTGCATCTTTATCATAAAAATACCAAAAATATTATCCTATCATATCTATCAGATCTCACTCTCGTAAGTGACCGTGAAGGGATTGACAACCCCTTTATTGCGTTGGTTGCGAGGATTTATTTGTTTGTGTAGGTGCGAGGAACTCGTGCGTGGCCTCCTACTGGATTGATACCTTGGTTCTCAAAAACTGAGGGAAATACTTACGCTACTTTGCTGCATCACCCTTTCCTCTTCAAGGGAAAACCAACGCAGTGCTCAAGAGGTAGCACGGGCTCCCGAGCTGTGGATCTAGGATCAATGGGGAACAAGGGACGACGAACACGGTGTTTGCCCATGTTTGGGCCCTCTCGAAGAGGTAAAACCCTACGTCCTGCTTCATTGTATTTGATGTGTATGATATGGTTAAAGAGTCGATCTACCAAGAGATTAGGCGACCTAAACCCTAGGTTGATGGCTTGATGGATGTTGCTCTCCCTAAAGACTAAAACCCCTTGGTTTATATAGACACCAGTAGGGTTAGGGGTAGATGCGATCGGTTACAATGAAGGAAAGATCATGCTAAATCTTGACTTGGAGGGCACGCCATGACTCCGAAGATTTCCTATCTGGCCACGGATCCGCGCTCTATCTTGGCCCCATAGTAGCCCATCAGTCCAGCCCAAATGTAATGGGTGGGTGACCCGAGGACCCCTTAATGCAGGAGTCCCTCACCCATGCCGGAGCCTGGGGCTCAACGAGGAGAACCAAAGGCATTTCTTTAGCTGTGGGAGCACTTTCCTCAACGACAAGAACTTGGGATACTGCTTGAGGGCGTGGCTCACCAGTCAGTGTAAGATCCTTTCCGGCAACCTTCTCAGAGCGGCTTCAGGGAGCTCTGCCGGGAAATGTTTACCGGTGATGAGTTTTCACCATTTTCTAGCCAAGGCTGATGGAGAAACCAAGGGTTG
Source organism: Triticum aestivum (assembly GCF_018294505.1). Classification (NCBI taxonomy): domain Eukaryota; kingdom Viridiplantae; phylum Streptophyta; class Magnoliopsida; order Poales; family Poaceae; genus Triticum; species Triticum aestivum. The sequence goes on along the minus strand of NC_057802.1, from coordinate 216,157,133 downwards.
GGTGAGGTGGAGCACAAAAGTGCCTGGTTCCATAGGAAGCTTCTGTGCAGCACACTTGGATAGGTGATCAGCGACGCTGTTTTCCACATGAGGCGCATGCTTCGTTTGCAACCCATTGAAGTGTTCCTCCAGCTTCCTCACTTCTTCCACGTATGCTTCCATCAGTGGGCTCTGATAATCCTTGTTCACTTGCTTCACAACGAGCTGGGAGTCACCGCGTATGATCAACTTCTTGATTCGCAATTCCATAGAAACCCGGAGCCCGGCAAGGAGCCCTTCATATTCTGCTGTGTTATTAGGGGAATCTTCCTTGGGGAAATGCATTTGGATGACGTACTTGAGGTGTTCTCTAGTGGGCGCAATGAGTAATACCCCCGCGCTAGCATTTTGGAGTGAGAAAGCACCGTCAAAGTACATGACCCATTCCTTAGGGGCCTCCTTGCCGGGGAGGGCAGTTTCCATGATCTCTTCAGCAGGTGTCGGCGTCCACTCTGCTATGAATTGTGCTAGTGCTATGCTTGGGATAGTTGCTATGCTCTCAAATTTTAAAGCAAAACTTGATAGCTCTAGATCCCATTCTACTATCCTGCAAGTGTCTTCGGAGTTCCTCAAGATTCGCTGTAGTGGGAGGGGAGTCACAACAGGTGATTTCGTGGCCTTGAAAGTAATGGTGCAGCTTCCTCGAGGCCATGAGGGCGCCGAAGATCACCTTTTGGATTCTAGAGTACCTTGTTCTAGCCCCCTGCAAGAGGGGTCTCACAAAGTAAATTGGTCGCTACACCATCTTCTTTCTTGCCATCCCTTCCCGCCTATCATTGTCGATCTGTGGTTCCCCTTCGCCGCCACCAGCAAGCCTTGCCGGGGACGAAGTTGGTTCAACACTGGGTTGTTCTACCGCAGTAGCTTCTCCACTATTCACTTCCCTGTACGCCACCAGGGCAGCACTAATGTGACGCCCGGATAATCAAGCTACAGTAAAACTCTTCTAATGATGCCACGTCACCTCCGTTACTGTTTCTAATCCTTCGTTAGTTCAAAACTGATTCAAAAATCAATTCAAAATATAGCAAACAATAAAACTTTTCAAATGTCAAAACTAAAATGTTCTAAAAGTGACAAATAAATCGTAAGCAATTATGGTGGAGAAACCAAGCTTTGACAAAATGTTTAAAGGCTCTAAAACAATTAAAACAATAGTGAAAACAATTAAACAAATGCCTATTGAATTTATAAAATGCTAAAACTATTTTATTATGGGTTAAGGATTAATCTCATAGTAGTTTGTTGATAAATACAAATTTAGGCACTAGTGGTAATTTTTTGTAAAGCAAGAAAATAAAAGAAACTACAAATAAAAAAAAGAAAAGAAAAGGAAAAGAAACCCCCCTCCCCGCTGGGCCTCGGCCCAGCTGGCCATCGACCCACCCTAGCCGACCGAATCGGTCCAGCGGCCCAGCACCTCCCCCCTCCCCTTGTCGTCTTCCCCCTCCTCTTCTGTTCAACCGACCGAGGGCGCACGCCCCTCGCCGCCCCTGCCTGACCTGCTCGCCGCCCCACGCCGCCACATCGCCGAGGGGATAAGGACGAGTCCCCTAGGCCTCGTCGACAACCCTCGAGATCTTTCTCCCCCGCCTGCTCCTCTCCCTCGCTTTTCCATCTCGCCCGAACACCATCATCGCCGCCGTTCGCCATTAACGCGACCACCATGCTCCCCGCGCCTCGCCGAGGAGTCCAACAGCTCCGCCTGCTTCCTCTACTCCATCTCTGACCAAGGGTTCGAGCTCGGCGCCACCACAGCCCCGGAATCGAGCTCTTCCGCACCTACGGTCGCCGGCGCTCCTCCGCCGATTGCCGACGCCCTGCGGCTCCTAAGCCACCACCGTGGCCTCCGTGTGCCTCCCCGGTGAGCAGTCTCTCCTTTCCCCTCTCTCAGCGCTGCTCGTAGATGCCCGTAGCCGCCACTTCCATTTTTCCCCCGAGCTTTACTCCGCCGCGGTGCTCGTCGCCGTCCCTACCGACGATAAAGTGCTCAACCGAGCTCGTAGTCGTGCTCCGGGCACCTCTAGGACCCCGTCGGACCCCTCTTTTGGGCATGTCGCAGCCTCTGTCGTTGTTCGCGATGACACCAGAACACCGGCGTCCGCCACGGTCGACACCGCCGTCGATGTAGTGCGCCACTCCGGTCGAGTTAGCCCACGGGACCGACGTAGATCGATGCGGCGTCGGACGCTCGATCGAACGCGCCTAGCCGCACCTCTCCCCGTGCCCCGTAGCGTTTTTCCGGCGAAGTCCGGCGATGCTCCGCCACGGAGATGGTCGCCGGCGTGTCTCCGGCGCCGCCCGCCGACGTGGCCCTTCGGGCCCCATCTCACAGCCACTAAACACGGGCCCCAGGGCCCCACTTGACTTGTTGACCGCGGTCAACGCGCTGACTGGGCAGCCCCCAGCCACTGACATGCGGGCCCCCCTTCTGTTAATTAGTCTAACAATTGGTTTATAAATAAAAATAATTAGATTAACTAATCACTCACTGACATATGGGGCCCACCCCTCTAATTAGACTATCAGTTTAGTTTAAATTACTGTTAGATTAACAGAGGCTGACATGTGGGTCCCACTGGACCCACCTGTCTGGTTTGACCCTGGTCAACGAGTCTGTTGACTGCTGACGTCATCCCCACGCAATGCTGACGTCATATTCCTTTTCTGTTAATATAAATAATTCGAGAATATTGTTAAATCTTTCAAAAATCATATAAAATAATCCGTAGCTCGGATGAAAATGTTTTCTATATGAAAGTTGCTCAGAAAAATCCAACGAATCCGAATACGCAGTCCGTTCGTTTGTCACATGCATCTAGCATGCTGAACATGGAACTTTCCCCCTCCGGTCATCTGTCTGGCACAGGTCCGGAACCGGGAAAACATTCCCGGTTGAATTTCCCCCTTCACCTATTCGTGTAGACATACGTTAGGTCACACCCGACACGTCGTATTACCACGTTATGCTTTGTGATGCTATGTTTGCTTTATATTTACTGTTTCTTCCCCCTCTTCTCTCCGGTAGACCCCGAGACCGATGCTGCCCCTGTGATCGACTACGTCGACGACAACCCCCTCCTTGCCAGAGCAACCAGGCAAGCCCCCCCCCTTGATCACCAGATATCGCCTATTCTTCTCTATACTGCTTGCATTAGAGTAGTGTAGCATGTTACTGCTTTCCGTTAATCCTATACTGATGCATAGCCTGCCCTTGCTTCTACTTTCGATACCTTTACCTGCAATCCTACTGTTTAGTATAGGATGCTAGTGTTCCATCAGTGGCCCTACACTCTTGTCCGTCTGCCATGCTATACTACTGGGCCGTGATCACTTCGGGAGGTGGTCACGGGTATATACTATATACTTTATATACATGACACATGTGGTGATTAAAGTCGGGTCGGCTCAAGGAGTACCCGCAAGCGATTCTGATGAGGGGGCTGAAAGGACAGGTGGCTCCACCCCGGTAGAGGTGGGCCTGGGTTCCTGACGGCCCCCGACTGTTGCTTTATGGCGGAGCGACAGGGCAGGTTGAGACCACCCGGGAGAGAGGTGGGCCTGGCCCTGGTCGGCGTTCGCGGATACTTAACACGCTTAACGAGATCTTGGTATTTGATCTGAGTCTGGCCATTTGGTCTATACGCACTAACCATCTACGCGGGAGTAGTTATGGGTATCCCGGCGTCGTGGTATCAGCCGAAGCCTTCTTGACGTCAGCGACTGAGTGGCGCGCGCCGGATTGGACTGGAACGCCACTAGGCTAGGTCTGCTTCCGGCCACGTACGCAACGTGCAGGTGTGCATAGGGCGATGGGCCCAGACCCCTGCGCGCATAGGGTTAGACCGGCGTGTTGACCGCTCTGTTGTGCTTAGGTGGGGCTGCGACGCGTTGATCTTACGAGGCCGGGCATGACCCAGAAAAGTGTGTCCGGCCAAATGGGATCGAGCGTGTTGGGTTATGTGGTGCACCCCTGCAGGGAAGTTTATCTATTCGAATAGCCGTGTCCCTCGATAAAAGGACGACCCGGAGTTGTACCTTGACCTTATGACAACTAGAACTGGATGCTGAATAAAATACACCCTTCCAAGTGCCAGATACAACCCGGTGATCGCTCTCTAACAGGGAGACGAGGAGGGGATCGCCGGGTAGGATTATGCTATGCGATACTACTGGGAGGACTTCAATCTACTCTCTTCTACATGCTGCAAGATGGAGATGGCCAGAAGCGTAGTCTTCGACAGGACTAGCTATCCCCCTTTTATTCTGGCATTCTGCAGTTCAGTCCACTGATATGCCCCTTCACACATATACCCATGCATATGTAGTGTAGCTCCTTGCTTGCGATTACTTTGGATGAGTACTCACGGTTGCTTCTCTCCCTCTTTTCCCCCTTTTTCTTTTCTATCTGGTGGTCACAACCAGATGCTGGAGTCCAGGAGCCAGACGCCACCGTCGACGACGACACCTACGACACTGGAGGTGCCTACTACTATGTGCAGCCCGCTGACGACGACCAGGAGTAGTTAGGAGGATCCCGGGCAGGAGGCCTGCGCCTCGTTCGATCTGTATCCCAGTTGGTGCTAGCCTTCTTAAGGCAAACTTGTTTAACTTATGTCTGTACTCAGATATTGTTGCTTCCGCTGACTCGTCTGTGACCGAGCATTTGTATTCGAGCCCTCGAGGCCCCTGGCTTGTATTATGATGCTTGTATGACTTATTTATGTTTTAGAGTTGTGTTGTGATATCTTACCGTGAGTCCCTGAACTTGGTCGTACACATTTGCGTGCATGATTAGTGTACGGTCAAATCGGGGCCGTCACAAGTTGGTATCAGAGCCAACTGCCTGTAGGAATCCCCCTTTCCAACTCCTTGGCCGAAGTCGAGTCTAGACATTGCAAAAACTTTTACTAACATGGATGTGTGTCTTACGGGCCCACGTCGTCATTGGGTGGTATTAGGATCTTTTACTCCTTGTCTACACTCTGGGACTCTGATCTCTCTTCTAATCGGGTTAAGTGAATTTTACTAAATCTAACATTAGGATCTCGTTATCACTTTCACCCGGAGAGCCCCTTATTACTGATGATCGTCTACTGCACGTGAAGACCCTGAAGATACTCTCCGCGGATAACCCGAGAACTTGTGTTCATCGCTTTTGCAATTCCCTTTCATCGATAAACTCCTATGGATAACCACGTATACTCGCCACTCATACAATGTTTCCCAGTTGATCTTGTTATTACAAGATACCCCGAAATTCTCTCTGTTGTTCCGAGAATCCTTTGAGCTTACTGCCTTGCTGTTCTTTGTCACCTGAATACCCCTACGGATAATTCTCGCACTTACCGAGTATCCGGTCATCCCCAGTTGATTCAAGTATTCCACAATAGTCTTCAAAATACTATTCGATCTTCCTAAAATCCTCAGGAGCCTATTGCTCTTGAAATTCTTGTTTGCTTGCATTATGGTTAATCCCATAAGTCTCGTAATCTTATTGGCATCTCTTGTCATTATCATTTTGAGTCCGTTGATTCAATTTGTTGCGAATGCTCGCAATCCTCAATCATATCCTAGAATTCATTCTTCCGGCTCAGACGTCATTTAAAACGTGAGCTGGATCTCGACCTATCAAATTGCCATCGATTGTACCCCTAAGCCTACTCAACTTATCCATCCTTGATCAGAGCGTTGCTTCTGACCCCCCTGAGTTGGAAATCATAATTCTTTTGCATTTGAACTTTGAGTTAGTCAGTTGTTTCTTAATCAGATCTCCTGGCATTCTTCTTCCTCTGGTTGAGTACCGATGCTCACATCAGATCCCTTGTGGACCATCGGTTCCTTTGTTGGATTTTATCCGACAGTGTCCTTCCTATTGAATAACCTTGTGAGCCTTTCCATGGGTATATAATGCCTTTGGTAAATTGTATCATCTGATTTTGAACAATGCTCTTCTTTCGAGCTTGTAATAATTACTCCGAAGTTTGTGGTATATGTTCCGAAGATGCCTTGATGGGTTGAACCTATGCCTTTCATAATACGTGTGAACTCGAAAGTTTTCATGAGTCATACTCTTCTGGTATTTTGCCAGATAAAAATTTTCCACACTACAACTTCATCAAACGCGAGAAGTGAATGAAAGGTTATGCATTGAAGAAGTGGGAGTCGACCTTGAACTTTGTGTTCATGCCCATGGACACGATGTATCCCTTGTCATGGAAGCTTCTCTTAAAATAATTGTCCCCTTGTAATAAGTTCATCTGGTATCCGTGGACGTCGTTCCGACCATGTTCTCCTTTAAATACCATTTCTCGTACAAGTTTAAGCACTTGTCTTCTGTAAGAGCAATACCCCAGTCCAACCTCTACTTTGGTTTGTCGTCGAGTATTACCCCCTGGTATCTCGAGATTATCACGGAACTGCATAACTTCTTATGAGTTCTCCATCAAGTATTACATTCTCATGGATTCCAATTTTTCACGGGCTCCAAGTTATTAAACACTCAAGGACATCGATAACTGAATCGAGTCCACATCATGGTTAAACAACTCTTAATAATCTCCCTTGTTTACGAGGTCGTACTCGATCACGTCATCCCTAGCCTGCTCGGCTATGTTATTATCGTGTTTATTTTAACTGTGCTACCTGGTCTTTATTCCCGGAGCACCACCTTCGACGCTGAGCTAAGCTTATGTCGATTTTCCTCGTCATATCATTTCGCCTTGGACAGCAAGCTTGATTTCGAATTTGTGTCGTACCCTTGGTTCCAATAACTTTTCGCTTCGTCATTCCTTTGACTTGATGTCATCACCGATCGATTACCTCTTCATAAATCCTCGCTACAAATGTGTCGTGAACATCATCAACATTCTGAGCTCTTCCAAGATATCTATCGAATTCTGGATGAGAAATACCATCCTTGACCTCGATGATTTGTTTTATCATCGACCATTTTATCGCCTTCCATTCAACACAAACTTGTTCGTGTTTTGTGTTGTACCTTAATTTCCTTGCTATCTAGCTTATGATATGTTCTACCTTGGAGTATTACCATCTTTTATGTCAAGTATGTCGTAAGAATTTCACCACCTCGTATGACATCTTGGTACAGTGATACTTCTCCCCATCACCATTCTTTCTTGGTCCCCGTGTTGTTTCTAAAAGGAATACCGACCAATGGTCTGTGATGTGTAAATTCTAAACTTCTAGCAACCCTATTGCTTTGAAGTTATTGGTCTATAGTTTCATTCTACGTCTATGGCTTAATGAATCATCATTCAGACATTGATTGTGCTACCTAGCCCATATTTCGAGTGCACATTTCAACCAATGTTTAACTGTGTATGTTTTCCTCGAGCATACATCATTAATTCATTCGATCTAGCTAATGTTATCTCCTTGTTCACATAGTGGTGGAAATCCATCTTTTGGAAATCTCAATGGATTGTCGCCGAGTCAAGCAGTCACCTCCTCACCTCTCCTTGATTTAATTATGAACCCTTGTTCGGAACTCGCTTCCATAGATTATCTCCCGAGAATCTTCGATGTCGTTTTGACAATTTGTGTTGCACCTATTCTTCTCAGGCCTCCTAAGTCTGAGTCATCCTGACACCAATCAAATCTGAATCTCGGTCAGATATGATGGTTGGAACATATTTCCAAGAGTTATAACATTGGCCTATTTATGACCCAGTAAGGTGATGATACCCAGCACACCTGGCGGGAGGCCCTATTGTTATAAGTTTTTCCTTTTAGCAAGGTTAGCTGTTCTTCCATGAGGAAATTGTAAGACTTATTCTATAAGTTGTTCCTGATGGATCCTTTTTGTTTCCAAAGTCTGATCTTCCCCTGTTGACCATGTCAATGCTATCTCGAAGCATGTCTATGGTACTCCGATTTTAAAACAGGAACATTTGAAGCCCAATGCTAAATGTTCCTGCTCAATTATCCAAACACCGTTGTATGGGTAATGTCATGAAATTTCTCTCCCCTACCTAAAGAGTTTTCTACATTATATCCTGTCATCAATATCATGCTCAGCTTGTCCTTGGGAAGGATATAACCTTGAAATATGTGTTTAAACACATTTTCCTTTCCATTCTTCTGTTTAATCTAATAATCATATTTTCCTTTCCATTGTTTGGTTTAACCTTTCTGGTGATCTATATGATCTAAGCAGTAATATTCTCCTGCTTATGTAAACACCTCGGTGTACAACTCTGTCAGTAAGACCCTGTTATTATTGTTGGTGACATTTCGGTAACCACAGATGGACGAGAACTTTGCCTAATGGTCCGCCTAGTTTCAACGAGCAGGAAAATGGTTCTCTTCGTCCCTCACCCTTGGTACCGACGATGTTGCTGACATATAACTGACAGGCTACCCTCTGACATGCCTTGCCATCATGATCGTGCAAGATGTCACCGCCCTTCCTACTTTTAACCCACATGGTGGGCCCATAACCCACAGTTCCACAGGATCGAAAACTGACTCTCCTGTACACCGTGTTGTTAGAGTTATTCCTCGCTCTTGACTTTGTATGTAATTCACGGGCCACCTGCCTAGTGATCTATACTCGTATTAGATGCAATGCTTATTCACATTGCTCTAAACCCCTTCAACACTTTGTTTCAGGCAACGAACGATTGCCAATGCGCTTGAAAACTTCTATTTTTGTACCTTCTTACTTTGCTCTCGATAATTTCTTAAGTTGCAATTCGAGAGATACTTTCCGCCACCTTCCCCGATGATATTGACCAGATAGTAAACCCTGCAGAAGTCCGTTCTTCCAGAATACCACCTTACTCTGTCGTAAGTACGATGGAGTTCCCGAAGAAAGGACGACAACTTTATCATGATGACCTGAAACAGCAGAATGAAGACATCAATGTATTGGACCAGCCTCTTCGAGAAGAGCAAGCCAGGATGAGAAGACCCGCTAGATTCGTTACCAAACCATCCCCCTTACTCCCCTCTTAAATCTCGGGACGAGATTTCTTGTAGTGGAGGAGAATTGTGACGCCCGGATAATCAAGCTACAGTAAAACTCTTCTAATGATGCCACGTCACCTCCGTTACTGTTTCTAATCCTTCGTTAGTTCAAAACCGATTCAAAAATCAATTCAAAATATAGCAAACAATAAAACTTTTCAAATGTCAAAACTAAAATGTTCTAAAAGTGACAAATAAATCGTAAGCAATTATGGTGGAGAAACCAAGCTTTGACAAAATGTTTAAAGGCTCTAAAACAATTAAAACAATAGTGAAAACAATTAAACAAATGCCTATTGAATTTATAAAATGCTAAAACTATTTTATTATGGGTTAAGGATTAATCTCACAGTAGTTTGTTGATAAATACAAATTTAGGCACTAGTGGTAATTTTTTGTAAAACAAGAAAATAAAAGAAACTACAAATAATAAAAAAGAAAAGAAAAGGAAAAGAAACCCCCTCCCCATTGGGCCTCGGCCCAGCTGGCCGTCGACCCAACCTAGCCGGCCGAATCGGTCCAGCGGCCCAGCACCTCCCCCCTCCCCTTGTTGTCTTCCCCCTCCTCTTCTGTTCAACCGACCGAGGGCGCACGCCCCTCGCCGCCCCCGCCTGACCTGCTCGCCGCCCCACGCCGCCACATCGCCGAGGGGATAAGGACGAGTCCCCTAGGCCTCGTCGACAACCCTCAAGATCTTTCTCCCCCGCCTGCTCCTCTCCCTCGCTTTTCCATCTCGCCCGAACACCATCATCGCCGCCGTTCGCCATTAACGCGACCACCATGCTCCCCGCGCCTCGCCGAGGAGTCCAACAGCTACGCCTGCTTCCTCTACTCCATCTCTGACCAAGGGTTCGAGCTCGGCGCCACCACAGCCCCGGAATTGAGCTCTTCCGCGCCTACGGTCGCCGGCGCTCCTCCGCCGATTGCCGACGCCCTGCGGCTCCTAAGCCACCACCGTGGCCTCCGTGTGCCTCCCCGGTGAGCAGTCTCTCCTTTCCCCTCTCTCAGCGCTGCTCGTAGATGCCCGTAGCCGCCACTTCCATTTTTCACCCGAGCTTTACTCCGCCGCAGTGCTCGTCGCCGTCGCTACCGACGATAAAGTGCTCAACCGAGCTCGTAGTCGTGCTCCGGGCACCTCTAGGACCCCGTCGGACCCCTCTTTTGGGCATGTCGCAGCCTCTGTCGTTGTTCGCGAAGACACCAGAACAGCGGCGTCCGCCATGGTCGACACCGCCGTCGATGTAGTGCGCCACTCCGGTCGAGTTAGCCCACGGGACCGACGTAGATCGATGCGGCGTCGGACGCTCGATCGAACGCGCCTAGCCGCACCTCTCCCCGTGCCCCGTAGCGTTTTTCCGGCGAAGTCCGGCGATGCTCCGCCGCGGAGATGGTCGCCGGCGTGTCTCCGGCGCCGCCCGCCGACGTGGCCCTTCGGGCCCCATCTCACAGCCACTAAACACGGGCCCCAGGGCCCCACTTGACTTGTTGACCGCGGTCAACGCGCTGACTGGGCGGCCCCCAGCCACTGACATGCGGGCCCCCCTTCTGTTAATTAGTCTAACAATTGGTTTATAAATAAAAATAATTAGATTAACTAATCACTCACTGACATATGGGGCCCACCCCTCTAATTAGACTGGTAGTTTAGTTTAAATTACTGTTAGATTAACAGAGGCTGACATGTGGGTCCCACTGGACCCACCTGTCTGGTTTGACCCTGGTCAACGAGTCTGTTGACTGCTGACGTCATCCCCACGCAATGCTGATGTCATATTCCTTTTCTGTTAATATAAATAATTCCAGAATATTGTTAAATCTTTCAAAAATCATATAAAATAATTCGTAGCTCGGATGAAAATGTTTTCTATATGAAAGTTGCTCAGAAAAATCCAACGAATCCGAATACACGGTCCGTTCGTTTGTCACATGCCTCTAGCATGCTGAACATGGAACTTTCCCCCTCCAGTCATCTATCTGGCACAGGTCCGGAACCGGGAAAACATTCCCGATTGAATTTCCCCCTGCACCTATTCGTGTAGACATACGTTAGGTCACACCCGACACGTCGTATTACCACGTTATGCTTTGTGATGCTATGTTTGCTTTATATTTACTGTTTCATCCCCCTCTTCTCTCCGGTAGACCCCGAGACCGATGCTGCCCCTGTGATTGACTACGTCGACGACAACCCCCTCCTTGCCAGAGCAACCAGGCAAGCCCCCCCCCTTGATCACCAGATATCGCCTATTCTTCTCTATACTGCTTGCATTAGAGTAGTGTAGCATGTAACTGCTTTCCGTTAATCCTATACTGATGCATAGCCTGCCCTTGCTTCTACTGTTGATACCTTTACCTGCAATCCTACTGTTTAGTATAGGATGCTAGTGTTCCATCAGTGGCCCTACACTCTTGTCCGTCTGCCATGCTATACTACTGGGCCGTGATCACTTCGGGAGGTGATCACGGGTATATACTATATACTTTATATACATGACACATGTGGTGATTAAAGTCGGGTCGGCTCAAGGAGTACCCGCAAGTGATTCTGATGAGGGGGTTGAAAGGACAGGTGGCTCCACCCCGGTAGAGGTGGGCCTGGGTTCCTGACGGCCCCCGACTGTTGCTTTATGGCGGAGGGACAAGGCAGGTTGAGACCACCCGGGAGAGAGGTGGGCCTGGCCCTGGTCGGCGTTCGTGGATACTTAACATGCTTAACGAGATCTTGGTATTTGATCTGAGTCTGGCCATTTGGTCTATACGCACTAACCATCTACGCGGGAGTAGTTATGGGTATCCCGGCGTCGTGGTATCTAGCCGAAGCTTTCTTGACGTCAGCGACTGAGTGGCGCGCGCCGGATTGGACTGGAACACCACTAGGCTAGGTCTGCTTCCGGCCGCGTACGCAACGTGCAAGTGTGCATAGGGCTATGGGCCCAGACCCCTGCGCGCATAGGGTTAGACCGGCGTGCTGACCGCTCTGTTGTGCTTAGGTGGGGCTGCGACGCGTTGATCTTACGAGGCCGGGCATGACCCAGAAAAGTGTGTCCGGCCAAATGGGATCGAGCGTGTTGGGTTATGTGGTGCACCCCTGCAGGGAAGTTTATCTATTCGAATAGCCGTGTCCCTCGGTAAAAGGACGACCCGGAGTTGTACCTTGACCTTATGACAACTAGAACTGGATGCTGAATAAAATACACCCTTCCAAGTGCCAGATACAACCCGGTGATCGCTCTCTAACAGGGCGACGAGGAGGGGATCGCCGGGTAGGATTATGCTATGCGATACTACTGGGAGGACTTCAATCTACTCTCTTCTACATGCTGCAAGATGGAGATGGCCAGAAGCGTAGTCTTCGACAGGACTAGCTATCCCCCTTTTATTCTGGCATTCTGCAGTTCAGTCCACTGATATGCCCCTTCACACATATACCCATGCATATGTAGTGTAGCTCCTTGCTTGCGAGTACTTTGGATGAGTACTCACGGTTGCTTCTCTCCCTCTTTCCCCCCTTTTTCTTTTCTATCTGGTGGTCACAACCAGATGCTGGAGTCCAGGAGCCAGACGCCACCGTCAACGACGACACCTATGACACTGGAGGTGCCTACTACTATGTGCAGCCCGCTGACGACGACCAGGAGTAGTTAGGAGGATCCCAGGCAGGAGGCCTGCGCCTCGTTCGATCTGTATCCCAGTTGGTGCTAGCCTTCTTAAGGCAAACTTGTTTAACTTATGTCTGTACTCAGATATTGTTGCTTCCGCTGACTCGTCTGTGATCGAGCATTTGTATTCGAGCCCTCGAGGCACCTGGCTTGTATTATGATGCTTGTATGACTTATTTATGTTTTAGAGTTGTGTTGTGATATCTTCCCGTGAGTCCCTGAACTTGGTCGTACACATTTGCGTGCATGATTAGTGTACGGTCAAATCGGGGGCGTCACAACTAACAACTTGATTTGTTTCCGCTAGATACAGCAGCAACGATTCTTGTGGTTTGGGTGTGACCAGGGTTGGAGTAGAGAAAGGTAAGATTTCATATCCCGCAGTGCAGCCTCGGTCTCTGGAGTCCATTTCATTGGACCAGCCTTCTTCAATATTTTGAAGAACGGCAAGGCGCACTCAACGGATTTACAAAATGAACCTGCTCTCTACTGCCACACAGCCAGTCAGACGTGTAACATCCTTGACAGTCTTCGGACCTTGAATCTGTTCTATTGCCTTGATCTTGTTGTGGTTGGCTTCTATCCCTCGCTAAGACACAAAGAACCCAAGAAGCTTGCCGGACAGAATGCCAAACACACATTCCTCCGGGTTGAACTTCAAGTTGATCTTCTGCGAATTCGGAAAAGTTTCTTCTAAATCCTCAATAAATGAAGATTTTTCCTTGGTTTGACCACTATATCATCCATATATGCTTCAATGTTTCTGTGCAGCTGCGGTTCAAAACCAATCTGCACGACCCTTTGCAACCGTGGAACCAACACTTTTTAGCCCGAAAGGCATACGCACAAAGTAGTACGTGACACATGGGGGTAATAAAGGTGGTCTTTCCTTCGTCTTCCTTGGCCATGAATATCTGGTGGTACCCAGAGTTCGCATCAAGGAAGGAAAGCAAATCACATCCAGAGGTGGAATCAACAATCTGATCAATGTGCGGCAAGGGGAAGGGATCCTTTGGACAAGCCTGGTTCAAGTCAGTGAAGTCAATACAAAGTCGCCACTTCCCGTTAGCCTTGCGCACCACCACTGGATTAGCTAACCATGTTAGATGCAGTACTCCTCGGACCAAACCTGTTGCTTCCAGCTTCTTAATTTCGTCAGCATTGAACTGTTGCCGCTCCAAGGCCTGCTTCCTAACTTTTTGCTTGACGGGGCAGGCATGAGCACAGATAGCAAGGTGCAGCTCGATTACCTTCTTGGGAACACCGGGGATGTCAGATGGTTTCCAGGAAAATACATAAACATTCGTCCGCAGGAAGGCAATGAGCGCGCTTTCCTATTAGTCGTCAAGGGTAGCCTAAATGGTGAAAGTACCATCAGTGTCATCCTACCACGCTGGAACTTTCTTGGTTGCACGGGGAGCAGCCCTGGATCTTTTTCCAGTCAAACTCTCCGGCAAGTCGCTGCCGGGCGCAGCGCACTCCGAAGAGGCATGCTTCCCGAGGTCCTTATCGGTGTCCTTGTTGGTTCCCTTAACTTTATTCTCTTTCTTGGTGGGAGCTGAGGTCCTGATGACCTCTGCTCCTACCGCATCTCTATACATGTTATCCACACAGAGGACCCCATATCTCTTATCCGATAGGACGGTAATGACTCCCATTGGACCAGACATCTTCGTACTGTTGTAGGCGTAGTGGGACACCACCATGAACTTGGCCAGAGCTAGTCGACCAAGAATCCAGTTAAATGGCAGGGGAAGTTCAACAACATCGAACACAATCTTCTGAGTCCTGAAGTTTATTTCCCCGCCAAATGTTACCAACAAGGTAATATTTCCATTCGGCTGGCTCCTCCCTTGATTGATTCCTTGGAAAGTGCCAGTCTTCTTCAGGTCTTTATCAGGAATCTGGAATTTCTTCAGCATGTTAGGAGAAATCGGACTCAACCCTGCCCACCATCAACCAACATCTTGGTGACCTTGAGGTTGCGGATTTTTGGTGAAACTAACAATGGCAAACATCCTACCGCAATAGTGCAGTCTGGATGATCCTCAATATGAAAGATGATGGGCGTGCGGGGCCGCTTGAGTTGTTCTCGAGTGCTTGCCACTGGTTTTGCAGCATTAACCTCACACGCCCACTGCTTGAGTTGGCGGTGAGAGGAGTGCAAAGATGCACCCCCGTCAACGAGAGCATATTCATCTTGATGTCTCTTCCGTGGCTCATCCGCAGTCTAACGGTCAAGCTGAGAGGTCTAACCAAGAAATTTTGAGAGGTATCAAGCCCCGGCTTATGGTTCCTTTGAAGCGAAGCCGAGTTGTTGGGTTGAGGAGTTACCGTCAGTACTCTGGAGTATCAACACCAGCCCTAACATGTCAATAGGCTATACGTGTTTCTTCATGGTCTATGATGCGGAGGCGGTTCTTCCAAGTGATATCCGTCATGACTCGCCCCGCGTGGCGGCTTATGTTGAAGCTGATAATGAGATAGCACGTCAAAACGCACTCGATGCTTTGGATGTGGAGCGTGACCTTGCGGCGGCTTGTTCAGTGATATGTCAACAAGACTTGCATCGCTATCATAGCCGCAGAGTGGAAACTCGAGCGTTTCAAGAAGGTGACTTGATCACACAAGTCGGAGGAGGAGACCCGCTGGCCCTAGAATATTACTCATCTTCAGCCTTATTACATCTGAGCCACCGGCTCTCGTCTTTGTACATACATTTGTCTGTGTACATATATTTTATGATCAATATAATAAAGCCGACATCCCTGATAATTCAGGGCCTCTGTCGTTTCATTTCTGTGTATCTGAGTCTTTATTATTTGGTCATAAGGTCACTTGGGGGCTTCCAACCCACCAGGTTTAGCTCTCATACCCTCCTGACAAGGCGTGAACGCCAAATTAGGAGTTATCCTGCCTGTATGCAACTTGCTAATCCACCAGTTGACCCGCCGAACTCTTAACAGTCAATCTTTCTCAGACCCTAAACTCGTTAAGGTTAATACGACGGATAGTGTCACTAGAGAGCCAGGTTACAGTGAGCTAGGATTAACTCAACGGCTGTGCATCCCTTGAAAGCACATAGCCTTGTGAGCCAGCTTGTTTGGTCGTGCTTTGGTAAGCCGGCCCAGCAATTATTTTAGATTTTTTTGAATGTTTTCCCTTGTGTCCTTTGGATTTGTTCTCCTAAAGATTTCTTCTGTTAAGAGAACTTTGAATATACGGGTCGTCAGGCTCTGATCATATGGCTCAGATTTGAGTACTTTGGGTTATGACCCACCCCTGCTTTGGACTTTAAGTCACTAGTATGATTTGGTTGGAACAACTCATCTCACGAGGATGTACGTCTTGGGTGGTCACCCGAACTGGATATTTATGTTTAAGCCGTTAGTAGGATCCAAATCTACAAGTATATTTTCTATTGTCGTATGAGACTTTGGGTTTGGTAACCCACCTTGGCTTTCGACTTTAAGTCGCCAGTATATTTCGTCTAGAATCGTCTTGATTCTAGTCCTTTTTGTTCATTATATAAGATTATATATGCTTGGGTGTCATATCCCTAGTTCTGGTATGACCTAGACTAGCTAGTCAGGTGTGCATCATGTTTACATTTCATTTAAATTTGAAATGGGGATTTGTGAAACCCTCAGAAATAATTTCTAGAAATAACCCAGATAAAAATTGCTCCAAAAAGGTCCAAGAAAATGTTCATGCTACTCTACGAAAATATTGGTCAGAGTTAAAATTCAAACCAATATTTTTAGGAGCTCATAGAAATTTATTTTGGGCATTTGGAATTAATGCAATAACTATTTGCATTGGATTTATATTTGCTCTATATTGAATATGTGTCCAATAATACTGAGAAATTGTGAGGGGCTTTGGAATAATCCTTTTAGTCCCTGCAAAATTATAAGAAAAAAGCAAAATGGTTTAGTGCTTAAAACTAAATCAAAACAAATAACAGAAAAAGAAAACAGAAAACAGAAATGAAAAAAAGGAGTCTTACCTGGGCTTACCTCCTGTGCAGCCCACCTGGCAGTCCAGCCACCTGGCGGCCCAGCCCACCCGCAGCTGCTAGTCATCCCCAACCTCCCGCCAGGAGGATGAGGGGCGTGTGCTCGCCGCACGCGTCCACGCGCGAGGCCACCTCCTGCTTCTGCCGACGCAGGAGAGGCTGCAGAAGCCACCACGCGCCACCCCCGTCCCTCTCGCCCGTCGCTCGTCCTCGTCCCTTCCTCTAGCCCCCTCTCTCTCGCAGCCGAGCACCGTCCGAGCATAGCTGTCGCCGCCGCTCGCTGTTGCCGTAGCCACTGCCTCCCTCTCGCCTTGCCGTCGTGTCCAGAGAAACTGCCATCGCCTTCTGCGTCGTCTAAACCAACCCACTCGACCGCGGGAGCCCTGTAGCATCGTCCCCGAGCTCATCCTCAATCTTCGGCCACCGACAACTTCATCGTCGATTCGCTGCCGTCTGTGCTTCCCCAACCTCGGCGGCCTGCTCGTATGAACCGCGGTGAGCTCTGCCACCGTTTCCCCCTGACCCCGTGGTCTATCCCTCGCTGTAGATGTTGTCCCCATGAGCTCCGAAGCTTGTCGGCGCCGTGCTTCATCGCCGTCGTGGCTACGGACACCATGGCTTGCACCTGGGCTCGTCATCGTGCTCGGGGTGCTCCCAGGAGACGAACGGAGGCACTAGCTCGCCTTGTCGTGCATCGTAGCACCACAGCTGTCATTGCCCAAGCTCCGGCCGCCGCAGACGAGCTCACCGCCGTCAGCTCGGTCCACCCCAGCTCCTCCCGCTTGCATTGCCAGATGCGCGCGAGCCCCAGCTACACGTAGCACCAAACCGCCGTCCAAATGGTCGCCGGAGCGACGTTTCCGACGTCCTCCGCTGCCTCGGGTCGTCGCCGGCGGCTAAACGCCGGCCTAACCCCGTTTAGGTTAGTGCTAATGACGTCCCTAGGGCAATGACAGGTGGGGTCACCCCCTACTAAAATTAGTTTAGTTTACTGTCTAAACTTTAATTAGCCACTGTGACACTGACATGTGGGGGCCACCTCGCTACCTAATCTAGATTAGTTAGTTAGACACTGACATATGGGTCCCACTGGTCAGGTTTGACCTGGACCGACCCGTTGACTTGCTGGCATCACACCGACGTCATCCTGACGCGGTAATCGCTTTCTGGAGTTTAAAATAAATCAGAAATGGTTTATTTATTCCAGAAAATAGTTAAAACTTCTAAAAATCATAGAAAATAATCTATAACTCAGATTGAAAAGATTTATATATGAAAAATGATCAGAAAAATCCTATCTTTCTATCTGTACTATTTTCATGCATGTTGGAGTAACTTATGCCTGCTGATCAGGTCAAATCAATTAAATGGCATTTCAACAATTACATATGGAGTTTGATCTTGAACCTTGGGTTCAAACCAACTTCATTTAAATTGCTGCTAGTTGCATTAGCTCAAACACACTCATTTTGCCATGTCATGATCATGCATCATATTGTCGCATTGCATTGATTGTGTTCCCTCTTGTTTGCTGGTGGTTGTTCCCTCTCGATAGTTGTGTTCCGATGATGAGTTCGATGACACCGATGAAGAGCTATATCATCTTCAGAAGTGCCAGGCAAGCAAAACCCCCTTGTTCATTCCGATACAATCCCACTCTCTCGCTCCTGCTCTCTTTTACTGCATTAGGACAACAATGTTTCAACTGTTACATGCTGTGGTAGTTGAACCCCTTTCCTCTGCATGACCTGTCATTGCCACAGTAAATAGATGAAACCCACTAGCATGAGTAGGAGTTGTTTGAGCCCTAATGTGCCTACTCATTCATGCTTGTTTGTCATGCCTGCTACTGCTTAGAGTTGAGTCAGGTCTGATTCATCGGGGCTGAATTGGAATGTGGTGAACATGTACTACTGTTGAGAGCTAAGTGTGTGAACATGATTTGGTAAAGGTAGCGGTGAGAGGCCATGTTGGAGTACATGGTGGGTTGTCTTATTGAAACCATCCTCAGGAACTGAGTTCTGTGTTTGTGATCCACGAACAGTTACTACCACGCATTGGAATGCTTAAGTGCCCCTCTCAACTTATTAATCAACCTGATTTCTATCCAGGAGGTGCAACTAGTTTCTGGTGTTTGTAGGTAGTGTTAGTAGTCTACCAAGTGGCACCCGGTACAGGTGGGCTTGGGACAGACTAGGCACCATGGCCGGGTATGCCAAGCGCCGCCCGTTTGGTGGGCTTGGAACCCTGTACACATCGTTTGGGGCCGTGAGCGACACCCCGGCCGGATCTCCTTGCGCATGGAACCCGAATAGGCGATAAACCTGGACAAGAGACTTGTGTGGTTAGTCAGGTCATGGCCGACTACCTCGCCAGGCTTCCGCTTGAAGGTTGCCGAGATACACGACGTGTACATGGTGGTAAGTGGCGAGAGCGTGTGTGAAGAAGTACACCCTTGCAGGGTTAACATCATCTATTCGAATAGCCGTGTCCGCGGTAATGGACTTCTGGGTTGCCTGTACAGTTCATAGACAAGTGAAAGTGGATACTCTAAAATGCGCAAGATAAGCGTGAGTGCTATGGATGGCGTTCTCGTAGGGAGACGGGAGCGGATCCATAGTGGTGTATTGATATGGTGAATATGTGGACTCGTGTGCGCCACCTCAAAGAGTTACTTGAAGTCGTAGTTCAGGATAGCCACCGAGTCAAAGCTGGCTTGCTGTAGTCAAACTCCACCACCCCCTTTATTGATACCGATGCATATGTAGCTAGTTCTGATGTAAGTCTTGTTGGGTACATTTGTACTCACGTTTGCTTATTTTATGTTTTGCAGAGAGACTTCAGTCTCACTAGTAGTTCCGTGTGGACTCCGACGTTTAGCTTGTTACCTCAGCTATGATCTTGTACCCTTGGGAGGGTCTTGTAGATAGTCAGACTTCTCAGCCTTTTTCATTTGTAGATGTCTGTACTCAGACATGTTAAGCTTCCGCATGTGCTTTGACTTGTATGCTCTGAATGTTGGGTCATGAGACCCATGTTTGTAATATCTCGCTCGTCGGAGCCTAATGAATAAATACGTTGAGTCATAGAGTTTTGTTGTGATGCCATGTTGTATTTACACATATCAAGCATATTGTGTGCATGATTGAAATGCTTGGTATGTGTGGGATCCGACAACCTAGTTGTTTATCCTTGGTAGCCTCTCTTATGGGGAAATGTAGTCTTGTGCTTCCATGAGCCATAGTAGTCCGCTACAGCCCGGTTCACCGGAGTCCTGCTGGCCCAGCACTACTGCTCTGGAACACTTGACTGGCTGGCATGTCATTCACTTCGTTCATGTGTCTGTCCCTTCGGGGAAATGTCACGCGGTGACATCCGGAGTCCTGCCTAGCCTGCTACAGCCCGGTTCACCGGAGTCCTGTTACCCGGTGCTACAGCCCGGATTCGCACGCTGCTGACCGACATGCTCGATGTTGATTCATGTATGCCTGTCCCCGTAAGTTAGTGCCACTTTGGGTTCACAACTAGTCATGTCGGCCCGGGTTCTCTATCATATGGATGCTAGCGACACTGTCATATACGTGATCCAAAAGGCGCAAACGGTCCCAGGCCATGGTAAGGTGACACCCGTGGGAATACCGTGCGTGAGGCAGCAAAGTGATATGAGGTGTTACCGGCTAGATCGATGTGACTTGGAATCGGGGTCCTGACAGCCTTGGTATCAGAGCCTGACTGCCTGTAGGATTACCAAGCCAAAATGGTCGAAGTTGAGTCTAGAAATGCTTTAGTTATAAAAGGGAATTGATTGTGGATGAGAACGTAAGGATCTTTTTACTCCTTTACCCTATGCCTTCTGCTCTGAGTCAACCTCTTCTTTTCTTCGAGGATTAAGAACTAGGCTTCTCATCTTTCTATCAGGATCATGTGTTACTAATCCGTAGACTTATAGGATTGTTGGATTCAAGTCTCAGTTCGGTTTCTAGTACTTCTGTGTGTTAACAGTTGGTCTCGGAACCTTGATATTGTGATGTTGAGTGGTTATGCCACCATTTTGCAGGATGTCTCAAATCTTTTTGAGCATTTACAGCCGTTATGCTATCCGAGTCATCCCAGGTTTCTAAATAGTCTGATGCATTTGCGAATCCCTTCTTTCCGATCCCGATATCCTTTTGGGCCAGATTAACCACACTAATTGCTGAGTTGAGGTACTCCATTGCCTCAACATACATGTTGGAGCTATTATTATGACCCTAGGTGTCTTAGAGAACCACCGAGTAATCTAGCAATGCTTTGTATCCCAAGTGTGATGATTCTGGCCATTATTCTTGAAAGCATCCCGTGATGCCATTTAGTTAGTAGGCATTCTACTTATGGGTTCTTGAGCCCAAAATTCACCCTACTTACTTCATGTTGGTAGTGTTTGCTAGTTCCTTTAGGATATTAGTAACCTTTGTGATAGTTCTCGAGGTCTGTGGTATATCATTCTTCCAATACCATGAACCATCCTCGGCAGAAGTTCCTCGTTGAACCGAACGATCACACCCAGAGTGCTCTTAATGAGTTCTCGATTCTATATTGTGACTATGCCAGTTCTACCTTTCTGTATGGGTTATCCGGAAGATATATATTGAACTCGTTCGACATGCTAATCCATGCATTCCCAACTCAGAAAGTTATATGTTCCTTCAAGTTGTTCATCCCTAATTGTACTCTGCCTTTAGTGTAGCAATCATTGGTCAAGAGTAGTTGTGCATTCATGTTATCGATGCCTATTATTCTTGTGGTCCGTCAATCCATTCTGTTCCGGAATGACTGGCGAAACAAACTCTAGTACCTTATCCATTTCTAGGATTGGGTCAAAGCAGTTGTATTCCGCAGATCAGAATGCCATCCAGATTTTGTTCTGTTCTACCCTGGAGTATTACCATCTTATGTCAAGAATGTCGTGGGAATTGCACCATCTCTTATGAATTCTTGACACAGTGATACTTCTTGCCATCATTATTCATCCCTCGGTCTCCGTGTTGGTTGCAACCGGAATATTGACACGTGAACTGTGATGTGTGAAATCAATACTCCTAGAAACTCCGTTGCTTGGTAGTTAATGGATAGTAATCTTATTCTTAGTGTGTTGGTTATTAAATCATCATCCTAAGATTTATCGTGCGACCTGGTCCATTTTCCCTGGCGCACTCCCCGATCAATAAGATAGGATTGTGTCAAACCATCACTCTCTTGATCACATCGTCTTGTCCTGAAATGCAAGATTGGTCTCGAGCTTAGTGACATATCGGTGGTTCGTGATTTTCTGAATATCTTCTCGGGAGTATTACCAGGTTGTCACCTGACCGTTATGTTGAGCTCATGATCAAGCTGGTTTTCCTCTAAACCACCCTTCTCCAAGAATCCGTGTTAGATAACCATAAACTAGTTGGTTAAGCTAAACAACAACTTGGAGAGTTGGAAGATGGAAGCTTGTCTGACTTAGTTCATCACTAAGGGATATCTTTTTGTGTGTGAGTTGAAGAAAGATGATGTCTTCATCCATTGATCCACGTGATCAATTGTTGGCGCTATTGTCTTATCAATCCTTTGATTTGAGTGTGGGCTATCGTCAAATCAAATCAGAACCAACGATGTTCGTAATGCTGTCCTACTCGTGGTTGTATCCTCTAGCATACATCATTACATCTTTTGGGTCTGACCAATGCTATCACCTTGTTCACATAGTTATGGAACTCCATCTATAGGGAAATCTTGGTGACTTGTTGTTGAGCCCATCAGCAACATTTTATCTTGTCCATGATTCATGTTGAACATTAAATAGTGTTGGAAACTTTTAAAGCATTGCCTTCGTGTTCCGTTCATGAAGCATATGCTCGGATGAAAGAAGTAACTTCCTCTAATACATGTGCAGTGATGCAAGTTGCCGTCGTGAATTCAAGAAAGTCAATGTTGTTTCCTTTGGAATCATCCCAAGTAAGCCATGCACGTGCAAAGTATTCTGTGGTATGTTAGACTGATCATCTTTGTTCCATATGAATTCCTAGCACACAAGCCACTGAGTGATTTGTTCAAGGTAAAGAAGTCTAATTTAAGTGCACAAGACTTTGATATCCTCGATGATGGTTTCCCACCTGAACTCGGTAGTATTTTTATTATAAGAGTAATATGTGGTCATGCTTGTCTGGGACAGCGTGTTCACATGTTGTAGCAAAACCGCTCATGTTTTGGAGCTTGCTATCGTAGTTCATTTCCTGAGAATCTTGCAACGTCATCTCATCGATTTGTGTTGCAATCCTTCCTTTCAGACATGATGAGTCTGGAATGTCCTAACCCCAACTAGATCTGAATCTCATGCAGATATGATGGTTGGAACGTTTCCCAAGAACTATACTAATGGTCTCTCTGTAACCCGGTAAGTGGATGTTGTGGCCAACACACCCAGCCGGAGGACCTATTATTGTAGTATCTTGATTGAGAAAGTTGGCCACCTCCCCATAAGGATTTCGTAGGGTTTACTCCAGTAGTTATTCCTTCTGGATTTTTGTGCTCTCGAAGTCCGACCTTTACTTGATGGCCATGTTGAGCTTTTAAGCATGACAATGGTAGCTATAACATCAAGGAGAACATTAGAAGCGGAGTTCTAAATGTCTCTTGGTCGATCATCTAGATTTCGTTCCCTTGGCCTCGCTAAGGTGAAATATGAGAAAGTGTTGTCTTCCTTTGCATCTGCATTGTCCATCACCATTCATCATGCTAGTAAGATGTGTTGCCAGGATCCTCGACACGGATGTTGGTAAGACCTTGATGAGTATGGAAATGCTCAAGTTCTTGAGAGCACACTCAGTCACTAGGTTATATCCTTGATATCAATTGGGATGTGCCTCCCGTTTGCCGAGTTGTTCTATAACCATAGTTTCCTTTCCGAACTTAGTATGCCATTTCCCCCAACCCCTTCAAATGATCATCGTGAATTGCTCGATCTCCGAGGAGATCGTTTCCTGTGGAATATCCTTTCGTCATCATTGAGTTGAGTGAAGATCTCGAGAGCAAGGATATTAAGATCAACATGAAGCAAGGAATCAACGTTTCTATGAAGGGCAGTTGGATCATGAAGATTGTAATAGTTCGAGTCCCTTCTTCCTTTTACCCTACGCTAGAATCTCGGGACGAGATTC
This sequence comes from Triticum aestivum, assembly GCF_018294505.1. NCBI lineage: Eukaryota > Viridiplantae > Streptophyta > Magnoliopsida > Poales > Poaceae > Triticum > Triticum aestivum. The sequence continues at coordinate 216,133,245 of NC_057802.1, read as the reverse complement.
TTGTTTAGTGGGGGTGAGTTGTCACATCCGTAGTTCTGGTATGACCTAGACTAGCTAGTCAGGTGTGCATCATGTTTAAATTTCATTTAAATTTGAAATGGGGATTTGTGAAACCCTCAGAAATCATTTCTGGAAATAACCCAGATAAAAATTGCTCCAAAAAGGTCCAAGAAAATGTTTATGTTACTCTCCGAAAATATTGGTCAGAGTTAAAATTCAAACCAATATTTTTAGGAGCTCATAGATATTTATTTTGGGCATTTGGAATTAATGCAATAACTATTTGCATTGGATTTATATTTGCTATATATTGAATATGTGTCCTATAATTCTGAGAAATTGTGACGGGCTTTGGAATAATCCTTTTAGTCCCTGCAAAATTATCAGAAGAAAGCAAAATGGTTTAGTGCTTAAAACTAAATCAAAACAAATAACAGAAAAAGAAAACAGAAAACAGAAATGAAAAATGGAGTCTTACCTGGGCTTACCTCCTATGCAGCCCACCTGACAGTCCAGCCACCTGGCGGCCCAGCCCACCCGCAGCTGCCAGTCATCCCCAACCTCCCGCCAGGAGGATGAGGGGCGTGTGCTCGCCGCGCGCGTCCACGCGCGAGGCCACCTCCTGCTTCTGCCGATGCAGGAGAGGCTCCAGAAGCCGCCACGCGCCACCCTGGTCCCTCTCGCCCATCGCTCGTCCTTGTCCCTTCCTCTAGCCCCCTCTCTCTCGCAGCCGAGCGCCGTCCGAGCATAGCCGTCGCCGCCGCTTGCTGTTGCCATAGCCACTGCCTCCCTCTCGCCTTGCCGTCGCGTCCAGAGGAACCGCCATCGCCTTCTGCATTGTCTAAACCAACCCACTCGACCGCGGGAGCCCTGTAGCATCGTCCCCGAGCTCATCCTAAATCTTCAGCCACCGGCAACTTCATCATCGATTCGCCGCCGTCCGTGCTTCCCCGAACTCGCCGGCCTCCTCGTATGAACCGCGGTGAGCTTTGCCACCGTTTCCCCTGACCCCGTGGTCTATCCCTCGTCGTAGACGTCGTCCCCATGAGCTCCGAAGCTTGTCGGCGCCGTGCTTCATCGCCGTCGTGGCTACGGACACCATGGCTTGCACCTGAGCTCATCATCGTGCTCGGGTTGCTCCCAAGAGACGAACGCATCCACTAGCTCGCCTTGCCGTGCATCCTAGCGCCACAGCTGTCGTTGCCCAAGCTCCGGCCGCCGCAGACGAGCTCACCGCCGTCAGCTCGGTCCACCCCAGCTCCTCTCGCTTGCTTTGCCAAATGCGCGCGAGCCCCAGCTACGCGTAGCACCAAACCGCCGTCCAAATGGTCGCCGGAGCGACATTTCCGACGTCCTCCGCTGCCTCCGCCGGCCTAACCCCGTTTAGGTTAGTGCTAATGACGTCCCTAGGTCAATGACAGGTGGGGCCACCCCCTACTAAAATTAGTTTAGTTTACTGTCTAAACTTTAATTAGCCACTGTGACACTGACGTGTGGGGGCCACCTCGCTAACTAATCTAGATTAGTGCTAATTAACTTAGGTTAGTTAGTTAGACACTGACATATGGGTCCCACTGGTCAGGTTTGACCTGGACCGACCCGTTGACTTGCTGACGTCACACCGACGTCATGCTGACACGGTAATCGCTTTCTGGAGTTTAAAATAAATCAGAAATGGTTTATTTATTCCAGAAAATAGTTAAAACTTCTAAAAAATCATAGATAATAATCTATAACTCAGATTGAAAAGATTTATATATGAAAAATGATCAGAAAAATCCTATATTTCCATCTGTACTATTTTCATGCATGTTTGAGTAACTTATGCCTGCTGATCAGGTCAAATCAATTAAATGGCATTTCAACAATTACATATGGAGTTTGATTTTGAACCTTGGGTTCAAACCAACTTCATTTAAATTGCTGCTAGTTGCATTAGCTCAAACACACTCATTTTGCCATGTCATGACCATGCATCATATTGTCGCATTGCATTGATTTGTGTTCCCTCTTGTTTGCCGGTGGTTGTTCCCTCTCGATAGTTGTGTTCCGATGATGAGTTCGATGACACCGATGAAGAGCTATATCATCTTCAGAAGTGCCAGGCAAGCAAAACCCCCTTGTTCATTCCGATACAATCCCACTCTCTTGCTCCTGCTCTCTTTTACTGAATTAGGACAACAACGTTTCAACTCTTACGTGTTGCGGTAGTTGAACCCCTTTCCTCTGCATGACCTGTCATTGCCACAGTAAATAGATGAAACCCACTAGCATGAGTAGGAGTTGTTTGAACCCTGATGTGCCTACTCATTCATTCTTGTTTGTCATGCCTGCTACTGCTTAGAGTTGAGTCAGGTCTGATTCATCGGGGGTGAATTGGAATGTGGTGAACATGTCCTAGTGTTGAGAGCTAAGTGTGTGAACACGATTTGGTAAAGGTAGCGGTGAGAGGCCATGTAGGACTACATGGTGGGTTGTCTCATTGAAACCGTACTCAGGAACTGAGTTTTGTTTTTGTGATCCATGAACAGTTACTACCACGCATTGGAATACTTAAGTGCCCCTCTCGACTTATTAATCAACTTGATCTTTGTCCAGGACTTGCAACTAGTTTCTGGTGTTTGTAGGTAGTGTTAGTAGTCTACCAAGGGGCACCCGGTACAGGTGGGCTTGGGACAGACTAGGCACCGTGGCCGGGTATGCCAAGCGCCGCCCGTTTGGTGGGCTTGGAACCCTGTACACATCGTTTGGGGCCGTGAACGACACCCCGGCCGGATCTCCTTGCGGATGGAACCCGAATAGGCGATAAACCTGGATGAGAGACTTGTGTGGTTAGTCAGGTCGTGGCCGACTCCCTCGCCAGGCTTCCGCTTGAAGGTTGCCGAGATACACAACGTGTACATGGTGGTAAGTGGCGATAGCGTGTGTGAAGAAGTACACCCCTGCAGGGTTAACATCATCTATTCGAATAGCTGTGTCCGCGGTAAAGGACTTCTGGGTTGCCTATACAGTTCATAGACAAGTGAAAGTGGATACTCTAAAATGCGCAAGATAAGCGTGAGTGCTATGGATGGCGTGCTTGTAGGGAGACGGGAGCGGATCCATAGTGGTGTATTGATATGGTGAATATGTGGACTCGTGTGCGCCACCTCAAAGAGTTACTTGCAATCGTAGTTCAAGATAGCCACCGAGTCAAAGCTGGCTTGCTGCAGTCACCACCCCCTTTATTGATACCGATGCATATGTAGCTAGTTCTGATGTAAGTCTTGCGGGGTACATTTGTACTCACGTTTGCTTATTTTATGTTTTGCAGAGAGACTTCAGTCTCACTAGTAGTTCTGTGTGGACTCCGACGTTTAGCTTGTTACCTCAGCTATGATCATGTACCCTTGGGAGGGTCTTGTAGATAGTTAGGCTTCTCAGCCTTTTTCATTTGTAGATGTCTGTACTCAGACATGTTAAGCTTCCGCATGTGCTTTGACTTGTATGCTTTGAATGTTGGGTCATGAGACCCATGTTTGTAATATCTCGCTCCTCGGAGCCTAATGAATAAATACGTTGAGTCGTAGAGTTTTGTTGTGATGCCATGTTGTATTTACACATATCGAGCATATTGTGTGCATGATTGAAATGCTTGGTATTTGTGGGATCCGACAACCTAGTTGTTTATCCTTGGTAGCCTCTCTTATGGGGAAATGTAGCCTTGTGCTTCCATGAGCCATAGCAGCCCGGTTCACCGGAGTCCTGCCAGCCCAGCACTACTGCTCCGGAACACTTGACTGGCCGGCATGTGATTCACTTCGTTCCTGTGTCTGTCCCTTCGGGGAAATGTCACGTGGTGACATCCGGAGTCCTGCCTAGCCTGCTACAACCCCGTTCACCGGAGTCCTCTTAGCCCAGTGCTGCAGCCCGGATTCGCACGCTGCTGACCGACATGCTCGATGTTGATTCATGTATGCCTGTCCCCGTAAGTTAGTGCCACTTTGGGTTCACGACTAGTCATGTCGGCCCTAGTTCTCTATCATATGGATGCTAGCGACACTATCATATACATGAGCCAAAAGGCGCAAACGGTCCCGGGCCATGGTAAGGCGACACCCGTGGGAATACCGTGCGTGAGGCCGCAAAGTGATATGAGGTGTTACCGGCTAGATCGATGTGACTTGGAATCGGGGTCCTGACAATGGGGGATCACCCGCCCTGGTTTTCGACCTTAAGAAGTTTTAAGTGGCAATAAGAGTACTCGTACGATAGCATCAGACATATCATAAAATATTTAACTGGCGGCTCAAACATCAAAGATTTACATGCAGACCATTGTCTTCAGCTATCCTATTACAAGGCTGTGTTGTGATCCCATTAAAGTTTTAACCTCAAATGTTTTTGGAGCTGTACTCCTATAAGCCGGCCTAAGAGCCGCCTGGATAATCATCATTATGGTTAGTTTTCTTTCGACCACCTTGAGGATTGTGGATCATCTTGCGCCAGCTCTTCTTTGTTGAGCATTTGAAGATCAGCCATTGTCCAATCGATCTCGGTTAAAGCTTTGAAAGTGGCCTCATCATTGAGTATAATAGAATGATCACCGTCAGGGGCGAAGATATGCATACGCCAAGGAGGAATGAGATTGACAACATCATGCACTTGCGGTTTAATCTTCTGATTGTTTTCATCGTTAGCCAGCGTATATTTGTTCAAATTGAATTCTTTGATGAGCTTACAGGCCACGGGCCGCATCTCTCGGACAAATTGATTGAAGTCCTTCTCTTCAAAGGGTGACTGGTCATCTTTGAATTCGGGACACCCGGTGGCTATCCCCTCTAGGTCATGCTCTGACTGCCAGGCTTTCGCCTGACCAAGAGCGACGATGGCTCTGGCTCGGGTAGCTGATTGTCTTTGCTCGTCAATCTGGCTTGGGAAATTTGACACGTGATCCAGCATAGCCTTGATTTGACTCAGCGGCTTTCTGTTACCCCCTAAGGCCACAAGACTATAGAGAGTACCGCTACATAATTTTTCTGTAAAGAATAAATGGCCTTCAGCTTCAATAGCATGTCTTGGCCAAGGATGGCACTTCTAGAGCTTGCTAAACACAAGAGTCGCCGGCGGGATAGAACTGCATACACATACGATAAAGTCAGGTGGGCAACAGAATTGGATTGACATGTTATACTTACCGAAGATAGCGGCTGTTATTTGAATAATGTGATGTATTAAGCCGAATAACTCTTCAGTCACCGGCTTAAGTGCAGCTTGAGCATCTTCGACCCTTTTTGCCAGCGCAGCCTTGTCAGTCTCCAAGGTGGCTCGCTCTGTGATAAACCCTGCTTTAAGCTTTTCAATCTCTTCTAATGAGGCCTTCAGATATGATTTGTCCTTGGAGGTTCAGTCTGCTGCAGCTTCAAACTTTTTCTCAAATCACCAACTTGTGATTCCTTCATATTCAATTCTGCGTGTAAACAAGGCAATGACTATCATAAAAAGAACAGAGTTTATAATGTATGGTTAAGTCCCAAGTACATTGCAAGCAATACACCTGGCACTTGGGGGCTAATGTAGGTAGTTTTAAAATTTTAGGTGACCCGGCTCAGCTTATCAGTTTAAGCCGGTCCTTGGGGGCTACATATTTGGATTTCTAATGAGATGATAAGTCCCGGCTCAACTTGCCAGTTTAAGCCGGCCCTTGGGGGCTACATATTTGGATTTCTAAAGAGACTATAAGTTCCGACTCCACCTGTCAGTTTAAGCCGGCCCTTGGGGGCTACATATTTGGATTTCTAAAGTGCCTATAAGTCCCGGTTTAACTTGTCAGTTTAAGCCGACCCTTGAGAGACTACGGTTTTGACATTTTTATGAAGTTTCACGCATAGTGAACAACTTTTCCTATACTTAAGACTTGGCGGCTAGTTAAGTACATATGGAAAGGGATAAGCAACATACCTCATAGCGTTCCTTCATAAGGATTACTAAGCCGGCCTCCATATCACGACTAGTATGAAGGCGGATCAGACCGGCGTGGATGTCACTTGCACGGAAGGAAGCATAAGTTTCCAGATCCAGTTTCACTTTGCCTTTGTCCAAGCAATGAGATTCTTCCTTGGCACCATGCTTGGCCAATATAGTGGAAGCCTTGGTGCAGTGTAAGCCGTCCCAGTGATGGTCACATCATCAGAGTCCTTCTCAAGAGTGTCGGTGCAACAAACCCTGGGTCTGTTGCCCAGACTGTGCACACGCACGGGAACAGGATTGAGGCACCAACCTAAGCGAGAATACAAGAAACCAAGAGCTCCGAAGGACCAACATGCAGACCAAGTGGACCAAAGTCGAGCCATGGAAATAAGATACCATCAGAAGAAGAGCCCCCCCCTTGCCGGCAGAAGAGCTCGACGGGGACGGGGTCGCCCTCGGAAGAAGACGCCCAAGATGTCCCAGTAGGGCTTGCCGGGACATATGAGGGAAAAACCACCTCACCCAACTACTCCACCATGACCCGCATCGTCAATCAGTGTGGTGTCAAGACGCAAAATGATTAAGTGGCAGCCATTCACCACATGGCAGCCTTTCACTATGGAATACGACCAAGAACGACACCCGTCCACGTGTGAAGCGAGCAGGTGTGAAGATGGAAAAATAGCCTGGCAAGGCTTGCTGGCCAACCAACGACATGACGTTAAGTGGTGCATTTAATGCACCCTATCAGCCTGCAGAATTAGGTATGACAGCACTGTTTGCTATCTGATTAGTGCATAACGACTAATTTGCCATTGTGGTAACCCCTTAACCTATAAAAGGAGGCCCATGGCAACCGTAGAAAGGGTTAGAAGCTTGGTTAACAAACACGCCCGTACGCGCGTAGCCACTACCGCCCTGGACGGGCAAGTGTACTATGCTCCACCACCACTCTTCCACCATCAATCCAACAAAGCAGGAGTAGAGTTTTACGCCTCATGGTGGCCCGAACCTTGGTATAATTGCCTATGTGATATCTGCCATGTTGACCCACGCTCGTCTGCTCTTTGTGCAGCGCGATGTCCCCCTGCCAAACCAGCAAGGGGCCCACTGGTCCCATAGGTGGCCGTGGTTTCCCACGACATATTTGGTGTGCCTGGTAGGGGGATCGCTTGCGCGAACCTGAAGGTGTGTGCAATGCGTCATCTTCATCACAATCTTCACCTTCAATGGCGCCATCGACCATGGCACCGAAGAAGGAATCCGGTGCTTCGGCTCATCCGTCCACCTCGAAGGCTCCACTGCCCACAACCTCTAATGCCGCGGGGGATGCGGAGACACACGAGGACGTGGACGCTGCTGGGGACATGGTCGGAGCAAGCGGCACCATCACCACTTCCTCCGCGGCCGACACAGGAGCGGGAGGCATAGGAGGAGAACGACATCAGCAGCGCCCCGAAGGCCATGCTCCACTATGTACGGGTGAGGGGGCTACTCCGTCCGCACCCCTCCTCTCGCCGACGGGCACAGCTGCAGCTACGGTGCTCGCCCTGGGGCAAATCGCCGCCCTCTAGCCACCCCCACCACGGGAGCGACCACAGCGAGTGCGCTTCCCTTGGGACGGGTCGACCAAGTCGCTGCGCCCAACGGAGCCGCTGGCCCTCGAGCGCCTTCACGGCACCACCCTACCATCCAGGTGGCCGGCCCGCAACAGAAGGGGCGCAGTGCTGCCACCGCTGGCACCATCAGGAGCCGAGCAACGGTGCGATCTACTTTGTCATCACCCATGCAAAGTACAGCCACGGAGGCCATGGCGCGGGCTCAGCTCCTACTGAGGTTTCTGCCAGTGGCTGAGCAGATGGACGAATGGCGTGCCACCATCGAAAGTCTGCTCGGTTTTGCCGAGGCTAGGGGTTCACAGTGAGCTGGCCCGCCACGGCCTCCCCAAGCGACGAGAAGGGTGCATTACCATCCCATCATGAAGATGCCTGGGCCTGTGGGAGTCATTACCATCCCATCAGACGAGAAGGGTGCTATCATTTGCGTGGACAAGATGTACCGGGACGCAGTCGCGGCAGAGGCAGCGATAGAAGTAGTTCCCACCAAGGAGGACGGAGGAAAGAAGAAGGGTAGCAAGGACGCTGGCAAGGAATCCGGGAAGCGTACCTCTTTGGAGTGCGCTACGCATGTGGATGACTTGCGAGAGAGCTCCAACAGGAAGAGGTCCAATGTCACTGCACCCCAAGTGGAAAATGTCTCGGCAGGGCTGGATGGCGTTGATGGTGCTTTCACTATCAGCGCCACCCTCGATGACAAATAGGAAAGCACGCTCGTTGCCTTCCTGCGGGCAAATATCGATGTGTTTTCCTGGCAACCATCTGATATCCCCAGTGTTCCCAAGGAGGTAATCGAGCACCACCTTGCTATCTGCCCACATGCCTAGCCCGTCAAGCAGAAAGTCCAAAAGCAGGCCTTGGAGAAGCAGTAGTTTATTACAGAAGAGATCATGAAACATGAAGCAGCCGGTTTGGTCAGAGGAGTGTTACACCCCACGTGGTTGGCAAATCTAGTGGTAGTATGGAAGGCTAACGGGAAGTGGAGGCTTGTCATAGATTTCACAGATCTCAACAAAGCTTTCCCGAAGGACCCGTTTCCCTTGCCGCGCATTGATCAGATTGTGGATTCCACTTTAGGCTGTGATTTTCTCTCCTTTCTGGATGCATATTATGGGTATCACCATATCTTCATGTCCAAGGAAGATGAAGAGAAGACATCGTTCATCACTCCATGTGGTATGTACTGTTTTGTCCGCATGCTGTTCGGATTAAAGAGTGCCGGGTCCACTTTTGCAAGGGCAATCCAGATTGGTGTCAAGCCACAGCTACACAGAAACATCGAAGCTTATATGGATGATATTATGTTCAAGACCAAGGAGAGAGCCACCCTTATTCAATATTTGGGGGAGACAATTGCTAATCTACGCAAGATCAACTTCAAGCTCAATCCGGAGAAGTGTGCGTTTGGCGTTCCCTCCGGCAAGCTGCTTGGGTTCGTTGTGTCCCATCGGGGGATCGAAGCCAACCCCGACAAGATTAAAGCTATCGAGCAGATCCAAGCGCCAAGGATAGTCAAAGATGTGAGGAGTCTAATAGGGTGCGTTGCCGCGCTAAGCAGATTCATCTCCAAGTCTGCCGAGCATGCCCTACCGTTCTTCAATATTTTGAAGAAGGCAGGGCCCGTGAAGTGGACCCCGGAAGGGGATGCAGCTTTGCAAGAGTTGAAGACCTACTTGTCCTCTGTGCCTACCTTGGTTGCTCCCAAACCACAAGAGCCGTTGCTGCTAGACTTAACGGCAACCAACCATGTGGTTAGTGCAGCCTTGGTGGCGCAGCAGGAAGTGGACGAAGCAGAGAGTGAGCAAGGACCGATAGAGCCAGAGAAGGATCAAGACAGTAATGAGCACGGCAGCGAGAGCAACCCCAAGGACACGGCAAGGAAGAAAGTGGTGCAACGCCCAGTGTACTTCGTCAGCTCCTTACTACTGGGGACTAGATCGAGGTACTCTGGCCTGCAAAAGTTGATGTTTGGTCGTATCATGGCCTCAAGGAAACTGTGCCACTACTTCCAAGCCCATGAGATCACGGTTGTCACTCACTTCCCGTTGCAAAGGATACTCCGAAACCCTAAGGCTACCGGCAGAATAGTGGAGTGGGCATTGGAGTTATCCAATTTTGGTTTGAAGTTCGAGAGCACATCAACAATCCAGAGCCAGGCATTGGCAGAATTTATTGTAGAATGGACACCAACCCCTGATGAGGAAGTGCCAGAGACAGTTATCCCCGGCAAGGAATCGCCCCAAGAATGGATTATGTATTTCGATGGCGCCTTTTCCCTTTAAGGTGCAGGAGCTAGCGTGCTTCTTGTCGCCCCCCGGGGAGCACTTGAAGTACGTCGTCCAGATGCATGTCGCTGGGAAGAGGCAACCAACAATACAACAGAGTATGAAGGGCTCCTTGCTGGGCTCAGGACTGCCACAGAATTGGGAATTAAGAAGCTGATCATTCGAGGAGATTCACAGCTTGTGGTGAGAAAGGTCAACAAGGATTACCAAAGCCCATTGATAAGGCATATGTTGAGGAAGTGAGAAGATTGGAGGAACACTTTGATGGATTGCAAACAGAGCACGTACCCCGTGTGGAGAACAACAGAGCTGATCATCTGTCAAAGTGTGCTACACAGAAGCTTCCTGTGGAACCAGGGACTTTTGTTCTCCATCTTACTCAGCCTCCCGTATCCCCAAAAACAATGGCCCGAAATAGTAGGAAATTGGACTCCGGTAAGCCTCTCCTGGTAGAGTCGTCCGCTCCTAGCAGAGTCCCTGTCGGAAACAACTCCTTGCTACCTGCCGGACCGCACGCTCCAGTCGGGCCCATGGTCCCCGCGAACGTGGAATGTGCCCCCGCAGTAGAGGAGGTGCCGCTAGTCCTCGTTGCCGAGCCCCAGGCTCCAACTTGGGCAAGGCACACTTCCACCAAACCGGAGAGCTTCCCGCGACCAAGATGAAGCTGAAAGAGTAGCCCGGAGGGCCAGTATGTATCAGTTTGTTGATGACACTCTAAATAGAAGGATGCCCAACGGTGTGACATTGAAGTGCGTCTGCCAGCAAGAAGGAAAGGAACTGCTGGCTGAGATACACAAAGACATGTGCGGCTCCCACATTGGATCAATGGCACCTGTTGGGAAAGCATTCCGATAAGGATTCTATTGGCCCACAACCCTCCAAGATGCGGTCGAGCTAGTAACCAAGTGTGAAGGCTGCCAGTTCCATTCCAAGAACATCCACCTGCCTGCCCAAGCTCTTCAGACAATCCCTTTATCATGGCCATTTTCGGTCTGGGGGCTCGATATCCTCGGCCCTTTCCCCCGCGGAATCGGGGCATTGAATTCTTGTTCATTGCCATCGACAAGTTTACAAAGTGACTACATGTGACTGCCATGAGAAAGGTGACTGCTCAGTCAGCTATCAAGTTCTTGAAAGAATTTGTGTGCCATTTTGGAGTTCCGGCAAGGATCATTACCGACAACGGTACCCAGTTCACGAGTTGTGCCTTCATGCAATATGTTCATGCCCTCGGATGCAAGATCTCATTTGCCTCTGTTGCACATCCCAGGAGCAATGGGCAAGCTGAAAGGGCAAACACTGTAGTGCTGCGAGGACTCAAGACAAGAACCTTTCATACGCTGCAGAGCTACCGGTAGTTCTCTGGTCCCTCAGAACGACACCAAATCGAGCTACCGGGCAGACTCCCTTCTCCTCGGTCTACGGGGCAGAAACAGTTATCCCCACATAACACATTTACGGGTCACCTCGAGTGCTTGCCTACGATGAAGTAGCGCAAGATCCGTACCGGCGTGATGACGCCGTGCTACTCGAGGAGAACCGTCTCGGGGCTGCTACGCGTGCTGCATGCTATCAGCAAAGCCTGCGTCGCTATCATAGCCGCAGTGTTCATGCCCAGTGTTTTGAGGAAGGTGACCTTTGCCTTAGGTGCATTCAGTCCGCCAAGGGTACAAACAAGTTGACGCCGAAGGAGGAAGGCCCTTACCGGGTAGTATGAGTCACCAGACCTGGCGCAGTCCATCTGGAGATCGGAGATGGCATTCAATTGCAAAACTCATGGAATATTGAGAATCTCTGTAAGTTCTACCCATAAGGCGTGGCTGTCGGGCCCTGCCCGACAGCCACCCTTTTGTACAGGCCTTGCCTCAGCTGCATGTAACCCCTTGTACAAAGCCATGGCGATGACCCTGAGCAAGAGAGAAATAAAAGAAGCACTGGGGGGGCCCGACCAAGTTGCATGCATGCATGAGCATTCCAACAACATTGCATACGCATTTCACTAGCATTTGCATGTGCATATAGATAGGATCACATGTTGCATCACTCCCATATTCATGAAGCTGTAGGTTCCCGCCGTGAACTTGGCCTCTACAAGGAGTTGGGAAGATGGACCAACATTGCGATCTCCGGCAAGCCAAACAGATAAGTTCTACCTTTTGTCCATTATTGTTCTGTAAGCTATGACTTGTGCATGAGAAAACCTCGCCACTCTTTTGAGACTTAGGTGCTCCCATCCTTGACTCGAACATTGCTTCAGTTAGGATGGTCGCAGTTGCCTTTGGTAAAAGGAAATTGGTGGGGGGCTGGTCCCTTTATTTTTTACCCGGCAGACACAGTTCTCCGACAAACAAAAGGGTGCCAGCAGTGCAGCCTGCCGGGACTCGTTTAATTACACTAAGGAGGCATCCCACCTCTGCATGGACATATACATGCACGGGTTCCCGGGAAGGTTTATCCTTTTCATTAATATGCTGATAATGCAAGTACAAGCATTATAGAACATAAACATGGACTCGAGGGATTACATTATTTGAATTAAAATTTGGCAAATTCCTATAGATTTAAGATTGAAAAAAGATAAGTGCCCCGTCGTCGAAGGCATGGCCGTCGAAGGCGAGGAGGGCAAAAGGAGCGCCTGGGCAGAAGCCCAACCCGCCCCTCTCAGGCTCTAGGAGAGGTAGCCCAGAGTCGATGGAGTGCACGGCATCGGTGACCTGTCAACCACCACCAGGGCCAGCAGGACACGACAGGGCTAATGGAGCCGCAGCCCGAGAGGAAGCCTGCCGAGTTCCAGTTGGGGGACTGCTGGAGGAGCTAGGGAGCACCATCCCCACTTCTGCATCCAACTCCCCGGCAAATCACATTGCCGGGAAGGAGATGCGAATGCAAATGATGGTGCTGCCTCCTGATGAAGATGGTGCGGGCGATGGTCAGTCGGAGTCAGAGTCGTCGCCCTCCCACCCGCTACCGTCATCCTCGCCGTCACTGTCCTCCTTGCCGCTCTCACTCGTGGAGGAGCTTTCGTCGTCGGTCGAGCACTCCGCGCAGCACCCTAAGGGACCTCATGAGCGCCTGAAGTTCTTGACGCAGAGCAGGCCGCTCTCCATTAATTTGAACTGGAGAACATGCCCCTCCGAAAAGCCATGGGCACGGGCAAAATTGTTCCAACCGCGGCGGAGGTACATCATGTGAGGGGGCAGGGAAGTCGACATCGACCCACATGCCACCATTCCCACAGCCACTCAAGTGCAACCTCAGAGCGCGTGGTTGTTCAAGCTCCACCTCCCATGCAAAGTGTCGGCGTTCTAGGAACGGGGGTCCCCAGCCTTGCCTGCCTGCGGCCCACGGCGTGGCTCTGCAAGCGGGCCCGTACGGACCATCTTCACCAGCAAGCTTTCAAGACCCTCGCGAGGGGCCAAGCCTCACGAGGCGGACGACACAAGACCTCCTCGGGAGCGGCCTCATCAGGCTGGCTCGCGAGGGGCGGAGAGCTCAAGGCAAGGAAACCTCGCGAGGTTCTAGTGACGTGAGCCATGACGAACGAGACCAGGCGGGCGCCAGTGCGCATAGTGTCTTTGCTTCCTCTTTGGTGCTAAGGGGGCAAGCGCAGGCGAGGAGTTCCGGGGCATCAGGCAAAGGCTTCCATATTGGTGCAACGAGACCAAGACCAGCAGGACGGCATGACGGAGGTCATCGTGGAGCCCAAGACGGCGTCACCACCAGAGCCTTTGGCTGGCGAAGATTATTTTTGTCAGGATAAGCTGTACTAGCTGCCGCCTTTCAAATTGGTCGTTGATGGCTCCCTTCCCGCTCAATATTTGGGAAGAGGACCAGGGCCTCTATAAGTAGGACTAGCCACCATCATAGTTGGCGGGATCATTCAGACCATCCTCATCCACACACCACTCACCAAGCACAAGAACACCTCTCCTCAGGAGGCTGTTCTTCCCCTTGTATTGTTCATCCTCAGCCCAAGAGGCAATCCACCACCACGACACTGGAGTAGGGTATTACACCACAACGGTGGCACGAACTAGTATAAATCTTGTGTCTTTGTGTTCTTTGGGTTCAGCGAGCTAGTCCGTGAATTCGTGAAGTGTATGAGGGCGTGATAGGTGAGTGGGAGATCTTCGCGCGCACCCCAGTGTTCAAACCTTAAGGGTTTTGCCGGAACCCGGAATCCGACAGAAAGGGAGTTGGAAGGCAAAGATGATCACATAGGGGTTTGTACAACCTGATGATGAACTCTCAAGGTTGGTCCCCGACATGGCCTTCCATTGGGGGAGGAGCCACCGGTGGGGGCGCAGCCAAGGCGTCAGCTCGCCCTCCTCTTTCGCGGGCGCCCCGGCGACCTCGCCCTCACCCCCTCCCTCCTCCTCTTCTGGCGGGCTCCGCCACTGCAGGATTCAGAGGGGGAGGGATGTGCTGTCGAGAAGAAACTCTCGTCGCCGCTGCTGGGACACCGCCGTGCCCTCGCCCTCTCACCATGACTAGAAGGGAACAATTGCAGAAGGCGGGAGGAGGAAGGATGTGCAGAAGAGCACTGCCCCAGCCCCCTTTTTATAGGTGGATGAGGCAGGGGGCTGGCTTCTCACATAGGAAATGGCCGCCCCGCTCTGCATCTTCTGTCGCTCTAAGAATCAAAGCCGACCCTCTACTCCAACCATCGGCGCTCGGTTTTCAGCCATGGCACTCCTCCCCGCGCCCTCCTCATCCTCCACCTACCACGCCCAGTGCATGCAGAACACGTGGCAGGTGCATGTGAAACGGGAGGCAAGTGGGATGGCAGTTTCTGCCCCATGATCATAGAACTTGGGTGATCCGCGGGCCACGATCAAGGTTTCTCCAAAACATTGTGCATGACACGCGGGGAAACTGGAAACTGGCCTGGAGGCAAGATTGACGAAGAAGCAAAAAAAAGACGTCAAGAGGCCATCCTCTTCAGCTCCCCCGCCTGTGCACTTATTAGGCCCTACCCCGACGACGCTCGGTAGCGCGTTCAGGGCACGCCCGGGGGCTTCTGTCGATGCAACAAACCCTGGGTCTGTTGCCCAGACTGTGCACAGGCACGGGAAAAGGATTGAGGCACCAACGCAAGCCAGAATACAAGAAACGAAGAGCTTCGAAGGACCAACATGCAGACCAAGAGGACCAAAGTCAAGCCAGGGAAGCAAGATAACTTCAGAAGATGAGCCCCCCCTTGCCGGGCAGACGAGCTCGACGGGGACGGGGTCGCCCCCAGAAGAAGACGCCCAAGACGTCCCGGTAGGGCTTGCCAGGACTTATGAGGGCAAAACCACCTCACCCAACTACCCAACCACGACCCGCGTCATCAATTAGTGCGGTGTCAAGCTGCAAAGTGACTAAGTGGCAGCCATTTACCACATGGAGGCCTTTCTCTACGGAAGACGCCCAAGAACGACAACCGTCCTGCGACGTGTCAAGCGAGTAGGTGTGAAGCTGGCAAAATAGCCCGGCAAGGCTTGCCGGGAACCAATTATGTGACATTAAGCGGTGCATTTAATGCACCCTATCAGCCGGCATAATTAGGTATGATAGCACTGTTTGCTATCTTATCAGTGCATAATGACTACTTTGCCATTGTAGTAACCCCTTAACCTATAAAAGGAGGCCCATGGCAACTATAGAAATGGTTAGAAAGTTGGATAACAAACACGCCCATACACGCATAGCCACTGCCGCCCTGGCTGGGCAAGTGTACTACGCTCCACCACCACTCTTTCACCATCAATCCACCAAAGCAGGAGTAGGGTTTTACGCCTCACAGCGGCCTGAACCTGGGGAAAATTGCCTACGTGATCTCTGCCATGCTGACCCACACTCGTTTTCTCTTTGTGCAACGCGACGTCCCCCTGCCAAACCAACAAGGGGCCCTCTGGTCCCATAGGTGGTCGTGGTTTCCCACGACAAAGAGGGATCTCTTCGGCTGGCTTCTGAGGAGTTGGTGACTTAGGGCTCGGCCGGTCATGTCTGGCCGCCCGGTTAAGTTCTGTATCCATTTGCTCAGGGATGGTGGCATCAACGAACGGTGGAGGTTCATCAATGGGTGCTTCTGGGACTTGAGTATGGGCCTCAGAGATATCTGCAGACTGTTTCTCTGGCTCAGCAGTTTTGGGATGTTTCTAAGACCCGCCAAGCTTCTGCTTGTTACCGGCCTTTGCCACACCTCTGCAATAAAATACAAAGTGTATGAGTATATCATCATAAAGTTCTGGTAATTAATTGAAATACTTACCCTTGGGCGATCTTGAAGGTTGGCATTTGAGTCCCAGAAGAGTTGCCAGATGATGGAGGTGTCTTCTCATAATTTGAGTTGGAAGGGTTAAGAGGTTGACGTATTTGGCCGGCTAATGGATAAGAAGAGTGTAGGTTATGTGGAACCTCATGATGATGTTTGCGAGGAGCCGGCATATTAGGTAAGACGGAGATAAGATCTTGTGAGCCGCCGCTTCGAGTCGGGCGTCTTGGCTCATGTTGTTGTTTCTTCAAAAGAAAGTTGGGATCCAAGTGAGGAAGTGGATGAGAAAATTTCACCTTCCAGACGACCAGCCGAGTTCTCTTTCTTGGCAAAGGTTCTGAGTAAGAGGAGACAGGGATTGCCTCTGCCCCCGTTGGCTTGACTTGTCTCTGCGTCATCCTGAGAAGAGTCGGCGTCAATAAGTTGCATAAAAAGGCGACTAGTTCAACCTCCGAGTCATCTAGCTTGAGAAGATCTTCTGCGCTAATTTTTTAAGGCGACCCCGGGCCACGGGCGTTGGTCTTAAGCTTTTTGACTGGGGCCGTCTTGAAGCTTCTTTCACCAGAATGAAGAGTCGGCTTATATTTCAAATGAGCAACAGAAATGAAGTAAAATGAAGGTTATAAGTAATGATGACAATATGACGAAAGTTTATGGAAGGCACTTACAGGTGGAGGTGCATTGAGCACACAAAAAGGGTTCAGCCCTACTTTGCGGCAATTTTGCAGAGTCTCCCCAAGTAATTATTTAAGCATAGCAGTGGCTTCCTCATCAGTCAAGGTTGTCTGCTTGTAACGTTGAGGGTCCTTGGTATCGCCCGCGTATTCATACATTAAGCCGCCACGCCGGCTTAATGGTAAGATTCTCCACGAGACCCAACAACGGAGCAGGTCTACTCCAGACAAGCCATTGGCTACCAGAGATCTTATCTTTGAAAAGATGGTAGAATACATGGCACGATCTACAGCAGGAATGCGAATTGGAAGTACATTAGTGGGACTAAGCCGGAGGGGGCAATGTCACGACCGGATTTTCGGGATATAAATTCCCAGAAAAATGGCCTGTGTGCTCACCAGCCCCAGGATTACTGTTAGCTGATGAGGTACCAACTTGATACAAGAAAATCCAAGCAAGTCCAAAAATATGTAGTACAAGACCATTGAGGCCTAGGAGTACAACACTTGGTTTTCTAATGGTAGAGTGCGGAAGCGGTTGGATACATCTGCGTCTATGGGACTCCATTTCCCACAAGAACAGCTGACCAGGATAACTCCTATCTTCGCGAGGCTGCACATGTCAACACGTAGGTTCCGAGGTTTTCACCGCGATGCTTATCTCCAAGCAAGGAATCTGGCAAAGACAATAGCCAGGGACAAGCCAGTGAGTACGTTTGAATGTACTCGCAAACATTACGAACACGGGTACAATATATCAAGCATGCTACGGGTTAATTAGATGATCACACGCCTGTCACGAAATATGCGAAAGACCATGATGCACACATATGGTTAAAAATATTCCAAAATAAAATACTGGGTGGCAAACGAGGGTCTGAATGACTCCTCGAGAGGAAACTGCAAGAATAGTAATACTGGTGCCAAACGAGCGTCTGAATGACTCCTCAAGAGGAAACTGCAGGAATAGTAATACTGGTGCCAAACGAGGGTCTGAATGACTCCTCGAGAGTAAACTGCAAGAATAATAATGCCGCAGTCGGGCGTCGGGGCGACACCACATAAAGGGCTTATAAGAGTTAAATGAACAATAAGCATGCCGCAGTCGGGCGTCTGAGCGACACCACAGAAAGGGCTTATAAGAGAATAATCACTGTGAGTATCCAGGAGGTAGAACCATCCCAGGGATACTCAAAAAGAATACATAATATAAATGGTTAGTCCAGAAATAATTCATATGTGCCATAATCATAAACAATATTTAGTTCAGTCGTTTCTCCATCCGAAAACCGATAATTTGGTCTAGTCAAGCCGTATCTCCATCCGAAAAACCGTCAGTGAGATCTAGCTAAATCGTCCTCCATCCGAATACCGTTACTGAGCTCTAGCTAATTCGTTCTCCATCCGAATACCGTTACTAGGTTCAACTCAGACTGTGGTCTTTACTCAAGAACATGACTATCCAACAGGATATATCCTCTTCAGAGGGAGTACCATTTTCCCACGAGTAACGGGTTTACTTAGTCCATCGGGACTAATTCCGTATACGGTCTTTTCATTGAAAACACGCCTGACCTGCACACACCAGCTTAACTCACCGGTGTCTGGAATCACCCACGACACCTGCCAAGCAAAACTCTAAGTGGGGAGGCTACAACCTCGACGTAGCATGGGATCAAATTTCTATTCGCGCGCTCTAAGGGGGTGCCCCCCCTCTCGGTCCCAACCGGAAACACCCATGCCCCCGGACCAGGTGACCTGCCTACCGGATGCACCCGGTATCTTCCACCATGGCCTCTCTGTACGGTGTGTGCTTTGGAAAGGGCTTGACAACCTACTGAACCATACCCTGTCCACTGCAGGGACAAATGGTGGTACCAACAAATAAGGGAGCTATTTATCAAGACTCGGTCTACAACCGACTCAGGTGGCCCAAGTATCCTCCAACAATATCACCATTTATGAAATAAATCACCACTCCTCAAGCCTCACCATGCCATGCCGGACATACTCGTCTCGACGAGGGACTAGGGACAAGCTCGTGTCTACCCAAGACCACGACTTTCCCGGCTTCCTACCGGTATGCATGAGGAGCTCACGAGGATGATCCAAATCACTAATGTATCCATTGCTGACCACAACACAACTCCAAAGTGCACTCATGCACGAGACTATATCGATACATGAAGCCAACGCATATACCAAGTCAAAAGGTGTTGTGATCGCACCAGAACACCACAACAAAATATTATGCCAGAGTTCAGAAATGCTTGCCTTGAAGAGTATGCAAGGGATGCACTTTTTGAAAGCTTTCCCTTTCCTCCAAAAATCCTATTTTGCAAAATAACCAAATAACAAATATATCAAACACAGTACAAAAAGTTGTCTCAAATATTTTTGAAATAAATCTTAAAATAAACTAGATGAAATTTGAGAGAGGTAGGAAAAGGAATCAACTCATTTGGAGTTCTATTTTCAAAGTTATAGCCAGTCAAAGATTAGTCAAACTTCTGTTTTAATAAAATCAGAAAAAGGAAAACTCTGCGGGGAAGAATACGTTTTCAAAGCAGAGGTGACGTACTCCGGAGCTTTGCGCTTTCACTTAAACAGAGAGAGCGGCCGCACGGGTCACTGACAGTGGGTCCAAGGGGCCCACTGGTCAGGTTTGACCGTTTTCCCTCGCCCTCCCTTCTCTCTGCCCGAACGGCGCGGGGCTCTGGCGATTGCCAGCGACGAACGGCGGCTCCTCGAGG
Organism: Triticum aestivum; assembly: GCF_018294505.1. NCBI lineage: Eukaryota > Viridiplantae > Streptophyta > Magnoliopsida > Poales > Poaceae > Triticum > Triticum aestivum. The sequence continues at coordinate 216,113,709 of NC_057802.1, read as the reverse complement.
GCATCTGAGGGCAGGGATGGGTTGGCCAGACCGAGGCGATCCTCTCGGTGGGCGTTAGGCAGGTGGGGATGGAGGAGGCCACCGGCGGCGAGCTCTGCGGCAGAGCGGGCTACGGTGGTGAAGTGATATCTGGGCTCCGGTGATCCTTGGCCGAAGCGGAGGCGCTAGGAAGCTCCGCACGACTACGGGGGAGTTCTTGGTGTCGTTGGATTGGCGGGGGAAGCTCCGGTTGCGACGAACGGCACTGGATTGCGGCGACGACCGAACTTGCCGGAGGCGGGGAAGAAAGAGCTTTCCCGTCGATTGCTGGTTGTGGGAGGGCTATGGGGGTGGTCTGGGGTTGCTTGAGTGTTCGGTTGAGCTCGGGGTCCCTTTAAATAGGCGCTCGAGGCTGGCTCCCGTGGTGGCCGAGGATAAGATCACCGGCGACCACTTTTCTGTAGTTGCAGGGCATCGTGGCGGCGACGAAAGCGTGCCGACGAGCGGGAGGATAAGCACGGCCTGTGCTCTGGGGCAGCTGGCGTGCGCTGGCGGTTTGGGCGGCGCCGTCCGCGGCGGAATCCGCTGCCGACGCCGGCGTGCTGCCAAGGCGGCTCTGCAGGGTGCCAGGGAGAGCTTGGAGGGTACTGGAGAGAGGGCGAGTGCCTGGCGTGGTTCGGCAGGCAAGCAGGGGCCCGAGATGGGACGCGACAAGGGCGACAGAGCGACGTGTCGGCTCAGTGTGCGCGCGTGCAAAACGTGCACTCTGGGCGCGCCCAGAGCACGCACGGCAGGTGTTCGACGCAATGCCAGTGTGCTCTAGAGAGTTTGGGCGAGGCTGGCAAAGAACAGAACAAGGGTAGGGGTGGCTAGGAGCTCAGTGGACAAGGTTGTTGGGTCAGTGGAACAAAATCACAGTGCAAACAAAGAACTCATGCCAAAACAGTCTGTGCACACCAGGTGTTCGACAGAATGCCAGATGCACTTAGGCAACTCTTGGAGTGGCCAAAATCTCCAGATCAGTGTCTCTTTAGATGCAGGAGATGGTGGTAAGATTAGTTTGGCAAAAACAGATTGTTGATAGTGCAAGAATTTGAGAAAACCAGTTTTGGGCAGAAACTAAAGGCTGACATTGCATGCACCAAAAATATGCCAATGGGTCCAATCTCCTGGACATAAGAGTTTTGAAGGGAGGGCTACAAGTAGGAAAAAGCTCAGGGTTACTAGAGCAAAGAAAAATAAGGTTGCAGTACAAATCACCAATTTGGACCAGAATGCAAAAGAGGTTGATCCACTCAAATTTTTCAAAGAACATCATTGGGTTTTTGCTTCAAGATGAATTGTATGCATCCACTGACATCTCCAAACACTTGGAAGAATTTTTAAGGAAATATTTAAATGGGTTGTAGTGCAAAAGTGCCCACTGGACCAGATTGGAAAAGTTGGTGTAGAGCTCAAAATCTCCAATGGCCAAGAGGTATTTTTGCATGAAAGTGATGTGGAAACATCACATGACATCCCCAAATTTTGGTGAAATTTTTAAAAGCATTTATCAAATGGTTGCAGTGCAAAAAGGGGCTCCAAATTTATGAAAGATCATTTTAAAAGAATAAAGCTCATGGAAAATAATTATGCAAATAAATCCACTGATAACGGATTGATCTTATAAAGAGGGCACACAAGTCCAATACTACTCTTTGAAGGTTTTTCCACTTGAAGTAAAAATTCACCATAACAAAAGGGTAAATCTTGACAAATGGAAAAGTTTTATTTCCTGGCAACATTTTAATAAATAAAACAAGGCCAAAATTTTGGGGTGTCACTACACTACCCCCCTTAAGAAAAATCTCGTCCTCGAGATTTGTTAAAAGCCGTTTTGAACAAGAACTGTTTTGAAATAAATTTGTTTTTATCAAAGAAATCCTTCAATTGCACAAAAACAAAACGGCTACAGTGAGAGGGCAATAAGTGGTGTAAAACCACAGTGTGGTACACTGGCGTAGTGTGGAAAAGATCCACGGTTAGGGAAAACGAGATATTTCTACGCGGATACAGTAATTTAGAATGAATTCTAAATTACTAAAATACGCTGGTCGCACCCGAGAGCACAGTGCTCTCTCTGGCTGACAGGTGTGCCCAGGGCCCACTGTCGGCCTCTTCTCCTACCTCTGGCTCTCTCTTCTCTCTCGCGTGCTCTCCCGCGCTTCCTCCACCGGCGATGCCTAGCTCGTAGGGCATCGAGGCCGTACCGTGGTAGTGCGCGGCGTGCTAGCTGCCGGTGTAGCGTGCACTCACCTCGCGGGCCAGTGCGTTGTCGGCACTGCTCGCGGACTCGCCTCCGAACACCAGCGGTCGAGCGACGAGTGGCGCTGGTGGACCTCGCCCACCGTACACCGATCTCGGGCTATAAAACGATCGCGGTGCTCCTCCCTTATTCCTCACACCTGGCCTCGCTTCTACTCCTCCTTCCTTCTCCTCCATTGCGGCTAGCAGGAGCTCGAGCCAAGGCTCTAATGGCGGAGGCAATGCCGGACTGGTATGTGGTCCTGGTGTGTGGTGGCTTGGCGGTGCTGCGGGGGTTCTCCGTGCTCCTGTGCGCGATTATCCTGGATGATCGTCGTGATGCTGCCTCTCGAGTGTTGGCTCTTCGCGGTGGAGGCGATCACGTGGATTAGGCGCGGCATCGGGGCTGACCGCTGTCGGTGTGCTGGGGCAGCTCGCGCTCGAATGAACACTCACAAATCTCTCTTACTGAGACTGTGGTGTCCTCGAGTGTGGTTAGTTAGGCGCAAAAATGTGCTCAAGGATTTGTAATAGTGCTCGAGGTCGAGTGGTGGCTGCTGAGAGTTTGCTGTTACGAGGATGCGCGAATAAAAATCTATGTCATGAAAATATATACGCGGCAGTATCTCGGGGAAAGAAATCTCCTCAAAAACACGTTGCGAAAAAAATTAATTAAAACAAAACTAACAGCAGTAACACTGCTCACAAAACAGGAACTAAAGAAAATCGGATCCGTCGCACAAATTTTTTACGAACATGCTGCAACACATAAATACAAGTACTGGGACAATAAATACATCGGAGGCGTTTACAAGGAAAACGGCAAAAAGACAGGGTCTTGAGAAAACGCCTCTGGCACTGGGGCACACTCCTCTTCTATCGGGGGAAGCGGGTTGACCAGTCGATGGATGCGCCCTTCTTGGTCAGGCCTCAGAGGTCTGCCAATAGCGATCCGAGGATTTAAATCAACGAGGCTCTGGAGGTAGCCCATTACTCGCTGAGTTAAACGCTCCTGGGCAATAACGTATTGGGCAAGGTTGGCCAGTACTGGATCTCTCTCAATACGTCCTCCGGGAACAGATGCAACTACTCCGGGTGCTGCACGACTCGGAAAATAGTAGTATCCTCGCTCACTGGCATAGGGTACTGCGAATCGAAGACGAGTGAGTGCCTCGTACGCAACAGCTTCTATAGCCATATGCGGAGTCGGCATGGATTTCCCCACGAAGGAGACTTCCGTTGGGTCATGGTTTGGGTAGGCGGGAGGGATGTGCACCACTGCCCAATATTTCGAGGTGGAAGGGGTGATCCTTGACTTGAGCAACTCGTACTGGGGTGGACGGGTGGCACTCATAGTACTGCAGGTAAAGTCCCACAATAATTTGACAAAACTGCCCGGGGTTGCGTCTGGGGTTCTCAGATAAATACTGGGGGTCGACATGGCAAGGAATGGCTGTGAGTGCTGCGCACAAAGGTGAGGGGTGCTTGGCAAGGTCACGAAGTGGCCTTTATATAGCACCGGGGCTGGGATTAATCACTGGAGAAAAGGTGGCTGGATGCCGATCCTGTTCTCGGGTCAACGCCACAGATATACATATCACATAAAAGTGACGCATTACTGTGGTTGCCGACGGGGTTGGTCTTGGCAGCTGTGCCCGAAATTAAAAAAAAACAACTGTACGCCAACGTACACATGCACAGCTACTACTCCAACACTAAGGGTGCTCAAGCAGACAGCATGCAATAAAAGCGATACAAGACCACATCATTACAAAGCGTAGGAAAACTAAGGCTCGATACAACTCGAGCGACTTAGTCTACTATGTTAATGTCTAAGTGGGCTGGCCTTGTGGACGTCGATGCTTCTCCACAGTTCTCACCGTCGGAAATTGCTGGTTGAGGTTGAGGGGCTGCCGGGTCGGGGAAATGGTGATGACGATCGCGGGGGTTGTTGGCCACAATCCCGTTGGAATGGGTTCCCAAAAGGCGACGAAGCGCTTCGGGGGTCACCAAAGCACTCTGGCTGATGGCTGGCGCAGACCTCAAGGGGTCGATCGGGTGTCCGAACAGCACGACTGGGTTGTCGGCGTCGGGCTCCGGTTCTCTTCTCGCCGGGGCTCGGCGAACCAGCTCTCCACGAGCTGCGATCAGATCGAGAGTGACCTGATCGAACAGTTGCTCTAGTGCGCTTACATAGCGCACCAGATGCAATAGTGCTGGATCCGTCTCGTGGTCTCCATTGGCAACCTGGGGCGGCCTACCATACCCGTCACGACTGGGGTAGTAGTAGAACGAGCGTCAGTTAACTCTGGGCGACAAGTGCCGGAGTTGAACTATAGCTTCGCGGGCTGCCAGTTGGATGGCCTGTGGCTCAAAGGAAGTTGTCCTCCCAGTGAACCTGTAGGGGCGTTCTGGCGACAGACCCCTACCGTAGATGTGCACAGTGGCCCAGTACTGACGGCTCTCACCGTACATGGGTCCCTGGTACACAACATACTCAGGAGGCTCTTCTAACGCATAGGCACGGCGGGTGAGGTTTGCGAGCACGGTCACGAAACCTCCAAGGTTGGTCGCTGTGGTCTCATTGTGAACGATGGGGCCAGGCATCGTGGCTTGGTTTGGGGAAAAAGGGTTGTGCGGTGCTGTGTTTGAGGCTAGCGTGCCCTTTTTATAGGGAAAGGGGACGGAGTGTTCCTCCGCACGCTTGCAATAGAGACTGGTTGGGTGTCGGTCACTGGCGCGTGATCGATGGGCTAGGTTGATAGGTTGGGCACCGTCCGCCGAAAAGGGCGTCGGGTCACTGTGGGGCTATCTTACGCGAGAAGCTTGGCCGGGACTAGGTTAAGATCTGATGGTTTGGTTAACCTAGGTTTATTGACCTGGCTAAGATAGGATTAGCCAATGGTCAGCCTGGCTCTGATACCAAGTCTGTCACGACCGGATTTTCGGGATATAAATTCCCAGAAAAACGGCCTGTGTGCTCACCAGCCCCAGGATTACTGTTAGCTGATGAGGTACCAACTTGATACAAGAAAATCCAAGCAAGTCCAAAAATATGTAGTACAAGACCATTGAGGCCTAGGAGTACAACACTTGGTTTTCTAATGGTAGAGGGCGGAAGCGGTTGGATACATCTGCGTCTATGGGACTCCATTTCCCACAAGAACAGCTGACCAGGATAACTCCTATCTTCGCGAGGCTGCACATGTCAACACGTAGGTTCCGAGGTTGTCACCGCGGTGCTTATCTCCAAGCAAGGAATCTGGCAAAGACAATAGCCAGGGACAAGCCAGTGAGTACGTTTGAATGTACTCGCAAACATTACGAACACGGGTACAATATATCAAACATGCTACGGGTTAATTAGATGATCACACGCCTGTCATGAAACATGCGAAAGACCATGATGCACACATATGGTTAAAAATATTCCAAAATAAAATACTGGGTGCCAAACGAGGGTCTGAATGACTCCTCGAGAGGAAACTGCAAGAATAGTAATACTGGTGCCAAACGAGGGTCTGAATGACTCCTCGAGAGGAAACTGCAGGAATAGTAATACTGGTGCCAAACGAGGGTCTGAATGACTCCTCGAGAGTAAACTGCAAGAATAATAATGCCGCAGTCGGGCGTCGGGGCGACACCACATAAAGGGCTTATAAGAGTTAAATGAACAACAAGCATGCCGCAGTCGGGCGTCTGAGCGACACCACAGAAAGGGCTTATAAGAGAATAATCACAGTGAGTATCCAGGAGGTAGAACCATCCCAGGGATACTCAAAAAGAATACATAATATAAATGGTTAGTCCAGAAATAATTCATATGTGCCATAATCATAAACAATATTTAGTTCAGTCCTTTCTCCATCTGAAAACCGATAATTTGGTCTAGTCAAGCCGTATCTCCATCCGAAAAACCGTCAGTGAGATCTAGCTAAATCGTCCTCCATCCGAATACCGTTACTGAGCTCTAGCTAATTCGTTCTCCATCCGAATACCGTTACTAGGTTCAACTCAGACTGTGGTCTTTACTCAAGAACATGACTATCCAACAGGATATATCCTCTGCAGAGGGAGTACCGTTTTCCCACGAGTAACGGGTTTACTTAGTCCATCGGGACTAATTCCGTCTACGGTCTTTTCATTGAAAACACGCCTGACCTGCACACACCAGCTTAACTCACCGGTGTCTGGAATCACCCACGACACCTGCCAAGCAAAACTATAAGTGGGGAGGCTACCACCTCGACGTAGCATGGGATCAAATTTCTATTCGCGCGCTCTAAGGGGGTGCCCCCCCTCTCGGTCCCAACCAAAAACACCCATGCCCCCGGACCAGGTGGCCTGCCTACCGGATGCACCCGGTATCTTCCACATGGCCCTTCTGTACGGTGTGTGCTTTGGAAAGGGGTTGACAACCTACTGAACCATAACCTGTCCACTGCAGGGACAAATGGTGGTACCAACAAATAAGGGAGCTATTTATCAAGACTCGGTCTACAACCGACTCAGGTGGCCCAAGTATCCTCCAACAATATCACCATTTATGAAATAAATCACCACTCCTCAAGCCTCACCATGCCATGCTGGACATACTCGTCTCGACGAGGGACTAGGGACAAGCTCGTGTCTACCCAAGACCACGACTTTCCCGGCTTCCTACCGGTATGCATGAGGAGCTCACGAGGATGATCCAAATCACTAATGTATCCATTGCTGACCACAACACAACTCGAAAGTCCACTCATGCACGAGACTATATCGATACATGAAGCCAACGCATATACCAAGTCAAAAGGTTTTTTATCGCACCAGAACACCACAACAAAATATTATGCCAGAGTTCAGAAATGCTTGCCTTCAAGAGTATGCAAGGGATGCACTTTTTGAAAGCTTTCCCTTTCCTCCAAAAATCCTATTTTGCAAAATAACCAAATAACAAATATTTCAAACACAGTACAAAAAGTTGTCTCAAATATTTTTGAAATAAATCTTAAAATAAACTAGATGAAATTTGAGAGAGGTAGGAAAAGGAATCAACTCATTTGGAGTTCTATTTTAAAAGTTATAGCCAATCAAAGATTAGTCAAACTTGTGTTTTAATAAAATCAGAAAAAGGAAAACGCTGCGGGGAAGAATACGTTTTCAAAGTAGAGGTGACGTACTCTGGAGCTTTGTGCTTTCACTTAAACAGAGAGAGCGGCCGCGCGGGTCACTGACACTGGGTCCAAGGGGCCCACTGGTCAGGTTTGACCGTTTTCCCTCGCCCTCCCTTCTCTCTGCCCGAATGGCGCGGGGCTCCGGCGATCGCCGGCGACGAACGGCGGCTCCTCGAGGGCATCTGAGGGCAGGGATGGGTTGGCCAGACCGAGGCGATCCTCTCAGTGGACGTTAGGCAGGTGTGGACGGAGGAGGCCACCGGCGGCGAGCTCCGCGGCGGAGGGGGCTACGGTGGTGAAGTGATATCTGGGCTCCGGTGATCCTTGGCCGAAGCGGAGGCGCTAGAAAGCTCCGCACGACTACGGGGGAGTTCTTGGTGTCGTTGGATTGGCGGGGGAAGCTCCGGTTGTGACGAACGGCACTGGATTGCGGCGGCGACCGAACTTGCCGGAGGCGGGGAAGAAAGAGCTTTCCCGTCGATTGCTGGCTGTGGGAGGGCTATGGGGTGGTCTGGGGTTGCTTGAGTGTTCGGTTGAGCTCGGGGTCCCTTTAAATAGGCGCTCGAGGCTGGCTCCCGCGGTGGCCGAGGATAAGATCGCCGGCGACCACTTTTCTGTAGTTGCAGGGCATCATGGCGGCGACGAAAGCGTGCCGACGAGCGGGAGGATAAGCACGGCCTGTGCTCTGGGGCAGCTGGCGTGCGCTGGCGGTTTGGGCAGCGCCGTCCGCGGTGGAATCCACTGCCGACGCCGGCGTGCTGCCAAGGCGGCGCTACAGGGTGCCAGGGAGAGCTTGGAGGGTACTGGAGAGAGGGCGAGTGCCTGGCGTGGTTCGGCAGGCGAGCAGGGGCCAGAGATGGGATGCGACGAGGGCGGCAGAGCGGCGTGCCGGCTCAGTGCGCGCGCGTGCAAAACGTGCGCCCTTGGCGCGCCCAGAGCACGCACGGCAGGTGTTCGACGCAATGCCAGTGTGCTCTAGAGAGTTTGGGCGAGGCTGGCAAAGAACAGAACAAGGGTAGGGGTGGCTAGGAGCTCAGTGGACAAGGTTGTTGGGTCAGTGGAACAAAATCATAGTGCAAACAAAGAACTCATGCCAAAACAGACTGTGCACACCAGGTGTTCGACAGAATGCCAGATGCACTTAGGCAACTCTTGGAGTGGCCAAAATCTCCAGATCAGTGTCTCTTTAGATGCAGGAGCTGGTGGTAAGATTAGTTTGGCAAAAACAGATAGTTGATAGTGCAAGAATTTGAGAAAGCCAGTTTTGGGCAGAAACTAAAGGCTGACATTGCATGCACCAAAAATATGCCAATGGGTCCAATCTCCTGGACTTAAGAGTTTTGAAGGGAGGGCTACAAGTAGGAAAAAGCTCAGGGTTACTAGAGCAAAGAAAAATAAGGTTGCAGTACAAATCACCAATTTGGACCAGAATGCAAAAGAGGTTGATCCACTCAAATTTTTCAAAGAACATCACTGGGTTTTTGCTTTAAGATGAATTGTATGCATCCACTGACATCTCCAAACACTTGGAAGAATTTTTAAAGAAATATTTAAATGGGTTGTAGTGCAAAAGTGCCCACTGGACCAGATTGGAAAAGTTGGTGTAGAGCTCATAATATCCAATGGCCAAGAGGTATTTTTGCATGAAAGTGATGTGGAAACATCACATGACATCCCCAAATTTTGGTGAAATTTTTAAAAGCATTTATCAAATGGTTGCAGTGCAAAAAGGGGCTCCAAATTTATGAAAGATCATTTTAAAAGAATAAAGCTCATGAAAAATAATTATGCCAATAATTCCACTGATAACGGATTGATCTTATAAAGAGGGCACACAAGTCCAATACTACTCTTTGAAGGTTTTTCCACTTGAAGTAAAAATTCACCATAACAAAAGGGTAAATCTTGACAAATGGAAAAGTTTTATTTCCTGGCAACATTTTAATAAATAAAACAAGGCCAAAATTTTGGGGTGTCACAGGCGATAACCCGACAGGGGATTTTGCACCGTCTGGGGAGGTGTCCTGGGAGTAGAACCATGTACAGTTCCAATCTTTGGGGTGACTGAGCAGTACGGCAGCAGGAAAAATAATATCTCGTCACCTCTGAATGGAGATCCTGTCCAGCTCGAGACTAGGCCCATCGGACATCTTAGTTTGGTGGTTTAGATAGAAATACTCTCTAAATATATCAACTTTAGGCTCTTGTTGAAGATACACTTCATAGAAGACATGAAAATTGCAGATATTGGAAACAGAGTTGGGGTCGATGTCTTGTGGGTGAAGATTGTAAAAGTGGAGAACGTCCCGGAAGAATTTCGACCCGGGTGGCGAGAAGCCACGGAGGAGGTGATCCGCAAAGATGATGACTTCGCCGTCTTTAGGTTGAGGTCTAATTTCAGTGCCTGGAACTCGCTAGTGGATGGTATCCTTCAATGGAAAGACTCCCATATCCACATACTCTTGGAGAGATAGTTCAGAAACTTGAGAAGCGACCCAATTGCAAGAAGTGGGAGTCTTGTTCATGATTGGCGGTTTAAAAAACTACGACCTGGAAGCAAAAATAAGGCGGATTAAAATCAAGGTGGCGAGCTGCCTAAATAATTATGGTTATGATTCGGTAGCAATGAGCTGGTTATGGAATGGTTTGAACATGACGAGTTACAAATTCATGGTTAAGCCGGCAGCAGGTCGGCGGGTTACCAGGTTATTATTTTAGCCGCCCAAACTGCATTAGCGAGGCGGACATTTTTGGAGCTGAGCTTGATGAAAGTTTTTTGACAGAGTTTCACTAAGTGTTGGGCAAACTGGTTTCACAGATCGTGCCTATAATTTGAATCATGCTAGTTCGAAAACAGAAAGTAATTGCTAAACATAAAGCATGGCCATGCAAGAACTAGTTTGTTGTAGATTGAATCTCAGAAGGAAAAAAATGAATCTATGACTGGAAACAGATGCCAAAGATATCACCACATGACTTCCGTATCGCTTTTGGATTGAACTAAGCGACATGGTGGATGAACTACAAATAAACACGATGAACGCCGACGAACAAGGGTAACCTAATGGGGATTGGAAGTAAGGAGAGATGGGTACCTGGTGATGTTGATGGACAGCGGAGGGGCACCATGATCTCTGGTCAAAGTCAGGTTAATGCAGCGGCCTAGATGGAGCTGCTGAAGAAAGTTGACTGGGGCGGCGGAGCTCCGGTGGCTGCGGTCGACACGAGGAAGAAGAAGAGAGAGAGGCAGGGGTAAAAAATGAAAAAGGGACCGCCTGTCCCTATTTATAAGGAAACACTAAAATGACATGCGCGGAAATCAAGTAGGCGACATGATTATCTCAACAGTACAGGCGCCTCGATTCTCGGAAGGCCAGTTAATGGAAAAGATCGGTTGTGATGTCATGGTTTTTTTTATGAATTTAATTCACGTGACGTCATGGCGGGTTACAGTGTTTTATTCAAGGTTAAGCCTTGGAAAGATGACTCGCCAACTGAAGCGGTGGAGATTGACATGAACAAGTTCAAATCAATCTGGGGCCTAATGTTGGGGATACAACCCCGAGGTGTGTTCCGCCTAGGAGGGGCCAGGTTACACCGTTTGCGAATTAATATGAGGAAGGCCCAATAAGGCCCAAGAATACAAAGCAAGAAGACGGCGGATTAAGAGGCAGGCCTGGTGATGGCCCAAGACCCGGGAAGGGTAAGCCGACTGATAGTGACTTGCCTGCTAAGGCAAGGCGACTTAGAAACCGAGCTGGTCACGTTGTGTGATCCGGCCCGAACTCTTGTAAGCCGCCGGGCCTCGACCTGTGTATATAAAGGTGAGACCTGGAGACGGCTTAACTCAAGAAAACAACTAGTCGATAGCTAGGTCAAGCGTGATCGCTCCCTTGTAATCGATATTCAAGCAATACAGCTAGCAGTAGGACGTAGGCTTTTACCTTGTTGTGAGGGGCCAAACCTAGGTAAACCTCAATGTCCTTTGTCTCGCTCAACCCCTTTGATCTAACCTATGTTGGGATGGCTCCACACCTAAGTCCTTTCACAAGGGCATGTGCCGTGTTAAATCCACGACACATATGATTGCATCTTTCTTGTCTGATGGAACGGAAATGACACCCATTGGCCCTAGCATTTTCAGTGTGTTGTAGGCATAGTGAGATGCCGGCATGAATTTCGCCAGAGCTGGATGACCAAGAATCCCATTGTATGGCAAGGGGAGCTCGACCACATCAAACACAATCCTCTTGGTCCAGTAGTTTAGTTCTCCCCAAACATCACCGGCAGTGTGATGTTCCCCTTAGGACGACTCCTGCCGGGGTTGATTCCTTGAAACGTGCCAGTAATCTTGAGCTCTTCATCTGATATCTGAAACTTGCTAATCACCTTGGGGAAAATCAGATTCAACCTGCCCCGTCGTCAACTAGCATCTTTGTGACCTTGAGGTTGCGGATTGTTGGCGAAACCAACAACGGCAGACACCCTACCGAAGTGGTGCAGTAAGGGTGATCCTCTTCATCGAAGTGGATAGGTGTGCGGTACCATTTGAGTGGCTTCCGGGAATCTGTTGCTGGCTCTATGGCATTGACCTCACGCACCCACTGTTTGAGCTGGCAGTTAGAGGAGTGCAAAGATGTGCCTTCATCAGTACATGGGGCCTCGGTTGCTTTCTGGAACTCCTACTCACCGGTTTCCTCTTCATGCCCTTCATCACTTTCATCATTACCTTCCTTTTTTCACGGCCTCTAGCAAGCTTTTCTTGCTGCTGGGGAGTCTTGTCCCGGCGGCCTCCTCTGCTGCCTTGGCCCCTCCCACCAGCACCTTCTTGGTCTCGCTCCTTGTCTCGCTTCTCATACTCAGCCTTCTGCTACTTGACAAGTTTCTCAACTTGATGACAATCTTGGAGATCATGGCCCTTGGTTCGGTGGATCTTACAGTACAGTTTGTTGGTCTTCTCGGCTTTTTTGGCCGCCACAGCTTCCCGACATTCAGTGCATGCGGCAACTTCCTTGTCGGGGGCTTCGGTCTTGGCTTTCTTGCCGGTACTAGGGGTGCCAGAACCCTCAACAGCCAGTACTGCCTTTTCTTTATGCTTTTGCGCTTTTTACTCTTCCTCTTCGGGTTAGTGGCATCATCGTCATCCTCTGAGTCAACTTTGATGCCGTCTTCTTCTCTGAGGAGACACCTCCCTTCCTCTATACGGGCGCACTTATCTGCCAAGGTGTATAGCTGATTCACAGTCTTGGGCAACCGGACGTTGATCTTGGACCATATCCTCCTGTTGCACACATTTTCCTTCAACGCGACAATAACAGCTGCCGGGTGGATATCTGGAATGTTCCTGTGCACACAGCTAAAGCTGTGCCTATACTTTCTGCCAGGACCCCGATTCCAAGTCACACCGATCTAGCGTGTAACACCTCATATCACATTGCGGCCTCACGCACGGTACTCCCACGGGTGTCGCCTTACCATGGCCCGGGACCGTTTGCGCCTTTTGGCTCACGTATATGACAATGTCGCTAGCATCCATATGACAGAGAACCCGGGCCGACATGGCTAGTCGTGAACCCAAAGCGGCACTAACGTATGGGGACAGGCATACATGAATCAACATCGAACGTGTCGGTCAGCAGCGTGTGAATCCGGGCTGTAGCACTGGGCTAACAGGACTCCGGGAACCCGGGCTGTAGCAGGCTAGGCAGGACTCCGGATGTCACCGCGTGACATTTCCCCGAAGGGACAGACACAGGAACGATATGAATCACATGCCGGCCAGTCAGGTGTCCAGAGCAGTAGTGCTGGGCTAGCAGGACTCCGGTGAACCGGGCTGTAGCGGACTACTATGGCTCAAGGAGGCACTAGACTACATTTCCCCATAAGTGAGGCTGCCAAGGATAAACAACTAGATTGTCGGATCCCACACATACCAAGCATTTCAAACATACACACAATATGCTCGATATGTGCAAATACAACATGGCATCACAACAAAACTCTACAACTCAAAGTACTTTATTTAAAGGGCTCCGGAGAGCCTTACATAACTTGTTGATATAGATAGGGGTCACATGACCCGACACTCAAGTCCTACAATCATACAAGCACATGCGGAAGCAAACTGTCTGGGTACAGACGCTAGAATGAAAGAAGGCTTGACGAAGCCTGTCTATCTACGTAGGCCCTTCACAAGCCTAGATCACCACCTGGGTGGCAAGTCACTCGTCGTCGTCGAGTTCTACGTAGAACCCATCAGAAGGGGCGGTGTTGTCGTCTGAAAACAGTAATTGAAGCAACATGAGTACAAAGGTACTCAGCAAGTCTTACAACAGATCCTACTATACATGTTCATTCTCAAGAAGGTAGTGGGGTTATTGCAGCAAGCCAGCTTTGACTCTTGGCTAAGCTATCCTACGATACACCACCTGTGAAATAGTTTTCGCACACGAGTCCACTAATCACCATCTCAATACCCCACCGTGGATCCTCCCTCGTCATCCCACGAGAGGGCCATCTGCGGTACTCACACTTATCTTGAGGCTTTTAGTAGTATCCATTTACTTGTCTATGAACTGCATAAGCGACCAAGTAGCCCTTTACCGCGGACGCGGCTATTCGAATAGTTTTATACCCTGCAGGGGTGTACTTCGTCACACACGCTCTCACCACTTATCGTCGCTACACGACGTGTACTCGGCAACCTTCAAGCGGAAGCCCAATGTGGGTGTCGGCCACAGCCTACCTAAACACTCGAGTCTCTAGTCCAGGTTTATCGCCTATTCAGGTTCCATCCGCAGGGAGTCCGGCCGAGGTTTCCACATACGGCCCCGAACGATGTGTGCAGGGTTCCCGAGACACCAAACGGGCGACTCGGTACACCGGGCCACGAGCCTACCGCATCACAGCCCACCCCTTGGTCAGCGCTGTCCACGGCCTCCAGCTTACTACAAACACCAGAAACTACGTGCAACTCCTGGACAGAGGACAAGGGTGATTAAGAAGCCGAGGGGGTCCATTGGTTTCGGGCCCAATGCGTGGTAGTAGCTGAATCTTAAATCACGCATACAGATCTCAGTTCTTAGGGACGGTCTCAATGAAACAACCCACCATGTACTCCTACATGGCCTCCCATCGATACCTTTACCAAATCGTATTCAACACTTCACTCTCATTACCGACACACACTTTCACTCTAGTTCATCACCCCGATGAGCCAGACCTGACACGACTCTAAGCGTAGCAAGCATAGCATTGTAAGAACACAACATGGCTCAATCAACTCCTACACATGCTAGTGGGTTTCATCTAGTTACTGTGGCAATGACAGGTCATGCAAAGGAAAGTGGGTTCAACTACCGCAACACACAACAGTTTGAATCGCGTTGTCTTAATGCAGTAAACGAGAGCAGAAGCGAGAAGATGGGTTTGTATCGAAATGATCAATGGGTTGCTTGCCTGACGGAGTGGTGGTGGGATGCTGCCCTTCAGTTGGATACTCGTGAATATCCTCGGAGGCAGGACCTACTACAATGAACATACCGAAGCACAATCAACACCAAGCAAGTGCAACAATATGATGCATGCATGAGACATGGCAAGATGGATGTATTGGGCTAATGCAACTAAGGCCAGATGGGTTTGGACTATTTTGAATCAAAGATTCAAATTCCAAGTTCATAAATGGCCCATGTTAGTGCTTTATCTTGTTCTGCAATAAACAGTAGGTTAACTTGCTTAAACATGCATGAAACCAATATATATGGATAGAATGGATTTTTCTGATCATTTTTCATATATAAATCTTTTCATTCTGAGCTATAGATTATTTTCTATGATTTTTTTGAAGTTTGTGATAATTTCTAGAATTTCCAATATAAGAATAATTCCAGTAATTAAACTGCTTAATGCGTCAGCAGTGCATCATGATGACGTCAGCGGTCAACGGGGTCGTCCAGGTCAAGCCTGACGTGTGGGTCCCCTGTGTCAGTGTCACTGTTAGGTAATTATCTAATTAGGATTAATTTTAACTTTAACTCAGATTAACTAGCAAGCGGGCCCCACTTGTCAGTGACTCTGGGGGGTCAACCCGTGGTCAAACCACGCTGACTCGCCGGCGTTTAGCCGCCAGCGACGTCCAGACGCGGCGGTGGAGTGCGGGATCCCTCCTCCGGCGACGAAATGGACGGCGGAGAGTACCTACGTGTAGCTGGGGGCGAACCGCGTCGACTGGTGGTGGTGATGGAGCTCGGGGTCACCGGAATCGACGCCGGCGACGAGCCGTGCGGCTGCCGGGCTATGGGCGTGGTTGGATCCGTTGCTAGAGAGCACGGCGAGGGACATGCGATGGTGCTACGGGTTCCTGGCGTTGCGGTGGAGCTAATGGCCACGGTGGTGCGGCCGTTGGATGGCCGGAGCCTCGTCGGCGACGAGCTCGTTCGGCGGAGCGTACGGGTGAGCTACGTGCGGTGGCTGCGCAGCTCAAGAGGGATAGAGGAGAGGATGGGAATGTGGCCATGCTCACGGTGGTTGCGACAGAGCGGGCGGCGAGGTCGGAGGCGAGCTGTTGCAGTGGCGACGACGGAGGGGATCTCCGACGGTGAGCGGCGAAGGCAAGGTCGGAGGCGAGGCTTCGGGGCAAACGAGCGCTCGGGGCTCGACCTGCTCGAAGGAGTGGGCGACGGCGGAGCTGTTGGACACGGTGGGATGGCGCGAGGTCGACGGTGGGCGCGGCTACTCCGGCGAGGTGGCTGCGGCTACGTCGGCCATGGTGGAGGAAGGCGAGGGAGAGGCGATGGGGGAGAATGGGGGTGTCCAGAGGCTCGGGGGCGCGTCGAGGGGTTCTTCCAGCGCATCCACGGGCGAGGCGGCAAGCAGGTGGCGCCGTGGCGAGCTCGCGCTCGCCGGCGTCACCTCTCTGCCTGCTCTGGCGAGAGCAGGCAGCGGACTGGCGCGGGCCAGCACAGTGCTGGGCCGCCAGGTGGGCTGCCAGGTAAGTCCTTCTGCTTTCTGTTTTCTCTTTTATTTATTTATTTATTTATTTCTGTTCTGTGTTTTGAAATAGTAAAAATACTATTTCATTTGGGAAAATCCTGAAATTATTCTCAACAGCCTAAAAATACCTTCAAGATTATTTGGGAATTTGAAAATATTTATAGGATTTAAAATGCCCAAATGCAAATACTTATGGCTTGTGCAAAAATCCAAGATGGCCTCCAAAAATATGAAACCATTTTTGGCAGAGGTTTTAGCCAGAACCAAAGATGGTGAACATTTATGGAGGGCATTTCAGGTTCATTGAAAAGGATTTTAGTAAACCCTAGTTGTTTCAGGGGGGTGCTGGGGGTTTCTGGCATCCCCATTTCAGGTTTCTGTGAAAAATAGACATGATGCAACACTCTAATGCATGAACTAGCTAGGATGTGACAACTCACCCCCACTCAAAAGAATCTCGTCCCGAGATTTAGGATCCGTTGGGAAGAAGGTGGGGTACTCAAGTCGAAGACGATCCTCCCTTTCCCAAGTAGCTTCTTTCTCGGAATGGTGTGACCATTGAACTTTGAGAAACTTGATGTTTTGGCGTCGAGTGGTACGCTCGGCTTGATCAAGGATTCGAACGGGATACTCCCGATATGTGAGATTATCTTGGAGATCAAGCGTTTCGTGGTCCACTCCACGGATAGGATCCGAGAAGCAACGCCTGAGTTGGGAAACGTGGAAGACGTCATGAACCTTGGAAAGGTGCGGAGGTAGTTCCAATTGGTAGGCAACTTCTCCTTGCTAGGCAAGAATGCGAAAGGGTCCAATGTAACGAGGAGCCAATTTGCCTTTGATACCGAATCGATGGGTTCCCTTTAAAGGAGTCACCCGAAGGTAAGCCTTGTCGTCAACCTCAAAAGTCATAGCTTTATGTTTGCGGTCATAATGGCTCTTTTGGCGAGATTGGGCTGTTTTCAATTTCTCACGAATAATGCGAACCTGCTCTTCTGCTTCCAGAATCATATCCGGGCCAAAGAGTTGTCTTTCCCCGGTTTCTGACCAGTTAAGAGGCGTTCGGCATTTTCGTCCATAGAGAACCTCGAAAGGGGATTTGCCCAAGCTAGCTTGGTAACTATTGTTATAAGCGAACTCGGCGAATGGAAGGCATTTCTCCCAATCCATGCCAAATGAGATGACAGAAGCTCGGAGCATATCCTCCAGAATTTGATTAACTCGTTCTACCAGACCACTTGATTGAGGGTGAAAGGCGGTGCTAAAAGAGAGACGAGGTCCCATAGCATTTTGGAAACTTTCCCAAAATCGAGAGGTGAAGAGACTTCCACGGTCTGAGTTAATATCCAATGGAACACCATGAAGAGACACTATTCGGGAGATGTACAAGTCTGCTAGCTGGCTAGCGGTTATACTCTCACGAACAGGTAGGAAGTGGGCTACTTTGGAAAGACGATCGACAACAACGAAGATAGCATTATTCCCTCTCTTGGTCCTGGGAAACCCGGTAATGAAATCCATACCGATTTTATCCCATTTCCATTCAGGAATAGCCAGAGGCTGAAGGGTGCCAGCAGGCCGTTGATGCTCTGCTTTGACACGACGGCAGACGTCGCAATTTGCAATGTATTGAGCAATTTATCTCTTCATCCTAGTCCACCAAAACCTCTGGCGTAGGTCTTGATACATTTTAGTACTACCGGGATGAATGGTGAGAGGAGATTCATGAGCTTCCTTAAGGATCAATCGCCTCAGGTTGCGTACCTTGGGAACCACTAGGCGGTCTCCAAAGAACACAACACCTTGGTCATCAACGGAGAAACAATCCGCAACTCCTTTCTTGATGTTTCTCTTAATACGGGAGATTCCCGGATCTACCTTCTGAGCTTTGATGATCTGATCCGTAAGGGTAGGTTTCGCCACTAGGGTGGATAGAAATCCTCAAGGAACAATGTGAAGGTTAAGCTTACAGAATTCCTCCTGGAGAAGTGGTTGACTTTGTGGTAACATCAAGTTGTTACAATAGGTTTTACGGCTTAGCGCAACAGCCATGACGTTGGCTTTGCCCGGGGTGTAAGTTATTCCTAAGTCGTAGTCTGTGATCAACTCGACCCAACGTCTTTGCCTGAGATTCAAATCCGGTTGGGTGAAAATGTATTTCAGACTCTGGTGGTCGGTGAAAATCTCGCAACGATTACCGAGAAGGTAATGTCGCCATATTTTGAGTGCATGGACTACGGCTGCAAGCTCTAGATCATGTGTGGGATAATTATCCTCATGTGGACGCAACTGTCGGGAAGCGTAGGCAATCACATGACGATCTTGCATGAGTATGCAACCTAGTCCTTGTCGCGAGGCGTTGGAATAGATAACAAAGTCCTTAGAAAAATCTGGTGGTACGAGTACGGGGGCAGATGTCAGGCGTCTTTTTAGTTCCTGAAAGCTGAACTCGCACTGTGGGGTCCACTCGAACTTTTTATCTTTCTTGAGGAGTTCGGTTAGAGGTTTAGCAACCTTGGAGAAATTCTCGACGAAGCGGCGGCAGTAGCTCGCTAAGCCAAGGAAACTCCGAACTTGCTTGACCGATTCAGGTGGAGTCCAGTCAAGGATGGCTTGAACTCGCTCTGGATTGACAGCAATACCTTTACCAGAGATTACATGGCCTAGATAGGTCACTTCTGGCAACCAGAATTCACACTTAGAGAATTTAGCATAAAGGCGATGCTCTCGAAGTTTCGTCAGTACTAGCCTTAAATGCTCGGCATGTTCTGCCTCGTTCTTGGAGTAGATGAGTATATCATCGAGGTATACTACGACGAATTTATCCAAATACTCCATGAAGATTGAGTTCATTAACCGAGAGAAGGTGGCTGGAGCATTGGTTAAACCGAAGGACGCTATATACTCGTATTGGCCATAACGAGTAACAAAGGCCGTTTTAGGAATGTCCCCATTCTTGATTTTGATTTGATGGTAGCCCAACCTCAAATCCATTTTAGAGAAGACTGAGGATCCAGCGAGCTGATCATACAGGTCGTTGATCCTGGGAAGCGGATACTTGTTATTGATTGTGACTAGGTCGACAGGTCGGTAATCTACAACCATCCGATCTGTACCAACCTTCTTCTTGACGAAGAGGACGGGGCAAGCCCACGGAGAGGAACTAGGATGGATGAAACCCTTTTTCAAGGACTCATCGAGTTGTTTCTTAAGCTCGGCTAGCTCTAGGGGTGCCATCTTATAGGGTCTTCTAGAGATTGGGACGGTTCCTGGAACAAGGTCTATCACGAACTCAACATCCCTGTCCGGTGGAATACCTGGAAGTTCTTCAGGGAAGACATCCGGGAAGTCACGGACTACCGGCACATCTTTGAGGTCTAGAAGAGGGTTGGCATTTAATGAGTAAAGCTGACGCTTAGACACTCGGGTCAAAACATTGACTGTCTTGCCCGACGGATGGGTGAGTTGAACAGTTCTAGTAGAGCAATCAATCTTAGCATAATGAGCTGACATCCAGTCCATACCCAAGATGATGTTTATGTCCGAGGACTTGAGAGCTATTAGTGACGCAAGGAAGACCAATCTGTCGACAAGAATTTCATTTCCATGGCTTATCCTAGAGGTTTGCCATCTAGAACCAGGAGTTTGAATGTCCATGGAGGTAGGCATGTCACTAAATGTGGTGTTGTGCAATCGAGCATAGCTCTCAGAGATAAATGAATGAGATGCTCCAGTATCGACAAGAACTGTTGCCGGATGGCAATTAACAAGGAGCGTACCAAGGACGACGTTGGGATCCTCATGAGTTTCTTCAGCTGAAACATAGTTGACATGGCCACGTGCAGTGGTGGCTGGCTTGACGTAGTAAGTCTTTCCTGCTGGCTTACCACGGCCAACGGACTGTCCAGGTTGATTGAGGTTCTTTCGGGGGCACTCGCGCAAATAGTGACCCGTTTCTCCACACTTGAAGCATGTCACAATATTGGGGCGTGGAGCAGCATTAGCAGCGGGGCCACCATAGACCTTGGGCGGTGCATGCTGCTGGTTGGGGCGAGGCGCCTCGAAGGATGGCCTCGGAGTGAACCTAGGTGGCAGAGCAGTGTTTGGAATCCAGACCCGGCGCTTCTAGGATCCGGAGCCAGATGAGGAACCAAAATCGCGAGCGTGCTTGCGTGTAGCGTCATAGTCAGTCTATCCTGTCTCGGCACTGATGGCCTTATTGACCAACTTCTGGAAGGAGGTGAACCCATGCAGACGAAGATCACGGCAAAGCTCGGGGATAAGTCCCTTGCGGAACCTTGCCTGCTTCTTGGCATCGGTGGATACCTCTTCAGGAGCATAGCGTGCTAGATTTCCAAACTCACGGCTGTATGCATCCACGGTCAGTCTGCCTTGGGTGAAGTTGCAGAATTCTTCCCGCTTACGATCTATGAGACCCTCCGGAATGTGATGCTCACGGAAAGCCTCACTGAATTCAGCCCAAGTAGTGATTTGGCCAGCTGGGCGCATAGCCTCAAAGTTCTCCCACCAAAGGCTAGCAGGGCCTTCGAGGTGATAGGCAGCGTAGGTAACCTTATCAGCTTTGGCTACGTTGGCAGAACGTAGCTTATGGGTGATGCTGCGAAGCCAATCATCCGCATCAAGGGGCTCGACGGAATGGTTAAACTTCGGTGGGTACAACTTGATAAAGTCATTGATGGACACCAGGTCGTTCCTTTGGTGACGTGCAGTATTCTGCTCAATTCGCTCTAGCAAGCGGTTAGTCTCACGCTTGTTTCTTTCTGCCTCTAGCATAACTTCAGCCAGTGAAGGCGGTTGGGGCAGGTTCTCCCCCCCTGGCTGCATTGGCTTCACCCTGCGCCTGGACAGCAGGGTTGTTGCGGGTGTTAACCATCCTAGGAGAAACAAAGCAACGGTTTAGACGAGGATGGCTAAATCTTGATAGGGAAATGCGGAATGTAATGGATAACACGGAATGCAGAGATGATCATCAGTATGACATGGTAACATAGCAACATACATATACCAACGGTCATACATGCCATACATAGTTTAGTACAAGCCCAGGCTAAGGTACAACTACGATGAAAGACGGTACATCTCATCAGTGGCATTCCAAGCTCCTATACATTATTTTTCTACACCTCCGGAACGTGATACACACCAAGTCGTATCCCACAAGACACGCAGGACTGTGGAGATTACAACTGTTACAATACTAGTGGAACCACTACCAACTCAGACGTCTCCGTAGTAATCTTCATAGAAGTCACCACCTTGTCCTGGGAGCTAAACATGATCATCTGGAAACAGTCGGTCCTGTGGAGCTTGCGGTCCATAAGGACTCGGGTGTGGCCTTGGTCCAACAAACGGTGGCAGACGGGGTCCACGAGGAGGGGTGATGCCTCCTACATCACGCCATTCCATACATTCTGGCAGACCAGATCGCACGGGATACAAGTCCCTCATGTCCATAAACCCAGCTTGCACGGCAGGTGCAAACCGTGTCAGAGTGGCCCAGTGATCAGCACGAGCATTAAAGAGCTCCATTCGCAAGGCACGATTCTCACGGTCCTTGTACTCAAGCATCTCGGTGCTGGTGCGGAGTACTGAGTCCTCATGGGTAGAATCACAGTAAGTAGCCTGATAGTACCCCTGTGCCCCAGGGAGTGCTGCTGGCATATAGCGGAAGTCGGTGTTCTGAAGCAAGGCAGTTCTGGCTTGCATGATAGTCACCATTGAGTAAGCTGCGTCCTGCACGGACATCTCGACGGTAACCCCAAGTCCATAAGAGCAATGGAGGGGTTCAGTGGATCCAGGATAGGATGGGTAAATCCTGACTGTGCGAAGATATTGACTTTGGTTAAAGTCTCGAAACTGCTCCTCGACGGTATACTCGGGATACCGACGATAGCCTGTCTCAACCATCACTCGGACCAGCATGGCCATGTGACCAGGTACGCCGATGCACCGGGTCAGACGAACCACTTGATTCTGGGAACGGGTGGCCATCTGAAAGCACGAAATAATGCAAGGCATTAGTATTTCTAGAAGAATTCGGACAGCATAACGGCTGTAAATGCTCGGAAAAGGATTTGAGACATTCGCAACAGTTTTGCAATACCACTCAACAACATCATGTCAAGGTTCTGGTTCAACCGACAACATACTAAGGTAGTAGAAACTGAACCGAGGCACGGAACCAACAATCCTATAAGTTACTACGGATTAGTAACACGTGAACCTGATAGAGAGGAGAGAGCCTAGTCCTTAACCCACGTAGAAGGAGAAGAGAATGACTCAGATCAGAGGGCATGAGGTAAAGGAGTAAAAGCACCTTACATTCCCTCCCACAATCAATTCCCCTACATATAACTAAAGCATTTCTAGACTCGACATCGACCAATTTGGCTTATCGCACCTACAGTCAGCCCGGCTCTGATGCCAACGCTGTCAGGACCCCGATTCCAAGTCACACCGATCTAGCCTGTAACACCTCATATCACATTGCGGCCTCACGCACGGTACTCCCACGGGTGTCGCCTTACCATGGCCCGTGACCGTTTGCATCTTTTGGCTCACGTATATGACAATGTCTCTAGCATCCATATGACAGAGAACCCGGGCCGACATGGCTAGTCGTGAACCCAAAGCGGCACTAACGTATGGGGACAGGCATACATGAATCAACATCGAACGTGTCGGTCAGCAGCGTGTGAATCCGGGCTGTAGCACTGGGCTAACAGGACTCCGGTAACCCGGGCTGTAGCAGGCTAGGCAGGACTCCGGATGTCACCGCGTGACATTTCCCCGAAGGGACAGACACAGGAACGATATGAATCACATGCCGGCCAGTCAGGTGTCCAGAGCAGTAGTGCTGGGCTAGCAGGACTCCGGTGAACCGGGCTGTAGCGGACTACTATGGCTCAAGGAGGCACTAGACTACATTTCCCCATAAGAGAGGCTGCCAAGGATAAACAACTAGATTGTCGGATCCCACACATACCAAGCATTTCAAACATACACACAATATGCTCGATATGTGCAAATACAACATGGCATCACAACAAAACTCTACAACTCAAAGTACTTTATTTAAAGGGCTCCGGAGAGCCTTACATAACTTGTTGATATAGATAGGGGTCACATGACCCGACACTCAAGTCCTACAATCATACAAGCACATGCGGAAGCAAACTGTCTGGGTACAGACGCTAGAATGAAAGAAGGCTTGACGAAGCCTGTCTATCTACGTAGGCCCTTCACAAGCCTAGATCACCACCTGGGTGGCAAGTCACTCGTCGTCGTCGCGTTCTACGTAGAACCCATCAGAAGGGGCGGTGTTGTCGTCTGAAAACAGTAATTGAAGCAACATGAGTACAAAGGTACTCAGCAAGTCTTACAACAGATCCTACTATACATGTCCATTCTCAAGAAGGTAGTGGGGTTATTGCAGCAAGCCAGCTTTGACTCTTGGCTAAGCTATCCTACGATACACCACCTGTGAAATAGTTTTCGCACACGAGTCCACTAATCACCATCTCAATACCCCACCGTGGATCCTCCCTCGTCATCCCACGAGAGGGCCATCCGTGGTACTCACACTTATCTTGAGGCTTTTAGTAGTATCCATTTACTTGTCTATGAACTGCATAAGCGACCAAGTAGTCCTTTACCGCGGACGCGGCTATTCGAATAGTTTTATACCCTGCAGGGGTGTACTTCGTCACACACGCTCTCACCACTTATCGTCGCTACACGACGTGTACTCGGCAACCTTCAAGCGGAAGCGCAACATGGGTGTCGGCCACAGCCTACCTAAACACTCGAGTCTCTAGTCCAGGTTTATCGCCTATTCAGGTTCCATCCGCAGGGAGTCCGGCCGAGGTTTCCACATACGGCCCCGAACGATGTGTGCAGGGTTCCCGAGACACCAAACGGGCGACTCGGTTCACCAGGCCACGAGCCTACCGCATCACAGCCCACCCCTTGGTCAGCGTTGTCCACGGCCTCCAGCTTACTACAAACACCAGAAACTACGTGAACTCCTGGACAGAGGACAAGGGTGATTAAGAAGCCGAGGGGGTCCATTGGTTTCGGGCCCAATGCGTGGTAGTAGCTGAATCTTAAATCACGCATACAGATCTCAGTTCTTAGGGACGGTCTCAATGAAACAACCCACCATGTACTCCTACATGGCCTCCCATCGATACCTTTACCAAATCGTATTCAACACTTCACTCTCATTACCGACACACACTTTCACTCTAGTTCATCACCCCGATGAGCCAGACCTGACACGACTCTAAGCGTAGCAAGCATAGCATTGTAGGAACACAACATGGCTCAATCACCTCCTACACATGCTAGTGGGTTTCATCTAGTTACTGTGGCAATGACAGGTCATGCAAAGGAAAGTGGGTTCAACTACCGCAACACACAGCAGTTTGAATCGCGTTATCTTAATGCAGTAAACGAGAGCAGAAGCGAGAAGATGGGTTTGTATCGAAATGATCAATGGGTTGCTTGCCTGACGGAGTGGTGGTGGGATACTGCCCTTCAGTTGGATACTCGTGAATATCCTCGGAGGCAGGACCTACCACAATGAACATACTGAAGCACAATCAACACCAAGCAAGTGCACCAATATGATGCATGCATGAGACATGGCAAGATGGATGTATTGGGCTAATGCAACTAAGGCCAGATGGGTTTGGACTATTTTGAATCAAAGATTCAAATGCCAAGTTCATAAATGGCCCATGTTAGTGCTTTATCTTGTTCTGCAATAAACAGTAGGTTAACTTTCCTAAACATGCATGAAACCAATACAGATGGATAGAATGGATTTTTCTGATTATTTTTCATATATAAATCTTTTCATTCTGAGCCATAGATTATTTTCTATGATTTTTTTGAAGTTTGTGATAATTTCTGGAATTTCCAATATAAGAATAATTCCAGTAATTGAATTGCTTAATGCGTCAGCAGTGCGTCATAATGACGTCAGCGGTCAACGGGGTCGTCCAGGTCAAGCCTGACGTGTGGGTCCCCTGTGTCAGTGTCACTGTTAGGTAATTATCTAATTAGGATTAATTTTAACTTTAACTCAGATTAACTAGCAGGCGGGCCCCACTTTTCAGTGACTTTGGGGGTTCAACCCGTGGTCAAACCACGCTGACTCGCCGGCGTTTAGCCGCCGGCGACGTCCAGACACGGCGGTGGAGTGCGGGATCCCTCCTCCGGCGACCAAATGGACGGCGGAGAGTACCTACGTGTAGCTGGGGGCGAACCGCGTCGACCGGTGGTGGTGGTGGAGCTCGGGGTCGCCGGAATCGACGCCGGTGACGAGCCATGCGGCTGCCGTGGTACGGGCGTAGTTGGATCCGTTGCTAGAGAGCACGGCAAGGGACATGCGATGGTGCTACGGGTTCCTTGCGTTGCGGTGGAGTTAATGGCTACGGTGGTGCGGCCGTTGGATGGCCGGAGCCTCGTCGGCGACGAGCTCGTGCGGCGGCGCGCACGGGTGAGCTACGTGCGGTGGCGGCGGAGCTCGAGAGGGATAGAGGAGAGGATGGGAAGGTGGCCATGCTCACGGCGGTTGCGACGGAGCGGACGGCGAGGTCGGAGGCGAGCTGTTGCAGTGGCGACGGCGGAGGGGATCTCCGACGGTGAGCAGCGAAGGCGAGGTCGGAGGCGAGGCTTCGGGGCAAACGAGCGCTCGGGGCTCGACCTGCTCGAAGGAGTGGGCGACGGCAGAGCTGTTGGACACGGTGGGACGGCGCGAGGCCGACGGTGGGCGCGGCTACTCCGGCGAGGTGGCTGCGGCTGCGTCGGCCATGGTGGAGGAAGGCGAGGGAGAGGCGATGGGGGAGAATGGGGGTGTCCAGAGGCTCGGGGGCACGTCGAGGGGTTCGTCCAGCGCATCCACGGGCGAGCCGGCAAGCAGGTGGCGCCGTGGCGAGCTCGCGCTCGCCGGCGTCACCTCTCTGCCTGCTCTGGAGAGAGCAGGCAGCTGACTGGCGCGGGCCAGCACAGTGCTGGGCCGCCAGGTGGGCTGCCAGGTAAGTCCTTCTGCTTTCTGTTTTCTCTTTTATTTATTTATTTATTTCTGTTCTGTGTTTTGAAATAGTAAAAATACTATTTCATTTGGGAAAATCCTGAAAATATTCTGAGGCACCTTTGAAATTATTCTCAACAGCCTAAAAATACCTTCAAGATTATTTGGGCATTTGAAAATATTTATAGGATTTAAAATGCCCAAATTCAAATACTTATGGCTTGTGCAAAAATCCAAGATGGCCTCCAAAAATATGAAACCATTTTTGGCAAGGTTTCTGTGATCCCCATTTCAGGTTTCTGTGAAAAATAGACATGATGCAACACTCTAATGCATGAACTAGCTAGGATGTGACACTTTCGCAAACTTACCCCTTCCTTCTGTGGGAGGAGTTGCAAGTCGCTTGGCCATCCTGGTTCTTGGTGGCCGCCCGTGAAGGCACCAATAAACTCATTGCACAGGTCAGCCCAGGATGAAATGGAATTCTCTCGCAGGTGCATCAGCCATGACCTTACGTTTGGCTTGGGTGCCAAAGGGAAGTAGTTGGCAAACACCTTCTCATCTCTTCCTCCGGCGCCTAGAACAACACTTGTGTATATGCTCAAGAACTCTGCCGGGTTCAGCCTTCCATCATACTTTTTTGGTATTTCTGGCTTTAAAACGCGGGCAGATAGCCAACGGATTTGCCACAGCTCGCAAGTGAAGGCAGGGCACCGAACCTCGAAAGGCAAGTATCCGCCTTCACTGGGCACGGGTTCGTTGACGTCTAGGCCATTGCACCTGTCAGATTGGCGGCGGGTTTCGCCGCGTTGCTCTATAGTGACGCGTGCATCTTCCCTTGGCCGATCCCAGGACATGCCGCTGACCTCGACGGGCCCGAGGATCAGATGATACCATTGACGCCTCACCGGGCTCCAGATCACACTGTTTTGGTTGCAGCCTCTGCGCTGGCTGCCGTGGAGGGGATTGCACCGTTGGAGTGGCTCCTTCAGCACGGTCAGCAACTCGGGCCGTTGTTGTTGGTTGCGGGCGCCATGGCGGGCCCGCCCGCTGTGGTCCTTCCGCCTCAGCAAAACCGATCAAACTCTGGATGGTGGCTCTCCACTCATCCATTTGATCAGCCGCTGGCAGGAATCTTAGCAAGAGTTGGGCTCGCGCCGTGGACTCCGAAGCAGTGCTTGGCATAGATGATGAAGTAGACCGCAACATCGCATGACTCCTGATAGTACCACTAGTGGCGGCACTGTGTTCTCGTTGTTGTGAGCCTCTCGCTAGGCAGTACGGTGGCAAGAGGGGTTCGCCTGGGGGTTGACGACCCCGTTTGGTGCTTCATCTTGGTTACTCATCTCTGGGCAAGGTGTGTGCCCCGTAGCTGCGCCTATACCAGGGACAGCTAGGGGTCGCGACTCGTACCAGAGCGGGCATTGTCGCTAAGGCTACGCCCACTAGCGCGGTGGGGAGGTGGAGACCAAAAATCCTCCCCGCCTGCGTCTTATGGAACACGACCGTCGGGATGTTGTTCTTGTCGCCCTCCCCCAGTGTCTTCCGCTCTTGCTTCGGCCATATGGGGGATGACGGCAGTGCCGCCTGCACCGGTCGTGTCCCCTACGGTACCCATGTTGCCCAATGCTGCCGCAGCACCTGCGGTATCAGCGGCTACATTCGAGGGGGCCTTCATGGTGGAAGGATGAGCTGTTGCACCGGGCTTCTTCTTGGGCGCCATGGATGATGATGTCAATGATGAAGAAAACGATGATGAAGATTGATGCGCTATTCACAACCTCGGATTCGCGCACGCGCTCCCCCTACCTGGTGCGCCAAAGATGTTGTGGTGGAACACGATCACCATGGGGCCATTAGTCCCTTGTGGTTCGGCAAGGGCGAGGGTCACGTTGCACAAAGAACAGAAGCCATGAAACAGCACGACAGAGGTGAAGCTGGTGGTTTTTACCCATGTACGGGCCGCAGGGAAGTGTAAAACCCTACTCCTGCTTTGGTAGATTGAGTGGAGGACCACAGTGAACACGCTGCGCTCAAGCCCGGCAAGGTCGCCTCGGGGAGAGCAGCTACACGCATATGAGTATACAAGAGTCCGAATCCTTTTCTTGGTTGCTAAGGGGTAACCACAGTGGCAAAAGAATCAATATCTAGTGATTAGATAGCTAACAGTGCTATCATACCTAACTCTGGCAGTTAGGACAAAGT
Organism: Triticum aestivum; assembly: GCF_018294505.1. Taxonomy (NCBI): domain Eukaryota; kingdom Viridiplantae; phylum Streptophyta; class Magnoliopsida; order Poales; family Poaceae; genus Triticum; species Triticum aestivum. Next base: position 216,085,032 of record NC_057802.1, on the reverse strand, counting down.
GCATTAAATGCAATGCTAGGTGTCATGCTGAGGATGCAGCCTGGCAAGCCTGCCGCGCCGCTTAATCATCTTCTACCTGTCTGCTTGACACGCCTCTGAACAGGTGTCATATAGGGGTAATCTTCCTTCCAAATGGCTACCATGTGCCAAATGATGGCCATTTAATCACTTGGGGGCTTCACACCGCACTGATAGATGACTTGCATCGCAATGCGGTGGAGCAGTGGAGTCTTGGCGGGGAGATTCACCTTTAGCAGTCACGGCAAGCCTGCAGGAGAAATCTTGGATTCGTCCGTGGGGAGGCCTCGACTTGACCAGGCTCGACTGCCCGGCAAGGGAGGCTTTCTCTTAGTGATGTCTTGCCGCTTTGTCTTGTCTTGGTCTTCCTGATCCGCCCTTTGATCCCTCAAAGAGCTGTTTATCTTCCTTGGTTTTGACTTGGATGTTTGGTGAAGTTTGCTTCCTTGCCATCTTGCCCATGTACAGTCCGAGCAACATACGGAAAGGTTTGCTGCACTGACACCATGGCCTCTCCCGCCAGTACCATTTTGATTTCTCTCTTTGTCGTGCCTTTCATACTTGGCTTTCATATTCTCAACCAACTGCTCAAATTTTTCGCGATCTTGAAGATCATGTCCCTTGGTCCTATGGATCTTGTAGTACGACCCATTAGACTTGCCAGTTTTCTCAGCAGCCAGTGCCGCCCGGCAATCAGCGCATGTAGCAGCTTCCTTTCCGGGTGTCTCAGTTTTTGCTTTCTTGCCGGCGCTAAGATCACCGGAACTCTCAACGGCCATCACTTCTTTCTCCTTCCGCTTCTTGTTTCATTTCTTGTTCTTCTTCCTGGGGGTGGCAGGGGCGTCGTCGTCTTCCGAATCGACTTCGACGCCAACCTCTTCTCCTGGAAGTCTTCTCCCTTTTTAAGCACGAGCGCACTTATCCACAAACGTGTAGAGCTCGCTGATGGTTTTTTGCAACCGAACATTCATCTTGGCCCGCATTCTGCGGTTGCGCAGATTTGTGTGAAATGCGGCAATCACAGCTACTGGGTGTATGTTTGGAATGTTGTGGTGCACTCGGCTGAAACTCAGCAAATACTTGCATAAACTTTCCCCCTCCTTCTGCAGAAGGCTTTGCAGGTCACTAGGCCACCCTGGTTCTTGGTGGCCACCTATAAAGGAACCAACGAACTCATTGCACAAATCGGCCCAACAGTAGATGGAATCCTCTAGCAAGTGCATCAGCCAGGACCTCAAGTTTGGCTTGAGAGCCAGCGGGAAGTAGTTGGCAAGCACTTTTTCATCCCTTCCCCCGGCGGCTTGCATAGCAATTGTATAGATGCGTAGAAACGCTGTCGGGTCAAGCTTTCCATCATACTTGTCCGGCAAGTCAGGCTTGAAGGTGTGAGAGGATGGCCACTGGATGTGTCGCAGCTCATGAGTGAAGGCCGGGCAGCCTACTTCGTAAGGAAGGTACCTGCCAGTACTGGGCGCAGGTTCGTCATCATCGGCTCCATTACGCCTATCTGACTGACGGCGTGTCTCGCGACGCCGCTCAGTGGTGATGCAAGTGTCCTCCTTCCTCCTGTCTCTCAATACTTGATGTTGATCTTGCTGGAGTCATGAGTCAGATGAAGCCATTGATGCGTCATCATGATCATCAATATCTTGGGATTGTTGAGCTTGCTACGACTGCCCTTGGGCAGGCTGCCACGGAGGGGACTGCACTGTGGGCGCGGTCCTCCCATCTTGGGCTCCGGCTGGGGCCGCTGGCGTCGCCACGGGCGTCGCGATGGCTCTGCACATGGAGACTTGTTGATCTCAGCAAATCCAAGGAGACTTTGGATGGTAGCTCTCCACTCATGCATCTTGTCTGCTGCTGGAGGAAAGTCTAGCAACAATTGAGCACTCGCCACTGCTTCGGCCGCCTTATCTGGCATGGCGTGGGAGGCAGAGCGCGACACCGCTTAAATTTTGGACAGCTTGCCGTCTTGGGCCCATTGTCAGAGGGATCTGATGCGACCGAAGATGTTCTTGGCGACCAGGCTCTTGGTCTACTGTGCTTTTCGCGTGCGGGCATGGTCGTTGTGGGTCGACGGTGCCACTCGTGGTGTTTTTGCGCTCACCCGACGTGGGACAAGGCACACGTCCTTTCTCCGCCCCTCTAAACGTCGCGGCCAGTGGGTGTCGGCTCGCACTGGAGCGGACATCGACGTCGTGTTGGTTGAGCTCGCCGGTGGGGGAGCGGGAGGAAGTTGAGCGTCTCTGTGACCCGCACCGGCGGAAGTATGATTGTTGGCACATTGAAGAGGTTCGGCCACACCTATGGCCCCGGCCCCTGCTCCCGCCACGACGGGAGTGCTGGCAGCACCGCCCACATCGTTGGCTCCGCCCGCCGCAGCCGTGGTGCCCGTAGCACCTCCAACCACGTGTGATGAAGCCTTCGAGGTGGAAGGATGCGCCCCTACTCCACTTTGCTTCTTCAGAACCATAGATGATGAAATTTGACGAAGGTCGACGCGCTGGCTACTGCTTCAGGTTTGCACAAGCGACACCCCCTACCTATTGTGCCAAAGATGTCGGCGTGGAAGCATGATCACCTATGGGGCATGGGTGCCCCATTGTGGTTCGGCATGGGGACGGCCACTTTGCAAACAGAGCAGAAGCAGTAGGGGATAGCGCGGCGATGGACAGTTCTCCTTTACCCAAGTTTGGGGCGCTTTGCAGCGTAAGACCCTACACCTTCTGTGATGGATTGAACTAGGCGAAGACGAAGACACAAAGTGCCCTAGCCCAGCAAGGATGCCTGGGGAGTGCTAACTCGACACTACGATCAGAGACCCTTCGAGAAACTGTGTGCGATGCAATGCTCGCAAACGGCGGTGTAGGAAAACCGTCAGAAATGTATAAAACATTTGCGATGACAGATGCATCGAACACGGTTCAGGTTTTAGTTGCGTGTGCGAGGAAGGGCATACGGTTCAGTTCAATTAACTGTTTGCGATGAGGAGGAACGAAAGAAACGAGCAGATGTATAAAACATTTGCGATGACAGATGCATCGAACACGGTTCAGGTTTTAGTTGCGTGTGCGAGGAAGGGCATATGGTTCAGTTCAATTAACTGTTTGCGATGAGGAGGAACGAAAGAAACGAGCAGCCAGATGAAGGCGCGTGCGATGTACAGCATACGGTTCACTCGGATGAACTGTTTGTGATTAGGCAACACAAAAGAAACAGACAGCCCGATCAAGGTGTGTGCGATGTAGAGCATACGGTTCACTTGGATGAACTGTTTGTGATTAGGCAAGAGAACGGAAACAGTTCAATATAACAAGATGTGTGTGATACGCGGCAAACAGGTTTGTAATCAGAAATGTGTGCGAAGACCGATAATAACGTAGACGATTGCTTCTAATAAGACGTATGTGATATGCTCTGTCTACATAACATCTATTGGACCTTGTGGGACGGGCGGTCATCCGGATACGCCATAAGGATGCGAAGAGGCATTGCTATCAACAAGGACTAGTTGTTCCACCAGTAGCTCATGTAAGAAAACTATCAAGTTAAGTGTGCTCAGGATGGAGCAGCCATCGGATGGGTGACTGTATGGGAAGTTGTGTCAATGTTAAATTAGGTGATGGGATCGGTAATTTCGGTCAAATGACCGAAATGCCCCATTCCCTTAGCTAATTTAACCTCGAGGTCCTTTTTTTATTTTTTTTATTTCTCAACACATGTTAAAGAAGGTCTACCGCATTACTTTTTGACAATGTGCGATACGTGGCATACAGTTGATCCATTCGACCTATTTCTGATGGAATAGGCCGTGTGTGTTGTGGGCAAATGCTTGCTAGTATTCAACCGTTTGGGATAGATGAATTCATCACCGACGGGATCCCTAGTGTGGTCCGTGTTCATCTGATCATCATTTACTTCTTGTGCTAGATCAATGCTAAGTTTCCATTAATTGATGGCGTTTTATGAACATGCCACCGTTTCGCGCCATTTCCTCACCTGTTTCCCGCCACCCTGCTGCATTGCGCATAGGGGGCGTGCGAGGCATGGAGGCGACAAGCGCATCCTGTAGCACATCCACCTTTTCCAAGCATGCCAACCCACCAAAGCACCGCCTTTGCCATCAACCTCGTCGACGAGGAAAACGAGCAGGCGCCACGGCCCGTCGAGGCCGAGGCGCTCCCCGGCAACGCGATGGACGACGCTGTGATGCGCGTCATCGCTGGGGTTGAGCAGACCTTTGGCGCATGGCGCTTGAGCGTTGCGGATCGAGATAGGCATGTCAGCGCCGACAGGCTGCAGCTCGCCGCACAACATGACCGATGGCGCGCCACAGAGCAAGCTACGCGCGTCCGCGCTGATAGGCAACGGCTCGCCGTACGGCGAGACCGTTGGAGCGCCGCAGAGCAAGAGGCGCGGCGCGCCGCACAGCAAGAGCAGATCCATCGGCGCTTGCCTGCTGTCGACACGGCGTCGTAGCTGGGTACACGTCCCGTCAGTACCCCCATTCCTCACGAGGGGTGGGCAGAGGCCCTCAGCGTCGTACTTGCACCAGATGACGGCCACGCTGTACTTGCACCGGACGCCCGCCGCACCGTTCGCATTGGTGTTACCATTCGCCTTGTCCGCGTTCCGCTTGATGCCAACGCACTGGTCCGTAGGCTCGACCGCCTCCTTGGCCCAGGTATCCACTTGGGCGCAGTAGAGGAACTTGGCCATCGCATCCTCGAGCTGGTGATCTCCGATGAAATAGCCAACTTTGAGCTCGAGATCGTGCTCCAGATGTACCGCGAGCGTGTCGACCGGTTGGATGAACGCCTGCACGAATTCAGGCAGAGCCAAGAGCTACCCTAGGCAAGGGCTGCTGGTTGATGTCTACTATGCAACCTTCTTATTGTAGACGTTGTTGGGCCTCCAAGTGCAGAGGTTTGTGGGACAGTAGCAAATTTCCCTCAAGTGGATGACCTAAGGTTTATCAATCCGTGGGAGGCATAGGGTGAAGATGGTCTCTCTCAAGCAACCCTGCAACCAAATAACAAAGAGTCTCTTGTGTCCCCAACACACCCAATACAATGGTAAATTGTATAGGTGCACTAGTTCGGCGAAGAGATGGTGATACAAGTGCAATATGGATGGTAGATATAGGTTTTTGTAATCTGAAAATATAAAAACAGCAAGGTCACTAATGATAAAAGTGAGCGTAAACGGTATTGCAATGCGTTGACACAAGGCCTAGGGTTCATACTTTCACTAGTGCAAATTCTCTCAACAATAATAACATAATTGGATCATATAACTATCCCTCAACATGCAACAAAGAGTCACTCCAAAGTCACTAATAGCAGAGAACAAACGAAGAGATTATTGTAGGGTACGAAACCACCTCAAAGTTATTCTTTCGGATCGATCTATTCAACAGTTCGTACTAGAATAACACCTTAAGACACATATCAACCAAAACCCTAATGTCACCTAGATACTCCAATGCCACCTCAAGTATCCATGGGTATGATTATACGATATGCATCACACAATCTCAGATTCATCTATTCAAACCAACACAAAGTACTTGAAAGAGTGCCCCAAAGTTTCTACCGGAGAGTTGTAACGCCCACGATGCGGCTATATCTCCCACGTGTCGAGGCACGACTTGGAGGCATAACCGCATGGTGGTTTTGTCGCAAGAAGGGTCATCTTCACACAATCCCATGTAATGAACAAGAATGGGATAAAGAGTTGGCTTACAATTGCCACTTCACACAATACATAATTTAAACATACATCATTCAGAGTACAATCAAGGTCCGAGTATGGAACCGAAATAAAAGAAGACAACCCCAAATGCTAGATCCCCGATCGTCCCAACTGGGCTCCACTATTGATCATCGGGAAACGAAACATAGTAACGACCAATTTCCTCGTCGAACTCCCACTTGAGCTCAGATGCGTCACCTGCACTGGTATCGTCGGCACCTGCAACTGTTTTGGTAGAATCTGTGAGTCACGAGGACTCAGCAATCTCACACCCATGAGATCAAGACTATTTAAGCTTATAGGAAGGATGGGGTAATGAGGTGGAGCTGCAGCAAGCACTAAGCATATATGGTGGCTAACATACGCAAATAAGAGCGAGAAGAGGAGCAACGCAACGGTCGCGAAGCTAGAATTGATCCTGAAACTGCTTATGTTCATACATAACCCAAACCATGTTCACTTCCCGGGCTCCGCCGAAAAGAGACCATCACGGCTACACACGCGGTTGATGTATGTTAATTAAGTCAAGTGTCAAGTTCTCTACAAGCGGACATTAACAAATTCCCATCTGCCTCATAACCGTGGGCACGGCTTTCGAAAGATAATACCCTGCAGGGGTGTCCCAACTTAGCCCATCACAAGCTCTCACGGTCAACGAAGGATATTCCTTCCCCCGGGAAGACCCGATCAGGCTCGGAATCCCGGTTACAAGACATTTCGACAATGGGAAAACAAGACCAGCAAAGCCGCCCGAATGTGCCGACAAATCCCGATAGGAGCTGCACATATCTCGTTCTCAGGGCACACCAGATGAACACTACGTACAACTAAAAACCAGCCCTCGAGCTTCCAAGAGGTGGCGCTGCAAGTGGCTCTAGTTTGGACCAGCACTCAGAGGAGCACTGGCCCGGGGGGTTAAATAAGATGAACCTCGGGCTCGCGAAAACCCAAGGGAAAAAGGCTTAGGCAGGCAAATGTAAAACCAAGGTTGGGCCTTGCTGGAGGAGTTTTATTCAAGGCGAACTGTCAAGGGGGTCCCATAAATCACCCAACCGCGAAAGGAACGCAAAATCAAGGAACATAACACGGGTATAATGGAAACTAGGACGGCAAGAGTGGAAGAAAACACCAGGCATAAGGCCGAGCATTCCACCCTTTACCAAATATATAGATGCATTAATTAAATAAGAGATATTGTGATAAGCCAAAATATCCATGTTCCAACATGGAACCGACTTCAACTTCACCTGCAACTAGCAATGCTATAAGAAGGGCTGAGCAAAAGCGGTAAACTTAGCCAAACAACGGTTTGCTAGGAAAGGATGGTTAGAGGCTTGACATGGCAACATGGGAGGCATGATATAGCAAGTGGTAGGTAGCGCAACATAGCAATAGAGCGAACAACTAGCAAGCAAAGATAGAAGTGATTTCGAGGGTATGGTCATCTTGCCTGCAAGGTTCTCAGAGTTGTCAAAAGCTTGATCCTGGTAAGCGTTCTGAACAGGTTCCTCGTAAGCGTTCTCGCCTCCCGGCTCTACCCAAAGCAAGAATACAAGCAAAGGACCAACAACCAATCACGGGAAAAGCACAAGCAACATGATGCACTACATGGCTGTTGGAGATCGTTGCAGAAATTACAAAAAATTCTACGCATCACCAAGAACAATCTATGGAGTCTTCTAGCAATGAGAGGAAAAAGAGTGCATCTACATACCCTTGTAGATCACGAGCGGAAGCGTTCAAGTGAACGGGGTTGATGGAGTCGTACTCGTCGTGATCTAAATCACCGATGACCGAGCGCCGAACGGACGGCACCTCCGCGTTCAACACACGTACGCTTGGGGAAGACGTCTCCTCCTTCTTGATCCAGCAAGGGGAGGGAGAGGTTGATGGAGATCCAGCAGCACGACGGCGTGGTGGTGGAAGCAGTGGGGATCTCGGCAGGGCTTCGCCAAGCTCAGCGAGAGGGAGAGGTGTCACGGGAGGGAGAGGGAGGCGCCAGGGGCTTGGGGTGCTGCTCCCATGCGCCTCCCCACTATATATAGGGGTGGAGGGGGCTGGTTTCTTGCCCTCCAAGTCCATTGGGGCGTTGGCAAAGGTGGGGGAAAGAAATCCCATCATTTCCCTTCCCCACCGATTGTTATCCCCCTTTTTTAGGGATCTTGATCTTATCCCTTCGGGATATGATCTTATCCCTTCTAAGGTGGGATATTGGTGCGCCTTGACCAGGGGTGTGGGGCCTTGCCCCCACTACCCACGTTCATGTGGGTCCCCCCATTGTAATGCCCTCGATGCGGCTATATCTCCCACGTGTCGGGGCACGACTTAGAGGCATAACCGCATAGTGGTTTTGTCGCAAGAAGGGTCATCTTCACACAATCCCATGTAATGAGCAAGAAAGGGATAAAGAGTTGGCTTACAATCGCCACTTCACACAATACATAAATATCATTCATACATCATCCAAAATACAATCATATAGACCGAGTACGGTAAAAATCCAGATGAAAATAAGACAACCCCAAATGCTAGATCCCCGATCGTCCCAACTGGGCTCCACTACTGATCATCAGGAAAAGACACATAGTAACGACCCCGTTCCTCGTCGAACTCCCACTTGAGATCGACGCCATCATCTGCACTGGCATCGTCGGCACCTGCAACTGGTGTTGGAAATATCTGTGAGTCACGGGGACTCAGCAATCTCACACCCGCGAGATCAAGACTATTTAAGCTTATAGGACAAGAAAGGTGCAAAGAGGTGGAGCTGCAGCGGCAAAAGCATGTATGGTGGCTAACTTACACAAATGAGAGCGAGAAGAGAAGCAATGGAACGGACGTCAACTAGCAATGACCAAGAAGAGGTCCTGAACACCTACTTACGCCATACATAACACAGACCGTGTTCACTTCCCAGACTCTGCCGAGAAGAGACCATCACGGCTACACACGCACTTGGTGTATTTTAATTGGGTCAAGTGACAAGTTATCTACAACCGGACATTAACAAATTCCCATCTGCCTCATAACCGCGGGCACGGCTTTCGAAAGATATTACCCTGCAGGGGTGTCCCAACTTAGCCCATCATAAGCTCTCACGGTCAACGAAGGATAAACCTTCTCCCGGAACGACCCGATCAGTCTCGGAATCCCGGTTTACAAGACATCTCGACAATGGTAAAACAAGACCAGCAAAGCCGCCCGAATGTGCCGACAAATCCCGATAGGAGCTGCACATATCTCGTTCTCAGGGCACACCAGATAAGTCAAGCTACGAGTAAAACCAGACCTCGAGTTTCCCCGAGGTGGCCCCGCAGGCTGCTCGGTTCGGACCAACACTCGAAGGAGCACTGGCCCGGGGGGGTTAAAATAAGATGACCCTCGGGCTCGCGAAAACCCGGGGGAAAAGGCTTAGGCGGCAAATAGTAAAACCAAAGTTGGGCCATGCTGGAGGAGTTTTATTCAAGGCGAACTGTCAAGGGGGTCCCATAAATCACCCGACCGCGTAAGGAACGCAAACTCAAGGAACATAATCCCGGTATAACAGTACTAGGGCGGCAAGAGTGGAACAAAACACCAGACATAAGGCCGAGCCTTCCACCCTTTACCAAAAATATATAGATGCATTAATTAAATAAGAGGTATTGTGATATCCCAACATATCCATGTTCCGACATGGAACAAACTTCAACTTCACCTGCAACTAGCAACGCTATAAGAGGGGCTGAGCAAAAGCGTTAACATAGCCAAACAACGGTTTGCTAGGAAAGGATGGTTAGGGGCTGACATGGCTGAAATAGGAGACATGATATAGCAAGTGATAGGTAGCGGAGCATGGCAATAGAGCGAACAACTAGCATAGCAAAGATAGAAGTGATTTCGAGGGGTGGTCATCTTGCCTGCAAGATTCTCAGAGTTGTCGAAAGCTTGATCCTCGTAAGCGTACTCGACAGGTTCCTCGTTCACGAACTCGTCTCCCGGCTCTACCCAAGACAAGAATACAAACAAACGGAACCACAATCAACAACGAGAAATGCACAAGCAACAAGATGCAAAACATGTATGATATGCAAGATATGATATGCGATGCATATGCGTGCTCCGGAAGGGAAATGATGAACATGGCAGTAACTTGACAAACCAAGCATGCCACTGGAAAGATGAGATGATTTCGGTCGAAATCGATATAAAGATCACCGGAATCGGATGCACGGTTTGCAAATGGCAAGCAAAACAAGAATGACAATAATCTGCGATAAACAGCAAGATAGCACTTAAAATGCAACAAGCAACAATGCTACAGCACCCCAACATAGCAACAAAGCACGTTGCAGTAATCTACAGGAGATGCTTGACAAAAGATGAACACTGAGATACTGCTAGTTCATAACATATCAAGCTCAAACAAGCATGGCAAAAGTGCAAAAGATTACAGGTTCACAGACTTAGTGGAAAACTGGACATGGCAGAAATCAGCATCAGGTAGCAATGTTCAGAGCACGAAATCAACATGCTACAGGAACTTAACATAGCAAAACAAGGCATGATAGTGTTCTACTAAATGCACATGACAAAAGTCCCTTACTGACCATAAGCCAAAAAGGACCAGAAGAAATGATGGCAAGCATGTAAACATAGCAAGTTTCGTTATCAGGTATCAGACTTAGCAGAAAAACAGAGCATGGCAGAAATATTAATATGTAGGCCTCTTTGTGAGCTTGATGCACTCACTACAGAGCAATGCATGAAACACCAAGCATACCTACAGCAATATGGCATGTTTATGAAGCTATCCATGGTAAGAACAATTGCATATCATATATGGATCAACCACAATAAGCTTGGCAAGATTGAAAATCATGTTAAGAACCTGCCAGAAATATTTTATAGCAAAAGTAGAGCAAGATTGAGTCATGCTATGGCACTCCAAAATTGCAAACAATTGCAGGAATGGATCAATTACAACTATAGCTACAAAACATCCTTACTGAACATCTCCAAAATATGCATGGATCTCTCTGTAGAATCAAGTTTACATGGCAACAAAATTACAGCAGACAAGGACTTAGAGAAAACACTGTCCCTGAAATCAGAAATATTACGGGGCCTACTTTTCATACTTGTGCTAGTCACCACATAGATCACAAAAATACATGGACTATACCACTGGAAATATGGCATGGCATACCTCAAAACACATGTAGAGCTCATGCTCATAAGATGCACAGAATAAATGATACAAAAATGACAAATCTCCAAGTTCTGATAAGAACCAGAGATTAACAGCAACTAGCCCTCTTCCAACGAGGATTTGGGCATCAAGATGATCTCTAATGAAAATGATCCAATTGAACAAAATGAAGAGCATCACGAGACGAACAATTTGACATATTATACGCGCGAATCGGAGCTACATGCACAACGTTATCGCATCGGGAACAGGAGCATATGCTGAGAAAAATCTGGGACTTAGAAAATATTAGGACGAGAGAAAGTCAACGGGAGGGTTTCTACCAGATCCGATCGGGTCTCGAGGAGCTCGGGCCGCCGGCGGGAAGAAGGGGAGCCGGCGGTGGCGGGCGGCGCCGGTGGAGGAGGGGCCCGGAGGGCGGCGGCGGGCGGCGCCGGAGGGCGGCGGGGAGGCCGGCGCCGGTGGCCGGAGGGGAGG